>NC_133589.1:4897665-5219690 GCF_964106895.1 Numenius arquata | reverse complement strand
GGGGGAAAACCCGGCGCTGGCTCTGCCCGCCCGGATCTGGCTCCGGGGGGGGGACACACACAGATGGGGACGGGGCGGCAGCGCTGCGCCCACCTGCAGCGGGGCGGCTGCCGGTACGTCCCGGCTCGGCCCCGCTCCGTTCCCGGGGCGCTGCCTCCTGCGCCGGTCCCTCGCTGGGTGCCCGCGGGGGGGGGCTACACCGGCTGCCTCTGCGGGAAGAAGTGGGGGGGGGGGTGTCAGCCCGGTGGTCGCGCTACGGGGTTGGTGGCCCCACAGTCTGGTCCCCGGGCTGGCGGGGGTGTCCCCATCAGCAGCCACCCTGCCCACCCATGAAGAACTGGGTGCCCACCCAAGATGTAGCACTTTTACATCATTTATAGCGCCCCCCCCCCCCATCATCACCCAGGGAAGGGGAATAAAAGCCCTGTAGCCCAGTTGGGGGTCCCAGACCCGGCACCCGCGCGCCTGCCCCCCCAGTGGAGGGCTCTTGGGTGGCCTGGTGTCCCCCAGGGATGTGATGCCCCAAGCGATGCCCCATGCCACATGGGTCTGAGCCCAGGGTGGGTGTGCTGTGGGTGTCCCCAAGGCGATGTGGGTCAGAAGGCAGGTCCCCCTACCCCAGGGGGCTGCAGGGTATTGGGAGGTGTTGGGGAGGCTCTGGGCTTACCTTATGTTTGGGACATTTCAGAGAGAAGCTCTCTTCGGTTAATAAGCAACCTGCGAGGAGAGGAGAAGGCCATGTCAGGAAAGTCCCTGCCCTGCTGGACGGGACACAGCATCCTCCATGGCCTCCCACCACTATCCAGACAAGCCGCACCTTTTGCGTGAAGGGTTCAGCTGAGGCCAGCTAAACTCAGGACACCAGCCAGCACTGCCGGTGCAGGGGGCATCGCCATCCCCAGCTGGCAGGGAGTCATGAGCCCACCCTAGCCTTGGGTGGGCTGGATCATTGTGGAGTGGCCAGCCCTGTGGCCAGCCGAGTTGGAGGGTGCTGGGGGGTCCCCACACCCCTTGTCCCCTCGGCCGGGCTCACCTGTGTCGACGGCACACGCGTAGTGGTAGGTGTGGGGACACCCCTTCTGGCAGCAGCCCACGGTGGCTCCCGCTTGCTGGCAGCTCGAGCACTTCTTTAAACGCACCCGGGAATTCGGAGCAGGGAAGGAGAGATGTGGAGAGACAGAGAGACCCCGTCAAAGCCCAGCGCAGGAGCAAAGCACCCCGACGGCCCCAACCGCGAGGGGAACGCGCCGGCGTCCCTGCATTTCTTCAGCCCCATGCTGCCTCCCCTCCGGGCAGCATCCTTCCTCCTGCACGGGTGCAGCACGGGAGACGCTGTGCCTCTTGCTTGGATGTCTGCAACCACACACGAAGTTTCTACCCGCCATACAGTTCCCCTGGATGGCACCAAGCCCGCAGCCATCCTCCATGGGGCAGGAGGAGCAGCAGTGAAGGGACATGGCCTGGGCCATGCCATGACTCGGTAGCAGTGGTGGTAGAGGACCACGGTGTTCCCCATCTCCTGCCCTGTCCCCAGTGGGAGCACCCGGCCCCGCAGCGTGGGCAGGGAGAGGGCAGCAGGCTCCAGAGAGCCATGGCGCACGCCTGGAATATGGCCAGTCCCAAATCTGGTACTGGGGGGCTTGCTGGAGACCCCTGCCCACCCTCTGCCGGGTGGCTGTCCCCTCTCTCTCCCCAGCACAAAACCCCCATGTCCCCTTGATGGTTTCTCAGCAGCATCCTCCCTATTTTGCTCACTCGGGGTGCCCCCGCTCTGGGAGAGGAGCAGGGCAGGGCTGTCCCCTCCCTCCAGCTCCCCTTCCCCTGCTTCCCATCACCGTGGCGTCAGGCCACATTGCGCCCATTTTCATCTTCCATCCTGCCTTTGCCAGGCTGCATCTGTCCCGCTCTGAGCAGCCCCTGCGACACACAGATGGGCCAGGGGATGTGACCCACCGGGCTCAGCATCCTCATGGTCCTGGGCAGGGGGAATCCTGCTGCCCTCCCAAAATATAACAACATAAATACGCTTCTACGCCTAAAAGGGGTGGGTGGGGTGGGTTAGGTGCTATCAGAGACGTGGCAGCACAAATCTTGCAGGAAACCAGAGGGGTTCATGGTGCCCGAACACCCACCCTACTCTCCCCGGGCGACTCATCAGGGATAACCCTATTAATTTGCATCCCAGCCAGAGGCGCAGCCGCGGGAACGGCTTCGGCTGAAGGAGACCGGTGGGAGATGCCACCGTGCTGGGCGGGCAGCCGAGCTCTTACCAGGTCGGCAGCCGCCTTGACGGCCTCCTGCAGCCCGTAGAGCTTCCCCGCCACCAGGAAAACCCCAGCAGTCCATACGGCACAGGCCTCGTGCAGCCAGTGCTCCTGCGTGTCGCCCGCCGGCTCCTGCGGCGGGGACTCGGCCTTGTGACATTCGTGCCGCCGGGGCTTTTCGGCCGCCTCCTCGCCCTCTGTCCTCTCGTCACAGCAGTAGCAGCTCTGCAGCCTACGGAACATGCCCCGCGGGCTGGAGCGCAGGGCGCTCTGCTTGGCCGCCTCGGCGGCAACCTCCGGCCGCGCCGCCTTGCCGCCGGCACCGCAGCCCCCCTCCATCCCTCGGGGCGCCCGCTCGGCCACGGCGGGCGGCATGGGGTCCTCGCCCGGCCCTTCTGCCCGCGCCTTCTCCTTCAGCCGCGACTTCTTCTTGGGCAGGCAGTCCTCGGGGTAGTAGGGCCCGCAGAGGTCCCCTAGGTCCTTGTAGTTGGCGGGGTTGCGGCACAGGCAGCAGACCAGGCAGGCGGCACTCAGCGCCTTCGACACCACCGGCCCCATGTGCATGGTGGAGGAGGCGGGCAGGGCCGCCCGCGGCCGCGGCGCGGGCCCGGCCGGTCCCCGTTGCAGCCTGGCCTCCTCGCCGGGCGAGTTGACGACGGTGCAGGCGGTGGTGAACTCGCCGCGCCGCTCCACGCGGACGTAGGGGACGAAGGGGGGTGCCCGGCTGTCCGCCCGCAGCCGCTTGCAGGAGATGTACTTGAGCCGGATCTCGGGCTCGGCGGGGTGCAGCAGCGGGGCCTGCTGGGGCTGCCGCCGCCGCTTGCCGCGGCTCTTGCACCGCGCCGGCACCGCCTTGGCCTTGCCGTGGGCCAGGCGCTTCCGCTGCCGCTTGGAGTAGCCGTTGTAGTTGGAGTGGTTGGCCCGTGGCTTCGGCCCCCGCGCTGGCCCGGCTGTGGGGCGTCCCTCAGGGGGGCCATCGCTGCCCCCCGCCTCCTTCTCCTCGATCTTTGGTTTCTTCCCCTCCCGCGGCGCCTCCTCCCCGCCGCCCGGGCCGGCCGCACGTTCCCGGGGGTGCGGCGGTGGTGGCAGAGGGCCCAGGGGCGCCTTGGTCATGCCCAGCGCCGCCGCTTTGCCCTTGCGGTTCCTCTTCTTGGGCAGGAGCCCCAGGCTCTTGGCTGCCATGGTGGAGCTGGGTGGGGCCCCCAGGGCCGGTGCACAGGCCTCCCCCTGGTAGCCGTCGGCAGAGAGCTTCTTCCCACCGCCCAGCTTCCCCTTTGGTGCTCGGCTGTTGGGGTTTCGGCAGAGCTGTTCGGCCATTGGCATGGTGGGCGCCTTCTGTGCCACCACCGGCTTGGGCAGCCGCATGTCACCCACCGCCGGGGCCACCCCGCTGTGCTTCACCGCCCGCTCCCTCTCCGCCCCCACCGGGCTCAGCGAGGTGCCGTAGGCAGCCACTGTGGCCGCCGCTGCCGCCGTGGCTGCTGGTTTGCAGGCGAACTTCTTCAGGTTGGGCGAGGTGATCTTCTGGACGATGGCCTCCAGCTTGAGACCACGGCCTTTGCGGGGAGGCAGCACTTTGGTCTTGGTGGCCTCCTGGAAGGCCGCCCGGGAGGTGATCTTGATGCAGACGTCAGGGGCCTCCTTCGGTGGTGGGGGCTTGGGGAGGGCTTCGCCGGAACTCTTGGGGGGCAGCTTGGCTTTCACCTTCTTGGCCACGGGCATCTTCTTGAAGAGGCTGGGGGGGGGCTCTGGCTTCTCCTCCTTCACGCCGCCACTGTTGCTGCGCAGGACCAGGTTCCTCTTCTTGGTGGGGATGGGGGACATGAAGGTGGACTTCCTCTTCAGCGAGTGCAGCGGCCGCTCGGACATCTTGCCACCCATGCCCGGCCCTGCTTTGGGCATCTTCATCCGAGCACCCACCTTGCCCTCCTTGTGGGGGCTGCCCGGGGCTGCCAGCTTGAAGGCAGGTGGGAGGTGGTTGTTGGAGATGAGCTTCTTGGGCGCCTTGCAGTTCTTCAGCCGGACATCGGCTGCCCGCTTGCCCCGCCGCCTCTTGGTGTAGAAAACCTCCTGTGTCTTCGTCCGGGAGCGCAGGATCATCGACCGCTGGTCCCTCTCCCCCACCTCCACCGCGTCCCCCTCTGGCGGTGTCGGCCCCACCACTTCCTCTGCTGCCACCAAGCTGGGCACCAGGAGGGTGGCATCGCTGGCGTTTTGGACCACCTTGGGGGCCGGCCGGCTGCTGCGCTTCCTGGCTTTGAAAGCCACTCGCTGCTTCACGCCACAGGCGGGCTTCTTCCCCAGCTTCTCCTGGTGCGCAGGGGCCTTCAGCGCCTCCAGCGGGGCCGGGGTGCGGGGCTCAGCAAGGGCGGTGAAGGAGCGGGTGCACATGCGCGCCGGCAGACCCTCGGCTGGAAACCGGGGCGTTTGGCTGTGGGCGTTCTTGCTCGGTATCTCCGCCTGGCCATCTGGCCCGAGGCAGGCGCTGGCCATGCCACCGGCTGCCGGCAAGTCATCGAAGGGGCTCGGCACAGCACTGCCAGAGCCGTCCCCCTCCGGCAGCCGGCAGTGGACCCTCTTGTTGCGGAGGCTCTTGCCCCGCGAGATGGGCTCCGTCTTCCCCAGCGTGTTTTCGGGGGTGAGTGGCTGCTTCACCATGACCGACGGGGTGGACTCAGCATCGGCCACCTCCACGTGGGATGTCTCCCCTCCACCGCTCTCCTCCTCGGGCTGAATGTGGGGCAGAGAGGACTTGAACCAGCTCTTCACCTTGGTCTCCGTGCCCACGGCGGGGCCCAGCAGGATGACGGACTGGCCGGAGAGGCGCGAGCCTGGAGCCGAGCTCTCCTTTTCCACTGTGCTGACGGTCTCCTCGGCAGACACGGGCACCTCGCTGGAGGACAGCACGGCGGGCATCTCCGGGGGCTTGGGTGGCGAGGCATCGTATGTGACTGACTTCTGCTCTGAGCCAGCCAGCTCGCAGAGCGAGGAGTACTCCTCTGCCTCCAGGTCTGACTCCTTCAGGTCCGGCGAGGAGATGATGGGGATCTCACTGAAGTCCCCTGTTGAGCAGCAGTGCCGGGTGTCCTGCAGCCATCTCTCGCTGTCCGCCTTTGTCGCTTCATCGTAGGTCAGCGTTTCCTCCTCCTCCTCCATCGCCTGCTGGCCAAAGTCCCGGGCCGGCTCGCTCTTGGCCGGCTGTTCACCATCGCACAGATCCAAGCCACAGGCATTTTTTTTCTCCTTGCAGGAGCCCACCAATTTGCTGGGGAACAAGCCCTTGGGGAGGTCCGTGGCTTGCAGATCCTTCCACCGCAGGCAGGCCTCGCTCAGGCTCTCCTCCGGCCACTCGAAGTGCTCCATGGCGTTCTCAGACCCCACCGAGTTGGCGGTGGTGTTCGAGTAGCAGCTGTAGCTGGTGGCCCCTGTGCTCGATGTCGCTGCTGGGATGCTGGGCTTGGAATTGAAGGCCAGCGGGGCAGTGTCCTTCAGTGCATCCTTGGTCTCAGCAGCCTCAAACTCCACCTGGGGACCCTCGTACACCTCCTCAGCGAAGTCCTTCCCTGTGCTGGCCCCCGAAGCTTTGTCCAGCTTGAGGGGCTCAGTGAGCGTGCTGGAGTCACCCTGGCTGGGCCAGGTGCCCTTCACCATGGAGTCCAGGCAGGGCCGGTGGTTTTCCAGCTGGAAGGGGGACTTGGTGGCCTCCTTGCTCAGCATTGGAGAGTTGGCCCAGGCTTTGTCTGCTTTCTCGCTGATGGCATCCTGCAGGACGATGATCTCGGAAGCCAGCTCCTCCTGGGACAGGGCGCTGAGAAGCAGCCGGGGACAGTCCCGTTCGTTGGTCACGTACTTGGTGAAGGTCTCCAGGGGCAGGCTGGCATGGATGCTCTGGAAGGAGTCGTCCGATTTGGTGGACATGTCATCTGGGGAGGTCACGGAGCAGGTGGACACCGACTCAGGCTTCGCCTTGGAGTTGCTGTTGACGCGGGCAGGGCTGCGGTTCTGGTTGCAGTACAGGAAACTCCTCTCCAGCTGGTCCTCCGACCCGCTGAGATAGTCGGCATCCTGCGTCTCAGCGTGGACGGACTGGGGGGTGCTGAGTGGGTCGGACAGGGGGGTCCCCACCTGCTCTGCTGAGTAGGTGCTGCTCTCGGGGCTGCAGTGCTGCCCCTTGAGCTGCTCGGGGGTCCTCGCTGGGTTCTTGATGCCCTTTTTCTGGGGCACAGCCGTTTTGGAAAGCAGCAGCTGCTGGACGGTGTTGGAGATGTTCTCCACCTGGGAGGTGAGTGCCGTCAGGCTCTGCAGGCTCAGGTCCGACAGCAGGTTTTCGGGCAGCTTCTCCTTCTGCAAGTTCTTGCAGTTCCCGGATTGAGCATCGGGGCTTGTCCCGTCGGTGGGAGAAGGGTTCAGCAGTGGCATGAAATGGCTGTGGTCAGCGATGCCGGCCGGGAAGGAGCCAGCGCTCAGTGGCTGCTGGCTGTACTGGAAGTTCTCCAGGTTGGGCATCAGCGGGGAGGGAGTGGAGCTGTAGGACGGGGACCTGCCGACAGAGCGAGCTGGCGAGTGGCTGGCGCTGGGGCTGAAGGTCTGGTAGTACTGCTCTGGCGTCCGGACGGGCGGCGCATCACCCTGGCAGTAGGTCTGGCCTGGCTGGTTGTAATGTTGGTACTTGGCCAGGTTTTGGTAGTGGAGGGTCTCTGGGGCGTGATGTCGCCCTTGCAAGGGCTGCGGGGGCTGCGGGGGCTGTGGCGGCTGCGGTGGCTGTGGCGGTGGTGGCGGCTGCGGGGGCTGCGGGGGCGGCTGCGGGGGCTGCTCGTAGCCGATGCGGTTGGGCTGGTAGCCATGCAGGTTGGGCACGCGGGGGCCGGGGGCCAGGCTGGCGGCGCTGCCCAGGGGCCGCTCCAGCGGCGGCTGCCCCGAGGGCGCCGTGCAGCTCTTGTAGGAGTGTGCTGGCTGGCTGCCCCCCGGCACCGAGGAGTAGGTGGAAGAGGCGGGGAAGGACTGCGAGTGCTGCCCGAAGTGGGGGCTCTGCGAGAAGGGCATGGGCGAGGAGACGTCATTTGGCAGCTTCTGCCGCTGCAGCTTGGGGTAGGGGAGTGCGGGCTGCTGCTGCTGCTGCTGCGGCTGCTGCTGCTGCTGCTGCTGCTGGAAGTGAGTCCGGAAGGGCAGCGGGGCGGTCGCCGGCTCGTGGTACGCTCGCCCGCCCGCCAACGCCGCCGTCTTCTTCATCAGGCTGTCCTCATACTTGGCCACACCACCGGGCAGCGCCTGCGGCTGGCCACCCCACGCCTGCAAGCTCTCGTCCCCTGAATAACGGGCCGGGTAGGGGCTGTTCTCCTGCACGGCGTAATTGGAAAAGGCCGGCCTGCCTTGCAGCTGCTGCCCCGCTAATTGCTTGTTTCCCCGGTGGTATTTCTCCACAGCGCTGTTCTCATATCCCGAGTACGGCAGTTGCTGCTGACTGTAGTACTCCTTCGCCACCAGCCTCTGCCGCTCGCAGTTCGGCCCTGCCTGACTTTGATGCCTGTAATTCTCCAGGCGTGATGTATCTTGTGAAGTCGGCTGGTAGCTCTGCTGGTTGCCATGGAAACCACACCTTTCTCGAAAGGACTGCATGGCGCGGGCTCGTTATCTGCGAAGAGAGAGAGGCGAGAATTCAAATGAAGCATTGCCACCGTGGCGGGCCGGGGAGCGCGGCCGCGCGCGGAGAGGGGCAGCGTTGCCTGTGCGGTGGGGGCATCGCCTCGCCCACCGTGGCATCGCCCCCCGCTGGTGCTGCATCGCCTCACCGGCACCCTGGAGCACAGCGCCTGGCCATCCATCACTTCGTATTGTCCTGCATTGCCTCACATCACCCTGCAGTGCATTGCCTCGCATTGCATCGCCCTGCATCGCATCCTATCGCGTGGCCCTGCATCGCCTCACATCGCCCTGCATCACATTGCCCTGCATCCCATTTTATCACATGGCCCTGCATCGCATCCCCCTTCATTGCATCCTATCCCGTGGCCCTGCATCACCCTTCATTGCACCCTATCCAATGGCCCTGCATCACCTCGCATTGCCTTGCATTGCATTGCCCTGCATTGCATCCTATCACATGGCCCTGCCGTCTTATTGCATGGCCCTGCATCGCATCACCCTTCATTGCATCTCCTTGCATTGCATCGCCCTGCATCACCCTGCATCGCATTGCCCTGCATCGCCCTGCATCATGTCACCTTGAATTGCATCACCTTGCATCGCCCTGCATCGTATCACCCTGCGTCGCCTCACCTTGCCCTGCACCGCCCTGTATTGCCCTAGATCGCAGCAGCTGGCTTCCCACCACCTCCCATCACTCTGCATCGCATCGTGTCGCCCCCACATCACATCGTTTGGCATCGCATCCCCTCACCTTGCAATGCCCTGCACCATCCTTTATCACATCTTGCATGGCTCCACGCTGCATCACCCCGCTTCGCAGCATGGTGCCTGTGAGCTGGGGGGGTGGCTGGGATCCGGCTGTCCCCTCCCTGCCCGCAGCGTGCCCAGCCAGCCCTCCTCATCCTGCTGCTGGGAGCCTTCCCCATCTCTGGGGAAGGCTCTGTAGGGCTAACAACCCCCCTCCCCGCCTGCCCTGCATGGTACAGTGACCCCCTGCATCACGTTGGGGTCCCCCAGCCCCAGTGTTCTGCATTTCACACACCTGCTGCCCCTCACCTCTGCAAATCACTTACCCCCCCTGCTCCTCGCACACCCTCCCCAGGGATGCCGGTATCCTGCAAGCCCTTCTGAACACCCCGCTTATCACCATTCTTTTTAATTATTGGACTAATTACTGGAAGCAGCAGTGTGGAGGGCCAGAACCGCAGGCTCTGCTGCAAAAAAAGTCATTTCAACTTGCTGGCTCTGCCCGTCTCTGCCTGCTGCTGCCTCCCACAGCCCCCACAGCCCCAGCCGATACCCCCTGCCCTGGCGCGATACCATCTGGAAGCTGTCTGCTCCCGCCAGCAGACGTCTATTAGCTGAGCGCCTCGCCACCATGGTCATTAAACCTCCCCGTTTCCTAGCCCGGCTTGCGTTAGGTGCAGGGAAGCACCTGGGTCACCGGTTTGATCTCAGAAGCAGCTGAGTGGCTTTTGGGGGCTAATGAAGGGCTTGGTGGTGGGGGGGGGACGACGACGCATCCTGCCCATCCACAGCACCTGTGGGTCGGAGGCACTGGGAAGAACACAAGCCCCAGTTTTGGCAGTGGATTGAGATTCGGGAGCCTGAGTTAGAGCAGCCCCAAGGGTCTACAGCTCCCTGGGGACTTCCCTGGTGCTGCTCCCTTGGCACTGTGCTGCAGTGGTGACCCCGTGCCGTCCCCTCTGCCTTCGTTAAGGTGATGAGTGTAATGAGGGGGGAGGTGGAGAACAAGCCCTTGTCCCCGGCAAACCTCCTCATGGTGCCAGCCATGCTGGGCAGCCCCAAGCTGGGGAAGGGGCCACAAGTGTCCCCCCGCCACCTTTGTGTCACCACAACAACGTGCCAAAGGGCACGTGGCTCTGGCTGGTCCCTTTGTTGGTGGCTCTGCCATAGCTGCACAAATCGCCACCGCTGGTTTGATCAGTCCCAGCTTGGCCCCCCTTTCCTCGCAGTGCCCAGTGGACACCGCTAACGTCTCACCACCTTTTCAGGGTCTACATACACCCAAGGGGCTTTATTTAGTTATATTTCCATAACCCCCAGTGGCTCAGGGATGCACCGATCGCACAGTGCCCTCCGGCACCACTCAGTGTCACCCACGCCAGCCCGGCACCCCGTTCCCCCCTCCCCTTTTGGATGCTTTCCTTGTCGCTCCCCCGTATTGCAGCCGCATCACGCAGGCCGCCCGGGCAACTGGATGCGGTTAAAGCCTAAATCCCAGGGAAAAGACGGGTCAATTAAAAATCCGGTGAGGCCGGCGCGAAAGCCTCTACCGCGGTGCTGCCCTGTCCTGCGCTGGGGCTGCTGGAACAAAGGCAGCAAAATCAAAGCCAGGCCTCTGGGGCAGCCCCGGGCGGCGGCGAGAAAATTAAAGGGAGAAAAGGGCCCCTCGCTCTCCACGTGGAAGCAGGTTTGAAAAATGAAATCGGCTTGAGGAGACCCTGGGCTGGTTCTTTAAGGAGAGCTTCCCCCTCCCCCCCTTTCTGTTTTATTATGAATTATTATTATTAACTAATTATTGTTACTTTTTTCAAACAGCTGGGACAACGCCAGGTTGAGCAAAAGCAGCCGGTGCAGGGGGAGCACGTGTGTGGGGTGTGCGTATGTGCTGGGTGTGCACGTGTGTGGCGTGTGTGGGGTGTGCACGCGTGCGGGGTTTGCACACTGGCAGGCTGTGCGTGCCCACAAGCAGGGTGTACATGTGGGTGGGCGGGAGGAAGCCCCCCCCGACAGGATCAGGCCATGGGGACAGCCAGTTTCGGCCACATCCCAGTGCCTGGCAAGGTCTGGGGCTCCTCCAGCACCCCTGGGCGTCTTCTTACAGGGGCTGGATGAGGCCCGTGGGGCAGGAGATGAGGCTGGGGCCACCCACTGCTTCCCCACCCGAGATGAGCCAAAATCCCACGCCGGGGCCATAGCCCCATCTCTCTGCAGGCCATCAGGGATGTGCCGGGGTGGGGGGGGCGGATGCTGCCATTCGGGGCCGGGAGGGGACATACACATCAGCAGCACCCGGACCTGTCGGCAGAGCCGGAGGCCAGCTCTTCCCTCAGCTCTGCCGCAGCTTTGCCGGAGAAGGGCCGTAACAGATGTTGCCGCCTGATGTAGGCTGTTTCCGAGCAAACGCTTTAATGGCATCAAATCAAGCTGTCGACAGCAGCGAGGTTACGGCCCTTCCCGGGAGGGGGAGGCGGCTGCGGCCACATCCTGGGGGCCCTGCACACTCGCTCCCCCCGCCACGTCCCTGCCAGACGTGCTCTCCCGGCCCTGAAGAAGTTTCCAGCCCAGCTCCCGCTGCCCCTGTGATGGGAATCGATACGGGGCCGTCGGCACGTGGCTGCAGCCCGGATCCCTGCCCTTGGCAGCCCAGCAAAGCCACCACAGCTGCAGGCAGGGCTCATGGCGTAGGTCCCTGGGAAGGGGTCCCCAAGGCATCCGTGGGAGGAGGAGGGACTTGGGGCCATCACAACGCCCAGAGCCAGCATGATCCTGTCCCTGCAATGCAAGGAGCCACGTTCACCTCTGGCTATGACCAACCCGGAGCATCCTGTCCCCTTGGTCCCCAGGGACATGTAGGCAGCCCAGCTGGCCCCACAGATCCCAGCACAGCCCTTGCGTCACCCTTTGGGGACGCACAGGACCTGCTGAACCTCCCAGAGCCAGTGCATGTCCCGGGGCCATGCTGTGGTGCATGAGGCCATGCTGCACTGCATGGGGCTGACACGGTGCGTGGGACTGACACGGTGCGTGGGACTGACACAGTGCATGGGGCTGATGCAGCACATGGGGCTGACACGGTGCATGGGGCTGATGCAGCACATGGGACTGACATGGTGCATGGGGCTGATGCGGTGCGTGGGGCTGACATGGTGCACGGTGCTGGTGCCGGGAGCCGAGCCGGGGCACCGCGCGGCACTGCCAGGCCAGTGCAGCCCTGCAGCTGCAGACGCCTGCCTGCGCAGCGGCTCACAGCCTGCCTGCTGCTCAGGAGGATTTGTGCTGCGTGGCTGGGTTTGGTGTTATTTTCCTCCCCCTCCATCCCTCCTTCCTTCCCTGCCTTCTCCCCTTTCCTCCCTCTTCCTCTTGGCTGGCAGGGACACGGCAGGGCCGGATGCGGAGCCCTCTGAAGGCAGCCCAGGACTTCCCATGGCAGGGGACCCTCGGTAAGCACCCAAGACCCCCAACGCCTCGGCCCTGGGGGCAGTGGGCATCCCCTGACCCCCCTCCCCCCATCCCGGCCTTGCTTCCCAGCTGCCGCTCATCCCTGGGGGCCTGATCCAAAGGCCCCCCAGCCCTGCTGCTCCTCTGGCTGCTCCTTCCTCGCCTTTGCTGCTGCGCCATCAACAAGGACTCAACGACCAAAAATAGCAGCGCGCTCTCGCAAAGGGATGCTTCGCCAGCCGAGCAGCGCTGGCACCGCGGACCACCCCAAAACCCCTGCACCAAACCCCCTCCCAGCCCTCGCCCCCCCACCCAGGGGTGTAGCGAAGGGACAGACACACACACACACACACACACGGCCCCACTTGGTGGCTCTCGGTGTGTGGGGGGGGAATAAGCACCTATCAAGGAGCGTCAGCCCCAGATTTGTTTAATTGTGAGCTGGTGGAGTTTAAAGAAACCCTTTCTGGCCGGCTGCCACACCGCAAACTGCGCCGGAGAATTTGATTATTAAGGGAGGAGAGAAAAGGGGAGGTTGGAAGGGAGCAGAGTTGGGGGGGGGGTCGGAGTGTGTGGGACAGCCCAGGAAACGGCATCCTGCCCCAGGAGCTGGGAATGAGAGGAACTGGGGGGGACGGACAGACAGACAGACAGACCCCCCCCCCGGCAGTGCAGAGAGGCCCTTGGGGCTTGCCCGGGGCAGGGTCAAACCCTCCAGGAGGTTGTGGAGCTGCCACCGTCCGTCCATCTGTCCCTGCACCCTGCGGCACCCCTGCGGTGCCTGACACTGGGCGACAGCAGCCAGCTCAGAGGGGGTGGGCACCCCTGGTTGGGTGTATGAATGCATCCCCCCAATACACCCTCTAATGCCCCCCGTTAATGCACCCTCTCTCCAGTGCACCCCACTAATGCACCCTCCCTCCAATGAACCCCTTTAATGTACCCTCTCCCCAACATACTCCATTAATGCACCCTTTCACCCTCTTAATGCACTGTCCCCCCCTTTAATGCACCCTCCATCCAATGCACCTCAATAATGCTGCCTCTCCCAATGACCCCCTTCAATGCATCTTCTCTCCAGTGCACCCCCTTAATGCACCCTCTCTCCAGTGAACCCCTTTAATGCACCCTCCCACCAGTGAACCCCTTTAATACACCCTCTCTCCAATGCACCCCGTTAATCCATCACTCCCCCAGTGAACCCCTTTAATATATCCTCTCCCTAATGAACCCCTTTAATACACCCTCTCTCCAGTGCACCCCACTAACGCACCCTCTCTGCAATGAACCCCTTTAATACACCCCCTCTCCATTGCCTCTCCATTAATACACCTTCTCTCCATTGCCCCCCCCTCATCAACACACCCTCTCTCCAATGCACCCCACTAAAACACCCTCTCCCCAATCCCACCCCCACCATCTCCCACACCACCAACGCTCCATCCCAATACAGCGTCTAAGGGAGGGTATGGTACCCAGAGGGCAGACCCCAGCCCCCTGCTTCCCCCCATCACTGTGTCATCCCCCGTCCCCCCCCCCATTTCGGCGCTCAGCCGACCGGAGCAGCTGTTCCCTGCACACTTCACTTGCCCGCAGATGATGATAAATGGAGCTGGGGCTGCGCCGCCCATTGCGCGGGGGTGGGCGGATGCAGGTAGCGAAGGAGGCGGAGGGATGGGGTCCCCATCTCCTGCAGCCCCCCCAGATCACGCTGCTCCTCCCATCCAGCTGCTGGGGAATTCCCTGGGCAGGTCCGTTCCCCCCCCCCCCCCCCCCCGCCCTCCAAACCCCCCTTTCGGGTGCAACCCCATCAACATCAGGTCAAGCCCCATTTGGGGGGCACAGTCCTTCATCCCTGGCCCCTCCAGCAGCTCCTCCCCAGCAAGGAATTTTACTTGGGGAAAAAAAAAAAAAAAACAACCCATCGCCTGCGAACCGCACTCATGACTCAACGTTTCTGCTGGCCCCGGTTCCTCCGGCGCTTGCCAGGGGAAGCCCGTGGCCTCCCCAACCTCATCTCCTCGCATGGAAATCCGGCTCATCCGCCAGCTCCATCCTCTCTTCTCCCCTTGGTTTTTCTTCCTTTATTTTGGAGCTGGGGGTTGGGTCCCTGATGTCAGGGCTGGGAGGTTGGCAGAGGGTTGGGCTGGGGAGGATGGGGAGGCTCTGAGAGTCAGAGCAAGTTGCTGTGTTTTTTTCTTGCTGCTGGAAAATGCCAGCTGGCAGGAAAGGATTTGAAAAGCAAGGGAGGGGAAAAAAAAAAAAAGGGGGGGATAAAAAAAAGGGGAAAAAAAAAAAAAGAAAAAAAAAGGGGGGAAAGAAGGGGGAAAAAAAAAGAAAAACAGAAAAAGGAAAATAGAAAAAACAAAGAAAAAGGAAAGAAGAAAAAAGGAAAAAAGAAAAAAGAAAGGAGAAAAAAAGAAAAAAGAAGAGACAAAAAAGAAAAAAGGAAAGAGAAAAAGAGAAGAAGAAAACAGAAAAAAAAGAAGAAAGAAGAAAAATAAGGGGAAAAAAAGGAAAAACAGAAAAAAAGAAGAAATTAAATAGAAAAAAAGAAAAAAAGGAAGCAAGCAGGGAAAAAAGAAAGAAAAGGGGAAAAAAAAGGCTGGAGGCTCACAGCAAAGCAGATGCTCAGCCTGAGCCTTCCTGGGTAAATTCCCTCTCCGGCAGGGAGTCGCGCTCCGGAGCAAAATTCATCGCCGGAGATAACATGGAGGGAGGGCGCCGCGTGTTCCCGCTCCCCAGCAAAGGGATTGACATCAACCTTGAGGCGCTGGCGGGGAGAGGAAAACAAGCCCGTCATGAGGCTGGAAATACGGCTGAGGTTAAGGAGGGCCCCGGCTCTCCCGGCCTCCCCACCTAAATCCTGCCGCAGACCTGCCGGCAGCTGCCGGCGTGGGCAGAGGCGGCAAGGACGGGCAGAACGAGCCCGTGCCGGGGGCACCGACGGACACAACCGTGGCCGTGGGGCGGCCGTGGGGCAGCCACTCACCGCCACGGTGACCTTCAGCCAACCCTCCAGGTGCGGTGCTGGCACGAGGTGACAGCCTGGCCGGGTCTCGGCACGCTCCCGTTTTAATTCTTTACTCATTTTCTGCCTGACGGGTCGGGAACCGTCTTCCTTCCTCCCTCCCCTCCCACTCTTGGCCTGACTCCCTTCCATTCCGATAATAATTAACCATTCCAGTCATTATTGCGACCGCTAATATTACCCCCCCCTCCCTCTCCCACACCCAGTTTTGCCCCTCTGCCTCAGTTTCCCCTTGAAGCCGGCCAGAAACCGCATCCCTGCGAGAAAAATGGGGGGGGGGGGGGAGCGGAGAGGGGAAAGAGCGCAACCAGAGCTGCCGGAGATGAAGCGGGGCTCTGCGGCTCTCCGGATGCGGCCCGTCGGCACCGGCTGAGCGCTTGCGATATTTCTTGCGCTGCTCGTATGCAAATCGCCGGCGAGACCCTCCCCGCGGAGCAGCCTCCCAGCCGCTCGCTCATTGGCACGGCCGCCGGACAAGCTGTTCCACTGAACTCATATAAACAAGACGCTGGTTCGTTACTGGGAGGGAAGCGAGTGCCGGACCCCCGAGGTGCTGCGGGGACACCCCCGCCCCCCCCCCCCCCCCGCCTTGCTGGGCCAGGAAAGCAGGATGTCCCACGGCATCCTCCCCTGTGATGCTGAGGCCCCGCAGGGTTCATGCCTTTGCAACAAAAATAAAAGCAAATAAACGGTCTCCCAAGGATGGGAGGGTGAATGGATCCTCGTCCCTGTCCTGGATCCACTCTGCACAGGGCTGCCCATGGATGCTGCGAGGGGATGCAGCTGAACGTGTGAGGCTTTGCTCCCTGGGGAACACGATGGGGATGGCTCATGGCCCCCACATTGTGCTGGCCCACGGGCACCCGATGAGCCCCCCCCATCTTGGCAAAACCACGCCAAACCCGACGGCGGGATCTGGCATCTGCCCAGCACCGCAGCTCGGAGCTGGGCTGCACCCCACACGGGAACCTGGCTGGGATGGGACCCCTCTCCAGCTGTGCCTCACTGTCCCACCTCGGGGGTGGCCTGGGTTTGTCCATGGTGGGGGAGCTCCTGTTCCCAGCCAGCACCGCTGGGCTGGGAAATGCCAAACTGGGAGCACAGGGATGGAGCAGGCTCATGCCGGGGTCCTGGACCTCCTCCTCCGGCGGGTGTCTCCATCCCCAGCAGGCCTGGAGACCCCAGAAGGTGATGAGTGGCCATCACCCCCAGGACATTTCCAGCTCCCCCAGAGTCCATTCCCTCTGTCTTCGGTGGGCCAGGTTCTGCCCTGGCCACAGCCAGTTTTTCCCCAAAAACTCTGCAAATTCACCCTGCGGTGGCCAACACCAGCTGCCGTGGGATGGCCACTGACCGGCAAAGGAGGGATCCTGGCACCCAGATGCACCCTGGCCCCCTCCCACGCTCCTGCTCCCTCTCCAGGAGGCAATGGGGCTTTGCCACCAGTGCCACCGTGTCCCTGCCGTGTCCCCTCCGTGCTGGTGGGGACATTTATGCCCGTGGTTTAGATGAGCATTATTAAATATTACCAGTGGTCCCAGTCCCATTGAGAACCCCTTGCTGGGACCAACGGTTACAGGGGGCATTACCATGTCCCCCCCTTTGCCTTCCCGCGATCCAGTTTCACGGCGTCTCCTGCCTTTGCTTTTGGGGCAGCTGCTCCGCCGTGATGAATCAACATCTCCCCAAGCCAGAGACCCAGCGACCACCGGCTCCCCACCACCGGCATGGCAAACCCCCCCCCCCCGGTGACGGGCACCCCGTGGATGCCGCGTTTCGGCATCTGCCTGCAGACAGGTCTGTCCGCCGGAGACGAATTCGGCTGCGTCGCTGCCAGGCTCTGCCCTCTAAGTCATCTCCCGCCAGCAGCAGACAGCTTGGTAATGAAGCGTAATGCTCCGACACTCCCCTGAGTGACAGTGGCCAGCACCGGCTGCGTCCCAGCGGCTCGGGAAGGCCTCCTCTGCCTGCTGGGGGGGCAAAGAGAGGGGGGGAAAATGAGCAGCCCCTTGCCACGAGCAGGGCTGGAAGCTGTGGAGCAGCACATCTCCCAGCCGGTACCCCCGGCTGGACCTCTCCTAGGGGATGCTGAGCAGGAATCCCCTGGGAAAAATAATAATAAAAAAAAAAGAATAAAAAGGGCTTGAAAAAAAAATAAATCGAGGTAAAAAAATAGAATAAAAAGGGTCTGAAAAAAATAAATCAAGGTTTGATGTCGTGTGATAAATTATTTCGGTATTATACATTCCCTGTCTCCAAATCCTGAAGACAAATACTGGGGCAGGTGAGCTGGGGAAACAGATTTCCAAAGGCCTTCTCCTGGTTCCTGGTTATTGACTCTGTCAATCACCACGGGCGCCATCCCAACCTTTCACACCCGCAAAATCTGCCTGCTCCTTTTGTTCCTGCTGAAAAAAACAGGGTGGGGGGGAAAGGGGAGGGGAGAGGAATTTGGGGCAGGGAACTTCCAAAAGGGATGATTAAGGAGTTAATCTGCCTGAAATAGATAAGGAGCTTAGAGCTGCTGGTATTTGACTGTCCAAGTTTGGATTCAGCGTGTCTTAAACACTGGCTGGAATGTACTTAGATATGACCAAAGTACATGTCCCCCCGAGGAATTACCAGGTTGCCAATTAGATTTGCTTCCCAGATTCACTCAAACCTTCACAAGCTTCTTCAGAGCAGGAAAATTGCTGCCTGTCCCTGGGGAGGCGGCGGAGCAGCCGCTGCCGCACGGCCCCGCAGCCGGCACGGCACAGCAGAGATCCCAGTGGCACAGGGACAGCCACCGGGATCTGTGTGAAGGTGGCACAGCTGGGGCGACGGCGAGGCGGGGATGCCTGCACCGGGGCACCGGGGGACAGGGCATGGCTTGGCAGGAGCTGCTGGTGGGGTTTGGGTGGTTTTGGGTGCTCGGGGATGTAGCTGTGGTCACGGCTCGGCACTGAGGATGCCCATGTGCCAGTTGGGCTCTCACCAGACCAGGCTCAGCATCCCGCAGAGCTGGGGCTCTCCCTGCCTCCGACCAGGCTCCCGGTGCTGCCGCACAGCCAAATCCAACCCAAACTACCCCAGCCTGGCTCCACGGCAGCCAGAGCCATCCCAGCCTCCGAGCACAACACAGAGCGGACCCGCGATGCCACACAGGGAAGGCAAACAAGCACCGGCGGTGAATGCCCAGCTCCCGGTCCCCAAGCTCACCCTGAGCCCGATGCTCAGAGCAGCGAGACCCACTGCCCATGCCGGTGGTCACCACGCGGGGGGCACAATGACAACCAGCAACCAGGGCAAAGCGGCGATAGAAAAGCACCCCCTGTAAAAACGTCTCTCCATCCATTTAACTACCCCATTCCCATCCTTGTTATTTACGGTGCTCCCTGACGTGATGATGAAAGTAATGAAGGTTGGGGGTTATATCACCATCATGGAGGGAGGACCATAATGGGGGACCCTCCACCACCGGCTCCTGCACCCCAACAAGCTGATGCCGAGCTCCTTTCCTATCCCAGCAGCGCGGCCGGGCTGCGCTCACTAAATCTGAGCTGGGTTTCTCTGCTGGCACCCCAATCCCATGGAAAGGCATCGGGAGCGGCAGCGCGTCTCACTGGGCCGGTCTCGGCATCGCCAGAGCGGCGGCGTGATGGAAAGTTGCTGGAACATCAGCTTCGGATGCCGAGTCCTGGTAACAGTTGCTATGTGAAACATTCAGAGGTGGAATTTACTGTCACAGTTAATAATAGATGAAGGTTTTAGAATTTTTGATGCTTTACATTTTAAGCCGTTTGATTTATAATGTTTCAGAAAAGGAGGGGAGAGAGAGAGAGGGGAGGGAAAAAAAAGGCAGGAGCCGAACGGCAGCGTGTGGTAAACACGTCGAGCGGGGAGGCGGGCAGGGGGCTCTATCCATGGCGAGACCTCCCACCATCGGGACACGGTCTCCCCACAAAACACTGGGACGAGGGAGCATCCCTGCAGAAAACCAGGAACGCGATTGGGACCGAGGCCCTCAATCACCAGATTGCACTTCATTTTTCTTTTTCTTCTTTCTTTCTTTTTTTTTTTTTTTTTTTTTTTTTCCCCCTTAAATCACTGCATCTCTTCTCATTCTGCCCGTGCGCCCCCGCCGGTGTTTTTATTCCGGCGGGTTGCTGGGTTATTTACTTGCTGGCACTCCTCTCCCCTCTTGCAGGTGTATTTCAAGTAGGCTCCTGAAATAGCAGCGAGCCGCGCGCCCGCGGCGGTGCGCGCTGGGTCGTGCTGATTAGCAACACGCTGCCAAAAAATAGAAGGGTCTTATTCCCCCACCGAGCCGCTGCCATGTCTGTTCCGGGCCTGAGCTCTCCTTTCTGGAAAGCAGCAGCAGGCACCATGTGAGGAACCTCGGTGTGCCTTGGTGTCCCTCAATGTCCTTTGATGGGCTCCAAAGCCTCCCAATGCTCGGGATGGTTGCAGCTCCGGCACTTTGCTCCAGCATCTCCCAAGCCCCAGAGCACCCCAACATCACAAATGTGTATGTGGAGCATCCCAACATCCCATACGTGTGTCATCAGGGGGATTTAATCCCAGCTCAGCAAGGCTTTGAGGTGGGGGAGGGAAGGGGGACCCCACATCTCTGCTACCAGCGATGGGCACGCAGGGACTTCTTGATAAAATTGGAGGGGGGGTGGATGAGAGGGGTTTTCCCCTCTGCTCCCCCAAACCAAGAGAGATGCCATGGTGCAGAGGGCAGGAGCTGTGTCGTGATGCTGCCAGGAGGACTCAAAGTGGGGACACTGAGGGGGCTGGAGCCGGGGAGGGGGCTGTAGCATCCCCCCTCACACACCCAGCGACATCCCAGCCCTAAACAGCTCCATGGCTCCCGCCAAGGCCCCGGGTGGACACTGGGGCTGCCGGACCCAAGGAGGTGGCTGGGGCACATCACCCACCGCCAGCACCATCCGACCCCTCTGTAGCCCCCCGTTTTCCTCCAGGATTGGAGATTCCCGGGGCCCTGGGCTGAGCCACCCCATGATGTCTCAATCAGGGCTTGTGCATAACCCCATTTACATACACACAGCCTGGCCAGAGCCGACCATAATTTCTTCATAAAGCTGCTTTGGCACACGGGGTAACTCACCCTAATGAGGAGGGTTATTCCACAAAGATCCGTTACTACTGGGCTTGGGGCAGGCAGCACCGGCGGGCAGACGCTTGCTGCCAAAACCAGCCCCACCATGCACCCCACTGTCCCCCAGCCATGGGGTCCCCACTGGATTTGCACCCGGTGCTGGTGACCTCCGGCTTGGTGGGCTCCCACCCAGGTCCTGGTAAGATCCCTATGTCCCCATGTCTCTGCTGGCTGCCTCTCTGTGATAAAAACCTCTTGTCGGTCCAAAAAAAACGCATCCGCAGGGCACCTCTTGGGGTGGAAACCATTCAACCCTTCCCAAGAAGCAGCTCCACAAAGGGAGATGGAGGCCAGCGCGGCTCCGGCGTCGCCCAGTACCCACCAGCTCCCTGCTCGAAACACCAAACCCCTGGATGTCCCCAGTTGTGTGGGAACCCGCTCTCCACCATGGCCCCGACTGAAGACACTGCTCCGGCCAGGCACGGGCTCAACCACTGCCGCTGCTGCCAGCGATCAGCCCGTCGTTACCACAACCGCCTGATTAAAAAGAAAAAAAAAAAAAAAAAACCATAAAAGGGCTTTAAAACCCGGGACTCCCCCAAGAGCAAGTCCCTCCCCGCAGAGCCCTGACAAATTCAGTGCACCGGTTCATCCCTGCCACTCCCCCCTCCCCAGCTCCCTCCGGGGACCCCCGTTAGCGGCGGGTGCCTCGTTAGCCAGCGCCGTGCCGGCGATTGGCTGAAACTCGTTTGCGGCGTCAAGCGGCTCTGCCCCAGACACCTTCTCATACGACCGGAGGCGCAGTACGTCCCAGGGCACTGTCACAATATATTAAGACGCGGCGCTAAAAATAAGCAACGGCAAAAATAAGCAAGGAAATCGCAGCCCCTGCCTGCCCCTGCCGGCCCCGCGCGGGCAGAGCCCCCGTCACCGCACGCGAGCTGGGGAAGCACGTCAGGAAAGAGAGGATTTTGCTGGGTTTTGTCAAAACGACACGTTTTTCCCTTCCCTTCCCTCCGCCCCCATCTCCAGCCTCACCGGGGAGCGAGCCCTGCGGTGACACACAGGACTTGGTGACAAATCATCCCCGGGGTGAGGGGGGGGGGGTGGTGTTTCTCCACTCGCCGGTGGTTCAAGGCAAGAACGGACCCCTCGCCCACCCCACGCAGCCCAAGATGGGGCTCTGCTCCCCACCGGGGCCATCCCCGGGGCTGCCGAGCCAGGAGCCACGGGCGCAGCACCACGTGCCCAGCCACGGTTTGCCGTCGAAGGACAGCTGGGTTTTGGCCAGCCCTATGTTAGACGCAGCACCCAGGCTGTTGGGTCGTGGCCGTTCCCATCCTGGCAGCTTCCCAGCGGGGTACCCATCTGCAAACACCCCGTTTTCCCCCCTCGCTGCTTCCCAGGCAGGTGAGCACCGGCACGGAGCATCTCTTCCCCCGGGATGCATTTTTCACCGCAGCACCGGAGATGCTGCCTGCACCCCGTGGGGTCCCATCCTCCGTGCAGGCTCCCGTGGGGACACCGCAGGGACCAGCGGGGACACAGTCCCTGTCTCCGGGAGATGAAAGGGCAGCTCCAAGCCCCGGGTCGGCTCCGAGCCTCCATCCGAAGGCGTGCGGCCGCCCTGCTGCCTCAGCTGCGGCTGGAACGAATGCATGCACATACCTCTGCCCCGGCACGGGTGTTTGCTCTTCTCTTCCGCGGCTGTGATTGATTAAAGGATCAGGGACATCTGAGAATGGAGGCAGCAGCGGCAGCAGCAGAAGCAGCTCCCTTTGGACTTGGAGAGCTTCCTTGCCTGCTGCTTGCTGCTGCCGTTGCCTGTCAGGCAGCTTTTAATCAAGGTTTGCTTATATCTGCAAAGGCCTTTCCCAGAGGGATGAAGGGAGGAAAAGAGGGGGGGAGAGTATATTAACATGCCAGCCACCCTCCCTCTCCCTCTCCTTTGTTTATGGAGAGGGTCAGTGCTTGGAAACGGCTGATGGGGACAGGGAAAGGCGCTTTGGGGGTGCCGGGGGTGCCGGTGCTGCGCTGCGGCTCTCGGCGGGTCTGGATACCGCGGTGTGGCTGCGGTAGGGAGGGCATCGGCACCTGGATGGGATGCGTTTGGTGTCGGCAACAGCGCGTGGAGGGAGCAGGACCTGCTGTCCAGGGCTCAGCAGCTTCCTCCTGATGGCCCCAGACACGTGGCATGTCCCTACGGGTGCTGCAGTGGGCACAGCGGGGATGCAGGGACCAACTTGGATACCCCCAAATTGGGGTCTCAGCCTAGAGAGATCAGCACCATCCATAAGTCAAGACCAGGCAGGCGGGGGGAACCCAGGCCCCTCCATTGCTTCCCCAGCCCCACAGAGAGTCGGGGTCTCTGGTCCTACAGCAGCGCTGGGGCCACAGCCAGGAGACCCGGGGTGGCCATGTCACCACATCCCACCTCCCTTCTGCGGCGTGGGCTTCAGCAGCGACACCGGGGCTTCAGAGGTACCAACGCCGGCCCCAAACCTGCCCAGGGATGGGTTTACCCCACAACGCTGGGACTTTGGCACAGCGCAGCCAGGCTGGGAGCATCCCCGGCAGCACCCACCACCGTCACCCCCTAACGCCACCCACCGCAGCCAGCGCAAGCAACGCAGGAGGACGGGTGACCCCCCAGCCCCGTGTCCCCGCATTGAGCAGCGCGTCTGCCTCTGCTGCCATTCGCGCGCATCACTTAGGCTCTCCGTGTTATCTTATTGCTCAGCTAATGACCTGCTAAAAGTATTATGTGAAAAACCGCACTCTTAGCCAGCCATTAAACTGGTTAGGACCAGCGGGTCATGCTTTATTGCTTTAATAACTGAGTTTATGAAAGGTCGTCTCATAACTGATAACATGCATAATTTTTGTAACTTAATTAATGCTGCTAATATACTGGAGTCTCCATCAGCTGCTGTTGCAACTGATGTGCAGTTTGCATCCAAAGTGGGGCCGGGTTGCGTATCCTGGGCCAGGCTCTGCCCCACCGTCCTTGCCCGGTGGCACCCGCGGTGGGAGCACGGTGCGAATCCGTGCCGAAACCCTGCCGTGCCACTTTTCCGCATCGGAGCATCCCGTTCGGAAATGCTCCAGCTGGGAAGGGGATTGCTGTGAGCGGGAAGAGGGAGAATGGGGCCAGACCCTGGCTCCGAATCTGATGAGGCTCTAGAGAAGGGATTTCTTCCCCCGTGCATCAGCCGAGGCCAGACGTGGGACCTGTGATCAGGGAGAGTTTTACCCCAAGAAGGACCAAAAACCTCTGTGGGATGGGAGTCGCTCCAGCAATCCCATACATCCCTGCCTGGAGTTAAAACCGAGCGAAGGAGCTTTGCCCTGAGTGGGGGTTTGGGGTCATGTCCCAGGAGGGTTTCCCCTGGGAACCCCAGGACTGACCCTGCTCCTCCCGGGCTGGCACAGGGCAGGCTCCTGGGTGCTGCACATCAATCGCTGCCCCACAGAGGTAAATGTCACGGAGCCAGCTGCCTTTCTTCCCAACGCTGTATTTTTTAAGGACAACCTCCTTGACAAGAACACATTTTTCTCATTAAAAAGGGGAAAAAAAATAAAGAAGAAAACAACTCCTTCCCACCAGCCCTAGCGCACACCTGGGGGGCTGAGTGTCTGCGGGGGGAGCTGGCAACCGGCGGCATTTTCCAGGCAGCAAAACCCAGCCCTTCCCTTGCAAAAAAAAAAGAGGGGGAAAAAAAAAAAAAAGTAAATAGGAACCCAGGTGCATGCGGTGTGCGAGTCCCTGATATGCTGCCACCAGCAAATCTGGTGAGCTGCGAATCCCCGGCACCGCGCATCCAGCGCTGCAAATCCGAGCTGCTCCAGTCGCCTGCTTAGTTTTGCAAATTCTTTCCTGCTGGCTGAGAAAAGCCAATATGTCTGCTGCTCCCGCTCCAGCGCAATAATTGTTCAGCGCTGGTTATCATCCTGCCAGAAAGGCACGAGCTACCGCTGGGGCACTCTGCTTGCTGTAAATGCAGCTAGATGATTTCCTAGCAAATGCAAGTTTTCCAAGGAAGTGGGTGGAATCTGCTTGGCTCTGATTAGACAGCTTGGGTTTTTGTTTTCCTGGTGCTTTAGAGAGAGAGAGAGAGAATAAAAAAAAAAAAAAAAAGGCATAAAATATGTAGCTTTCCATCCCCTCTGCCCTGAAACACAGGCTCGCACGCATCCCGGCGATGGTCCCCCTGGGACGCGCAGCTTTGCCCACACTCTGAGCAATGATCCTGTGGAATGAGGCTATGATCTTTCATCAATCATCGCCGAGCGCCTCTCCCTCCCGCGCCCGCTCCCCGGGCTGTGCCCGCTGCGAGCGTACGGCCCCGCGTCTCCGCTTCCCCTCCTCGCCTCCAAAAATCAAAGGGTGCAGGGTGGCCCCCCGATGTTGCCCGTGAAGCCAGGACCCTGCTCAGGGCTGGGGTGGCATAGGGCAGCCCCTCTGCCACCCTCTCAGCTCAGCACGACCGAGGGATGCTCGGGAGGGGAAGCTCGATGCCAGGGAGCCCTTCCACAAGGAGAGGCTGCTCACAGGCAAGGTGAATCCCGAATCCCGGGGCAGCTTAGCCTGGATGCTGCGAGGGAGGTGGGATCAGGACAAGCCCTCAGGCTGCAGAGAGGCAGGGCTGCCTCCCCGCCCTTGCCAGGGGAGGAAAAATGACTTGAAATTAAGATTTCCTGATGTTTGGGGGCTTGGAGACCTTGACACCCCCTGCGTCCATCTGGCTCTTCCCCTCTCGCAGCAGCTCGCTCCCGCGTCCCCGTCTATCCGTGAATACCAATTATGGTTTAGGAGAATGTATATCTGAGATGTGCAAATACAAAAGGCAGGAAATAAAAGTCATCTCTTACTGAAGAGGAGAGGTAACCATGACTACCTGGGACCTCATTTAAAACTGTGCCGGCCGCAGGCTAAAAGGCAATGCTTCCTATTGTTACACACGTTTACGGAAAGCTTTGAAAACCCGTTTCCCCCCCAAAACCAGCTGGGAAGTAAGAATGAAAAGGAGAATTGGAGCGGGGTGGCGGGGGGAGAGGATGTAGAAGATATTTATTGGTGTTTGCGGGCTGGTTTTGCATCCCCCCTGCGTGAAACCAGCCGGCGAGCTGAAACTTCAAATGAGCAACTCGGAGGGAGACGGAGAGCCGGCGGCTGCGGCATCGTGGCTCCGGCGCCACGTGGCAGCCGGCCGGGAGCCCGCGCAGCAACGGCAGAGCTGTGGCTCCAGCGCTGGGAGAGAGACGCTCCCCGGGAGGAACACGGGGAGCGAGTGAGCCTGTGAAGGGCTTCCGATGCCACGAGCACTGCCGGGATGTGCTTTGGGGGGAGCCGGGAGGAGCTGGTAGATCTCGGTGCCAGCCCCAGCCATGCTGCCTGATGGCACAGCCTGGGGTTGGTGGAATCTCAGGGGTGCCCCAGGCTCTTGAGCTTGTGGTTACAAGGCTGATAATCAGGCAATTAAATTCCCTGGTTTTTGGTTCAAGAGCCATCCCACTTGCCACACTACCAGCATGCTCCTCGCCGAGGCGAAGCCATTGGGAAGCAAGACTGTACCAGTGCTCACCCCTGCCACCCTGTGAGGGGCCACCGGGTCCCTGGGGGTTTGGGGACAGTTTTCCCCACGGGGGACAGGACCGGGATGGCCCCCCTGCATCAAACACAGCCAGCCCCTGCCAGGGAGGGATGTCCCGGCAGGACCATCAGTGGGAGCTGGTGTCCCCAGAGAGAAGCCAGCGTGGGAGCAGCCGCTCTGGCACTTCTGGACCTTTGGGAAGTGCCAGCAGTTTCCAGCTGGGTGACACCAGGTCCCTGCTCCAGCCTTACCCCCTCTGATGCAAGGAGCACATGAGGAGGATTCACCTCCCTACGCCCACAGATTTGCTACACCCAAAGGAGGGATTGGTGCCGGATGGTGCCATGCCGATTCCCCACCAGGATAAAGCCAATACCTCACCAGACTAAAACCCTGGGTGGGATGGTGGGGGGACCGGAAGCTCTCCTCCCCACCGTCGGGCTGTTGGGAATGGGGAACCAGTATAAAACCAATGTAAAACTGGGCAGGATGGTGCAGGGGGAAGCACAGCAGTGGGGCCTGATCCAGGTCCTGCTGCTGTGTGGGGTACAGCAAGCACTGCTCCCCT
Organism: Numenius arquata; assembly: GCF_964106895.1. Lineage (NCBI taxonomy): Eukaryota > Metazoa > Chordata > Aves > Charadriiformes > Scolopacidae > Numenius > Numenius arquata. Next base: position 5,193,295 of record NC_133589.1, on the reverse strand, counting down.
CTACGCCTTGTCCTCTGCACCCCCCCAAATCCATGTCCTATGGGGGGGTCACAAAATGCCTTCCCGGCACGGCAGGGCCCAGGGAAGGGCACTGTGGGTCTGGGTGCCCCAGAGCCGCCCCAGCATGGCTCATCAGCACACACAGCCAAACACGGTGCTCGCCTTCACCCCAACATCCCCGGCTGCCTGCCGGCAAACCTGTCCCCTGCCCACTGCCAGCATGGCTGTTGTCCCCTGTGCCCCCCTGCCAGCACCCTGGACCCACACCTAAGACCACACAACGGGGCTGCAGGCAGGAGCCCAAGCCAGGAATTATGGTCTGTACAAAAGACAATGACAGTGAATCTTGTTACTGGCTTTTCAGCAAACGTAATTCCTTTTTATTAGAAAATTAAAGGGTATGAAAAGCTTTCCAAAGCTGAAGAGCTGAAATGTGCTTTCATAAAATATGCGGCGTCTGATAAAACGGATTTGCTTGTCTGCCTGCCCTGGCCCCCTCCCCCTCCTGGTTATTATTCCTACCAGCAAGGTGATGCCTTTTGCCAAAACACCAATCCTGACGTGGCTGGCTCTCGCCCACGGAGACCCTTGGGGACCAGCACTGGTCCCCGGCACCCTGGCCATTCGGCCAGGAGGCCCCACGCAGCTTGTGCCTGTTTGAGGGTTGGCTTTGGCCTTTTTTTTTTTTTTTTTTGCTAAATAAAACTCAGGACAGCTTTTCTCTCCCGGGTTTGCAGGTAAAGGCTGATGACGATACAAACCATCACCCCAAACCCAGCCGTGAGGATGCAGCAGTCGCAGGCAGGAGGAGAGGTGAAGCCAGGCGATGGCACACAGAAAGCGATGGATTCCCCCAGCCATTGCACAAACAGCAGCTATTGAAAACCTCTTGGGGAGCCCCCTCCTGAAGAGAAAGTCGTGTCCCCCCCACCACGTGCCAGCACCCAGCCGTGAGCGAGAGATGCCGAGGACCTGCGACCAGCCAGCAGGTAGCTAAGGTAACCTGAGGAATCTCGTTTTCTTCCCTTTAATCATTCCCTCTCTCTGGCTCTTTCCCCTTTCTGATGGTCCCAATCAACCTTCCAGGTTTGTGAGGTTAAAGGTTCCTCACTCTCTCCTGCTCGGGATTGCAAGGCTGGCACAGGGGACTGTGGTACCGTGGAGTGATGCTCGAGACAGTGCTGCCTCTTCCATCTTTCACGGGCAGAACGTCCTCGCCAGCCCGAGGGCAGCAGCGCCGGGGCCTGGATCAACCCTCTGGGTTCTGTATTTCCACCGCCAGGATCAGTTCTGCCTCTGCAAGTCCCTGGGGATGAACGGCAGTGGGATGCATTTGTCCCCACGCCATGGCCCGGAGGTGGTGGATGGGGACCTCGCCGTGACCACCACGCTGGCAGGCGCAGGACCAGCACTCCCTGACGGTTTGTCACCCTTGTCCTGGAGGAGACTGGGGAGGTGAAACAACGTCCCCTGGGTGCCATCAGGGAGCTGAAGTCTTGGCTGGGAGAGGACCTGGCAGCCCTCGCCGCTGTCCCCAAGCGACTCCAGCCCCAGCAGGCAGCGAGGGGACAGCAGCGCCACCAGCAGCATGCGGGACACGGGGCCGGACACGGGGCCGTGGGGCTGGTGGGGACAGGGACAGGCAGCATCCAACCGGCTCCCCGCCACCGTGCCGGGCACCAGCACCACTGCCACAGGGAGAAGCAACCCCGGCGGTACCACCGCTTGTGCCACGGCGGTGTGCATCCCCACGTGCCCCCTCCTTCCCCTCGCAAGCAAGCGCGCCCACGACCCAGCTACGGGCGGCTTCTCCTTTCCACCCCATCCACCCCGGTGGCCGTGGCCTCCCCGGTGCCGCCGGCAGCGCCGTGCGTGTGACGCCCGGCCGGCTATTACCACAGGAAGAGCTGTAACGCTACAGCAAACCTCCCCGCTCAGCCCTGCTACAAATCAGGGTCAGGCGGCAGCGCTGTTAGACAGAGCCTGCCGCTACGTGCTCCTGCTCCTAATGTCCTCCCCGGCACGCTTTAATGGGGACACGGAGGAGAGCGGCGTGGCGAGACGGCGGCTTGGCCCCGTTGCCCATCCCGGGGGTTGCTGGCCTCCGATCCAGCTCCCCCGTAGCCGCTCTGGGGCCGGCAGCGCCGAGGGTTAACGCCGGGGAGGCACGGGCCGGGGATGCTTTCTCCCCCAAGGGCTGCTCTGGCTTTACCTTTAACATCTGCAAATGTGGTTAAAAGTTTGCCTGAGCCTATTTTTAGAGCCTCTCACCACATGCGATTTCTCCATCGTGAGACAGGAAACGCTGATGAGGTTGTTCGCCACGGAGCTGCTTTCTCCTCCCCGGACGGCCTCCGAGCTCCTCCGATCTGTGCCGTGCTGCCACGCTGCCAGGCCCCCCGGTCCCCACCTCCCAGCGAGGGGACCACATCCTGCGGCGGCACCGACAGCAAGCCCGAGAGCCAGGAGAGATGCTCACATACCACCAGCTTGCCCCGTGCCTCAGTTTCCCCAAAGCGACAGCATTTTGCTTCACTGCCCACCCCGGAGCGGTGCTAAGGGCTCGGCGGCTGCTGCATCTCCTCGACCAGGGGATGCATTGGCACAGGGCATGGGGGCTGCCAGCAAAAAGACCCCAACGAGGATGCCCACCACCCACTCCTGTGCCCGCCACCCCCAGCACGGGATCTCCCCGCCATCACGCTCAATAGGAAATGCTATGGAGCTGAAGCGGAGCCCGGCTGCCCCGTCGGGCACCGACGCTTTCTGCCGCCTGTCACAGCCCCGTGCCTGAAGACGTGGCGTGGGCTCGACAGCCCGCGAGCGCGGCTGCGGCCGGGCGGCGCGGGTACCTGCTGTTTGAATGTCAACACCTCATTTATACATCTTGATTGGCTCTCATCAGCCATGCTGCGTTACACCTGATTGCTCCGAGCCGGCGCGGGGTGCCAGACTGCAGCGCGTAATTTCATTTAATTGGCCCTCCATCCGAAGCAAAACAGAAATAGAGGAATAAAGAAACAATAAAGCATCCTCCTCCCCACAGAAAATGAAAATCTCCGCTTTTTGGGGGTTGATTTTATTTTGCAACTGTGAGCAGGCCGTGCCATGGGCTGTGGGAATCCCTTCCTGGCAGTGCCGGACCCCATGCGAGCGGTGGGATGCTTTGCCACCCCGTGGGCTTGGTGGGCTCATGCTCCCCCTCGGCCCACGATGAGCCCCACGCTCCCGTCACGCTCCCCTGTGCTCCTTCTCCCGCCCGCTCTCACAAACCACTGAGGCTGAAATTTCAATTAAGAAAGAAAAATAATTACCCGCCGCTCCACATTTCCTCTAAAATGGTAGCCAATGCCAGCAAGCCGAGTCACCGCCTCCCGCCGCGTCCTGGCGCGCACCGGCGGGCTGGCGTTCGGCTGACATTTCCAGGATAATGCTGGCCCAGCCGCTGCTCGCCGGTGGCCACAACTGCAGCCGTGCCGGGAGGCCAACGCCGTGAAGATGCTTGGAAGGGATGCTCGTGTCCTCGGCGAGAACGGGGCTGCCACGACCTTGTGCCGGATCTGAACCCTCTGCCCGACACTGCCCGCACCTGGCCATGCCCTGGGGTCCCGGTCCCCTGCTCTCCGCTTGGCAGAGGTGACCCATGATAATGCCTTGGCTCGCCACCTCCCAGCCCCGAGCCACACGCCGCGGGGAACCATGGTGCTGTCATCCCTGACAGGACGGGGCACGCGGGAAACAGGAACGAGAGGACAGACAGCACCAGGGCGGGCAGCAGCCTTCCCTGCACTGGTGGCACCGCTGACGTGTGGGGCAGCACCGGGGAAGAGCAGATGGACCCACCTTCGGGACATGTCCCCAGCTTGGGGACACCAGCAGTGCGGGCCTCCCCTGTGGTGTTGTGCCGGGCAGATGCCCCAACCCCATGCTCGTCGGGGCACCTCGGGCTTGCCCACAGCCCCCAGGAACGGCTCTGCTTTATTCACCCCGAGGATGTTCCAGAAACCACATTTCTTGCATCGTTTGATACCAGCATGGCCATAAGTAAAAGAGGAACAAACCCCATTGGGGCTGGAAAAAGCACAAACCCCCTTCAGAGGATGCTGCAGCATCCCACAACTGTTCCTCCAGCTTCTCCCTGCCAGCCAGCCTGTCCCAGCTCCAGCTCGCATCCCGACGGGGTGCCACCACCCTGTCACAGATCCCTGTGGTCTGTCACCGGCCAGCACAGCCCCAGAGGTGCAAGACGCAAACCCCGGGAGAAGGCAGAGATGGACACTGACCCGGGCACAGGAGGCTCCGCCACCATGAGGATGAGGAAGGGAGGAGGATGATGCTCAGGGTTGGCCTTGGGTTTCATGTACCTCGCAGGGCTGCGGTTCCCACCCGCGCACATCGTCCCAGGCGCCATCGCCCCTCCTGCTCCAGCCAAAACCCCCACCAGGCACCAAAACAGCAAGAAGCACCGACTGGCTCGTGCCGAACTCTGCTCAGGGAGATGCCACGTTTGGGTGGTGGGGGCTGAGACAGAGCTCCAGGAGCAAGAAGGCAGCGACAGGGAGACTCCTTGGGGAAATGGGTGCTCCCCACACCCCAAGAGATACAAAGATGCTACTGCCCAACAAGCTGGTGCGGATGATGCGGTGTGTCCCCCAAACCGGACCCTCTGCAATCAACGGGAATGGTATTTTATTTTCTCTGGATGTTTTCCCCTTCCATTTCCCATAAGCCGGAGGGCCGGGGGGCCGCAGTGAAGGCTGCGAGTCCCATGACTCCGACGGCAGGAGATGGGGGAGCCCCAGGCAGGGATCACAAGAACGGGGAAAGCAGCAACCTCAGGTTGCAGATTAGCTTCGTTTTATAGCCAGGGAGGCAGAAACCTCCCGTGGTTCGACATCTCACCGGAGACCACACAGGGAGCCTGGGGAAAGCCAGGGAGAGGTCGCAGGTCTCTGTGGGGCGAGAGCATCCTCTCCCCGGGGAGGGAGAGAGCTCGCTCGCAGGCAGCGGGACCCCACGGTTCCCCCAACCCATCGCCGCATCCCAAACTTCAAGCGGGGCCACGCATCGCACCCCTTCCCCTTATGACCCTGCAATAGCGGCGGGGGCTGCAGAAACCAGTTTGGCGGAGAGAGGCTCTTTAACCGAGTTTAAATGCACTTCCCTTGACTCGGTTCCCAGTTCAGCGTAGAGGAGACCCAACTTGGCCGGCAGCCACGGCGCTCAGCTATGCACGTCCCTACCCAGAGACACATTCCTCAGCACTGCAGCTAAGTGCAGCACAGCCTTTGAGGCCTTCACCCCTCCTTCAATGATAATTTATGCCCTCTGACCCGACTCCCCCTTTTAAATCAGGCTGATCAATAGAGAAATCAGACAATCCTTTTAAGAAACTATCTCATCTGATCCTTCCAGCTAATGATCTCTGCTCTTCTTACAGCTGTGTGCAGATCTGTAGCCCAGGCTGCTGGGGGAGGCGGGAGGGAGAAAAGCCACCGGGCCAAATTTCTCTTTTCCCAGTCCAAGCAGGAGCAGCGGCGGCGCTGCCAATTTGCACGGGAGCGAAATGGGAGACGCCAACCCTGGTCTTTCGGCAAAATGGGGGTCCCACTGGCTGTTGACAGCTCCCCCGGCAACGCCGCACACCAGCTCTTGCTGCTGAGCATCGTGTTGGCTCCAAAAATCTGCCCCCTCGCCCATTGCACTGCTGAATGTGCCTTTCTCCCAGCCTGGGAGCCATCCGAGGACGTTCTCCTTCATTCTTGCTCTTTCCACAGGCTCCAGCATCCTGGTGCGGCTTTGCATCACCTCCCCTGCAAAGAAAACCCAGCAACACAAAGCACCAGCCCCAAATCTGGTCCCTGGCTGAGCCGTGGTTACCCATACCCTGTGCCATGCATGGCCATGGCACCGCGGCTCCTGGCTCCTCTGCGCATGGAGGCGAAGTGGTGGGAACTGGGGATCTCCATCACCGGGCTGGCAAATCCTCGCCCCTCGTGGGACCCTGGCTTTATCACGGCAGCCAAAGCTCATGGGTACAGCCACCTTCTGCCCATGGAGGAGCTAAACCGGATCAGTGGAAGAGGGAGTGATGTCCAGCACGGCACCTCTGCAGGGAGGAGAATATCCATAGCAAAGCTTCCAGAACGGCTTTATTGATGGTGGCCACATTTCTATTTAACTGGCAAAGGAACAGGGTTAACCAGCGAAGAGGGAAGAATCAGAGAACCCTTTAAGTCTTCAAAGTAAATCAGCTCCTGGAACAAACGCGCTCGGTAGCCAAATGTCCCCTTCTCCTTTGTGCGCGCTGGGCTTTTGACATTTATTATGCTGCCCGAGAACCACCCAGAGGAAAGATGCTTTTCTTGCATCTAAGGGCCATTTCTCACCCTGGCACACTCAGACGGGCATTCCTCCCCTGCCTGGGCAGGGTCTGGCCCTCAGCATCCCCTCCTCATGGGGATCTCACCCTGCAAACCACCCAGGAGGCAGGATGGGACTGCATCCCGAGGATGCTCAGCACCCTCCCTGCGCCCGCCAGGAGCCGAGGAGCAGGCTGTGAGACTGGGGCACCTCCAAGGTCCCCCCACTACGTGTCCCCTCCCATCCAGCCCTTGCTCTGAAGCCAGGCAGCAGATGCAGAAGCCAAAGGGTTTGAAGGGCTGCCGCAGCGCAGCGCGGTGCAGGTCCTGCCACAGCAGTCACAGTGAATTACAAGGTATTAGAGCCCCGCGCCGCCGTGCCTCTCCCGCAGCAGCAGTCACGGTGAAGGACATGCTATGATAGGACTAGAGCCTCCTCCGGAGAATCCAGTCGCCGGCCTGGTGAAAGACGGTGGTATGAACAGGCCAGCCCTGTTCTATAGATCATACAGCGAGAGGCATGGTGAAGGACACGCTATTACAGGACGAGGCGGTGCGGGAGGTTTACCCAGCGACAGCCAAGCTGAAGGACGTGGTGTTTGAGGGGGGGGGGGACGGACGGGATGGCCGTGCCTCGCTGGATCAGTGAGTGCCCACGCCTTTGCGAGCCAGCAGCCGTGAACGTTTTTAATTATTCTTCCCTACTTTATCGAGCATCTAATTTTCATTTACGCGCTGGCCATCTCCACCTGAGAACGTGGCCGGTGCTGTTCCTTTCCAGCGCTGCTGCCATATCCCCTCCCGGCATGAGCCAGATGGGACCCAGGGGAGCCAGAGGTCTGTCCCTGGCACAGGGGACACATCCGGTGACCGACCTGCCCTGCAGCTCCTCCGCATGCCCCACGCGACATCGAGGACCATAAGGGAACTGGGCAGAGCCTCCCTGATGCTCAATGTGTCCCTCCCCAGCAGAGCACAAGCACCGAGCACCAATTTTAGTGGCTGCCATAAATGCAGCAGGAGCGGTGTCCCCTGGTGAGGCATCGAGCGGTGACTAAGAGCGGAGATGACAATAAAGCGGAGGAAGCAAGGTCTGACTGCAAAGCAGCAAACCAACCCCCCGAATCCAGCTCAGAGGCGCTGACTGACGATGCTCCCCCAAACCAGAACAGAGCCCGAGCCCTGCACGGGCCGGTGACAGGGAGCCGGGCTTACCTGGGCTTGGGCTGAGCTTGGTCCTGGCACAGGCTCGGTTTAGGTAGAAATCCCATAAACAGGAGGGGAGAAAGGATTCCCCACGGCAGGATGCCGGGATGGAGTTCAAGCCTCTCAGCAAAGCACACAGGGAGACTTCTGTACAGTCCCTAGGTATAAATCTACCCCCTTAAAACGGTCTCGGTGGTAAACGCGGTAGAGACCGTGCACGACTTGACAGATCTGAGGCATATTTATGGCGCTTTGGCACAAGGGACACAACCAGTTGGGATTTTTGCTCGGCTCTACCACTTGGGCATAGTGCAGCCACAACAAACCTCTTGTTTCCACCAAGGCAGAGATCCAGCCTATTCCCCGTGGAGCAAGCGCCAGACCTGGGGCCAAATTAATCTCCGATGGATCTCCATCAACTTCATGGAGTTACAACCACAATTTGGCCCAGGCGTGACACGTAAATCTGTTCATTTTTCTTCCGAATCGTCCAAATACCGCAGCATTTGTTAGCGCAGGAGAGGGACGCATCCTCCGGGAGAGATCTCTTTGGATACCGCGCCAGCCCTTCCTTTTTTTATTTCCTTTGCTGCCTGGGATAAAAGGCGAGTGAGATGGTCCCTAGTATGTGTCTGAGCTGTTTGGGAAAGAAATAGGAATTTCCTCCCGCCATTCCCAGTCTTTTGATAGGCAGGTGGGATGCGAGCAGGAATAACTCAATCAAGGCAAAGCAATTTTTAATTAATTTGTGGATCCCTTCGCCGGCTGATCGCCTTGGAGACAAAAGGGAAGCCTCTCCTTTAACACTTGTGTGTGCCTGGTACTCTGAGCCTCCCCTTTTCACCAGCGCATCTTTGGTCTTGAAAGCTGCACAAAAGGAAGAATTCCTTGATCTTTTGCCTCGGCTTTTGCTAAGACGGAGACACACACGAGGGGGAGCTGGGTTGGGGTTTTTTTGGGTTTCTTTCATATTTTTTGGAGAATATTAGAGCCCAAAATGCACACAGAGCGGGGTGGGGAAGGAAAAAAAAAAAAAGAAGGAAAGGGGAAAAAAAAACCACCAACCCTCAAACCTCAGAAAGCAGAGCATTTTCCATCGACACCTTCTGCCCAGCCCGCTCCATCCCCAAGGGGAGGGAGTTGAAAGGTTCAAGCTACATCAAGTGGTGAGTAATGCAGCGGGAGGCTCCTGCTCGGGGCCGGGCTCTCGCCCTCCATGATCGCTCCCTGCCCCATGCCCGATGCTGCGCGGGGCAGAGCCCAGCTCTCGGCCCCCCCTTATTTCCTCCCCCCCACCAGCGACAGTGGGGATGTGGGAACTTCCTAGGCAGTGACTGACACTACAATTATCGATTGCCGGCTGCAAAGGCTTGCTCTCGCCTCCCCCCCCCTCTTCTCACTTGTTTTCTTCTGTGCAGCAGAGTGCCAGCCTTCAGAGACTGCTGCTGTAAAAGGCTGGGATTGACGGGGTGTCAAGATATCCGCTGCCCCTGGCTTTTAACGTTCCCTTGCAGGGGGGGAGCAGGAAGAGCCCCTGCACCGGCGAGGGGAGCTCAGCTAGCTCCAAAAGAAAGGGAGGAATGAAAAGCCTCCCTCTCTCCACCGTCGAGGAGATGCTCTTGAACCACAAGCAGCTTTTTCAGCCTCAGCCTGGTTGCGTGCGTCTCGGAAATCTCAAGATGCTGGGAAGGAGGAGAGGCGGCGTGCCAGCCAGCCCCTGCCAGCAGCATCATGCTGCCCAAAATCAAGGCACCCAAGGAAAACACCACCCTCCCCACCAGGTATCCGTGGGGTGGCACGCACACATGGCCCATCAGATTTGGCCGTGGCCATTTTGGAGATGAGGAGGGCAAGAGGCAACCTGGCCAGATGAGGTCACCCGATGGGTGACTGGGACTCCCCAGCCTGGGTGCATCCTCTGCTGCTCGGCACTGAGGGCACGGGGGGACCAGAACGGAGGGTTTTCCTAGCAAAGACTGGCAAAGCAGGAGCTCCAGGTGCCACCCTGGGTCCTGCACCAAGGGCCACCTCAAGAGGCCACCCTGCTCGATTGCCCTGGGGAATTCCTGGGTCCACTGTAAGCCCCATCCCCAGTTCAGCTGGTCACCCCCAGCAAGTGGCATCCCTGCCCAAAACAGGGATGGCAACCTGCCCATGGAGGTGTTTGCAAAGCCTGGCAGCACCTTGGGACCACGGCTAAGTGTTACGCTTTGGAGCCAGAGGCCTGAAATTAAAGCCGGCTCCACGACCGTCGGTGTCGACACCTGGTGATGGGAGGAGAGGGATCGATGATGGAGAGTCTGTCGCTCCTGATGCATCGCCGTCAGGGTCAATACACAATTCTCGGGAAGAGCTGATGTCCAGGTTAACTGCTTTGCCTCCGTGCTAAGCCGATGGGCTGGTGGAGTCCCATCCTGCTCACACATCCTCTTCCCTGGCCAGATTCTGCCCTGCAGCCACCAAATGCCACCAAGAGCATCCCCAGGGATCGTGGCTCCTGTTTTCATCCATGTAGAGCTCAAGTGTAGCTCCAAAAGGTGCCCAGGGCTGGGAGAGGGACATGGGGGCAATAGGGACCTGCTGCCCAACAGCTTTTGGCTGCACCAAACCAGCCCACTGTCACGCACAGCACCACTGTGGGTCCACGTGGGGACATGGGGCCTGGGGACAGCCACCACCTCCCTGTGGTCACAGAGGCACTGGCCACACAAAGGGGCCTGGGAGGGGGACTGGTGGTGAGGAGATCCCCCTGGGGGGAGGCCCATCTGCCGGTCCCCCTGCCTGTCCCTGTCCCGAATTGCTGGGCAAGGGAAAAGGCAGGAGAGGGGGGGACCTCACCTCTCCTGTCCAGCACAGGTCCTGCCGGCTCAGTGGCCATGTCCTGCTCTGTACCCTGTGTGAGCAGAGGGTCCATGTGGCTTTGGCACGATGCTTGTCCCCCCCAGGTGACACTCTAGCTGCAGAGAGCCACCCCGGACCCCCATGGGCCATGAGAGCCGTGGTGGTGGGGCTGCATTGTGCCCTCTGCACCCTGTGGGCTCACGGCACCCCCCGGCACCCTGCAGCAAGCCCAGGCAGGAGGCACAAGCCCTGCTTTGCACCCTCACGGCCGGCTGTTCCCATGTGTCACGCCAGACAGGATCCATCCCGCAGCCCAGGGGGTCCTGCGAGGATGAGAGCCACCCGCAGCCAGATTGCAGCCTGTCACCCCCCAGCTCGCGGGGGAGTGGGGGGTTTAACCAAACATCTCCCCCTCCAGTAAGGCACAGCCACCAGCAGCCGCTCAGCCTCCCTGGGGAGGGGGACCACGGGGGTTACCTGCCAGCATCCCACCGAGCTGGCTTGGGGGGACACACGCAGCATCGCACCCCGACCCCAGTACAGCCAGACTTGCGCCGGTACCCCCCCAAAAAAAACCCAAGAAAACAGAGCGCGGCATGAATAACAAAAGCAGCGATCAGTAAAGACTCTCCCAAGAGGCTGCAAGTTCTTCAATTAGAGCTCTCATTATAGGAACGAGAAACTCCACGCCGTCTTCTGTACGGATAACACTTTTTTCCCCCTCTCTTTTAAAGAAAAAAGGGAGGGAGGGAGAGGAAGGCTGCATCTCTAATGCAACAGACAGGTCTGCTGAGATTCACTTTGGCTCTTATTTTGACTTTCATCTAAAAGAGCTGCCCTGGGAATCCATTAAGTCCAATTTAAATCGGCTCTCCGCCCTCACGGCTTCTCCCCGCCTTCGCGCCCCCCCCGGCTCCCTTCTCTCCCCCCCATCCCCACCTCTTTGGAAGCAAACAAACACAAAAGCAAGGCCAGGCAGGGCAGGCAGCGAAGGGCAGGCAGCGAAGGGCAGCACCGGTTTCAGAGCCCTTTCCCGGGGGATTCCAGCCCTCCCCGGGGCAGTTGCTCGAGCTTTATTTCCGCCCAAATAAACACAATCCGGCCACGTTTGGATACCGCCTCAATATCGCCCACCTCGGCAGCGCTTTTGGGGGGCCAATGGGGTTTCGGGACCCCCTTCTGCTCCCCACACATCTCCCCCCTTCGCACGCAGGCGTATTTTCCTCTGATTTTATTATTATCGAGTACAATTAGCTCCATTAACGCCGCAGCCGGCAAAGTTGGATGGGATATAATCACATACTTCACTCCAGGTTTTGGTTGGGGTTTTTTTTGTTTGTTTTTTGTTTTTTGTTTTTTTTTTTTTTCTCTCCCCAGCCAGTTTCCCCACCCCGAGACCATTCCTCTGCCTTTGGGAACGGGGCCCCCCCCCCCCCCCCACCGCAGCCCCGCAGCCGGGTGAGGGACGGACCCCTCGCCTTTCATCTCACCACACTCATTCAAGCTCCGCTTCTGTCGTATAAGCAGTTTTCCAGCTCTTCCCCCCCCCCCCCCCACCGTAACACACCCGCTCTGCATTGCATCCTATTCATATGTTTTCAATCATCGCCGTTTCGTTATTTAAAACAAAAGCACACGGGTCCCGTACCCCCCGTCCCTCCCCGGCTCCCCGCAACAGCAGGCTCCGAGCCCCCCCTCGCCGGGCTTCTCGGTTATTCCCCGGTTTGTTTGTTTATTAACGTCAACGGAGGATTTGGGGGGCAAAATCTACCGTGGGAGAAAGGGAGCGGGAGGTGAAAGTCCCACTGAGGGGTTTTCCAAAGGCGCAGCCAGATGTGCAAACCCCGCGATTCCTTGGGTTATCTGCTAGATCCATTTTTTTTTTTTTTCCTGCCCCACCAGCCACCGAATAAAAGAAAGAAAATCCATCAAGTCAGCGTTCTCACGTGCAGACAACGGCAAGGATCGCCAGGCGCCCCACCGCCGCAACTTTTATAAGTATAAAACCATGCACATCAATAACTCCTAAATGAAATAAGCCTCCCCTGGAAGATTTCCCTCTGCGGAGGCTTTCGCAGCCCCGTGCCCCTTATTATTTTAACTTTGGAAAAGTAGGAGTCAGGACAAGCAAAGCGAATCCATCCCTTACGCACACAAATATTCCAAGTCTCAGCTGTATCTTTGTTCAGACACCCATCAATCGGCAAGTCAGGAGGATTTTTTGGACCGGTTGCAAATTTCTTTATTACTTCCAGAAAAGCAAAACACCACCACCACCCCCCCTACCACCACCACCACCAGCACCCCCCCCCCCTCCGCCGCTGCTGCAAACAGGACACACACACACACACGGACACACACACACACACACACACGTACGTACAACCCGCCCCCCCCCCCCCCCAACCACCCCTCCCTCCCCAAACTCCGCGATGCCGGCGCCGTGCATCCATTCAATCGCAGCGGCACACGAGTTGCACAAGAGAAAAATAAATCCGGAAAAAGCTCCGTCCATACACACACACACACACACACACCCCCGCCTCCAATTCTGCTGCGGCTTCAATAAAAAAAAAGACAGAAAAAAAAAAAAAGGAGAAAAAAAAAAAAAGCACAAAGATGTAGCTTGCAACAATACCTGCGATGGTCCTCGCTCTCTCCTCTCTCTCCTGCTGGCTCGCTCTCCTCCTCTTCCAGAGCACAGTAGCCAGATTAGATCCTTAGAAAAAAAAATGTGAGAAATAGCACAATTCTCCCTTTTTTTTTTCCTTTTTTTTTTTTTTTTTTTTTTTTTTTGCTTCCCTTCTCAGCAGCCCTTCTGAGCTCCTTCACTAACCATTATTCATAGACCACTAGGGGATATAAGGTAATTAGAAACGGCCCTATAGCATCCAGGCTGAAAATGTAATGCCAGCGGTAGGAGTGGTGGAGGGCTCTGGCTGCGGGCGGCTCCGGCAGAAAGTGCTCGCTGGAGCTGGGGACGAGGTGAGAAGTGGGGTGGAGGAGAGGGCGAGCGGCAGCGGGTGCTGGTGGCCCTCCCTGCAGACACCAGGGTGGCCAGGGACGCCGAGGGGGCACCGGCTTGGGTTGGGTTTGGGGATGGTTGGGGGTTTTTTTTTGGGTTTGTTTTTTTTTTTTTTTTTTTTTTTTTTTTTTTTTGGAGTGGGCTCGCCGTGCTGGGGCTGCGTGTGTGTGTGTGTGTGTGTGTGTGTGTGTGTGTGTTTGTGCCAGGAATAGCAATCAGCAGAGGCAGCACACAGAGCGCAAAAATGCCATCATGCAGGGTCAACAGAAAGCTGCAGACATTTTTTTTTTCTCTTTTTTTTCTTTTTTTTTTTTTTTAGGCTTAATCCTCTGGAGCGGGGGAGAGGGAATAGGAGGAGGCTGCTGCCTTCTTTATAGTTTTGATTTTTTTATTTTTTTTTTTCCCCTCTTCCAGCCTCGTAGGATCAGATTAACCCCCCCTCCCCTCCACGCACACACACACAGACACAGACACGCCAGCCCCAGCCAGCCCCCGGCGCTGCACCGGGGGAGATGCCGGAGTCGGCGTGGGGTGGGATGCGGGTCTCGCCGCTGTGATGAGCCGGGTGGGATGAGCTCGGTGGGCTCACACGGCAGCGGGAAAGGAAAGCAAGAGGGAGGCAGCGCTGAGGGGGGGGTGGGGGGGGAGTGGAGGCAAATGAACAAATCACACCTGCAGCTTTCTGCGCGCCGTAGCCAGCTGCAGCCCAGGCAGGGACCAGCAGGAAAAATACAGGCGCGCGGGCTCCCAGAGCCGAGCATCTGCAGGGATTTAGGTGCATGATGAACTGATGGCAGCGATTGCTTTGGGGGGGTTTATTTTAGGAGAAGGGGGGGGAAGGGAGACGGCAACAAAGAGCAATCCTTCCCCGCACACCGCTTTTTCCAAGGGGTAAATAAAATCCGGCGCAGAGGCGAGGAGGGGGAGCTGGTCCCCTCGCGAAGGGAAGCACGGTGCTGGTGGCCAGGGAGGGCTTTGGTGGCCATGGCACACCACGACATCCGCATCCTGCCACCAGCGGTGCCCACCTGGGCTGCCGGGGTCGCTGCCGTGCAGCTCCCTGCGCGCTGGCTCCTGCCCGAAGGGTGCGAACGCCCAGCCCTGCCTCCTCCCACGACTCCGCTCTGAGCCTCTCTTTAATTGAACTAAAGCTGTTCACCTTGATAACGCAGCACGGCAGCAAGTTTCCGAGCTGTACGCGGGGGGCTGGAGAGCTATTTGATCCACTTCCAAGGTGCTGCCTTTCAATTCAACCCCTTGCTCTTGAAGGATGGATAACCAGGCCCTCTCTTTTCCCTGTTAATTACTCGAGATAGCAGGCATCAAGCTGCAAAACAGACCCAACCTTGCAAGGGGACCCAGCATCTGCCAAAGCAGACCCGTTGCTCTCACCTCCACCGTCCCCGTCTCCATCCCAGCCCCAGCCTGGCTGTTTATAGCTAATACACCACAGCAAGCTCCCAGCCACCTCCAACATCACACCTGCCTCTCTGCAGGATGGTAAAACGAGCTGGGACCTCACGGCTCTCCCAGATTCCCCCTAAGCACCAAGCCCACCCTGTCCTTCACAGGGAAGAGCTCCTCCACCGTTTGGCACCACGGGCTGCGACTGCCACCCTAGTAAAGCCAAGGTGGGACATACCCAGGGGACATCACCCTCAGCTTCTCCTCCGGGACTGAGAGAAGACTAAAGGATTTGTTATTTTTACACCACAATCCCATAAATTCAGCAATATGGTCCACCTGGGTCGTTTCCTGCCTCTGGTATGTTTTAAATCCCCACCTCCAGGAGTCCTGTGACTTCAGGAGAACCTCAGCCCTGCTCTCCTTAAACCCTGACCTCACCATGGCAAGGAGAAAGGTTGAAACCACAAGCCCCCGAGAGCCCCATATGCAAATCAAACCACCACTGAATGCTTTGTTTATTAAATGCTGTGATTTTTTCTGGCAGCTTCATAGTTCTGTGATTTACACATTCACAAAGGTTGATTTCATGACTTCTCGGCACTTCTGAGGTGCTGGCAGCCACGTCACCTCCATGTGCATGACACGGCCATGTCTGTCTCAGCCCAGCCACCAGCTGGGTGGGAGACCATCGCCTATCACAGCAACTAACTTCACTCATTAAAGCCTCCCAGCTCACAGAGGATGGTGCTGCACAGTTGTGCGGATGGGAAAGTTTCCATCCTCTTGGTGAAATTTGGCTCTGGAGCATCCCTGAGCCTGGCACCAGCCCCTGGCCACGGGGGTGGACATGGCCACATGTCCCTTGCGTTCACTGGCTGCCTCTGAGGAGCAGATCTCACCCTGAGGTGCCACAAACCCAGCACGACCAACATCGAAAAGCCTCTTCCCATCTTCCACACCATGAGGACAGAGCTCATCTTGCCCATCAAAGTCGGAGGCTTCCCTGAAAGTAACCCCCCTCCCCAACCTTCTGCCCCTGAGGGCTAAAAAATAATGACTCATTGCAATGTAATTTCTGGAGCTGCTAAAACAAAGGCGCTCCGGCTCCGTCAGTGTCTCGCGACCTACAAAGATAAGGCTTCCTCCTCCGTGCTGAGAAAAATGAGCTTTTTCCCACCAGCCTCCCCTTCCGCCTGGCCCTCCTGTGCTCCGCTGGCCTGTGGTCCCCGGGAACTCGCCGGTGTCTACGTGGGATGCTCTGAGCCAGCTCTTCCTCATTCCTCTTCCTCCCATCCCTTTTGCTGGTTGAGTTTCCTCCAGCCCTGCTCCCGATGATCCCAACGAATTGCTCTCGTCCCCTGGCCCGGGTGACACCTCGCCCCACGCTCACAGCGGCTCCTTGCAGGCAGGGAGCTGGCAGCCCTGCCCCAACTCTCATCAAGCTCCGTGCACCAGCTCCAAGCGGATCCGATGGATTTTCATTTCCTAACTTTGCCCTTCGGGCTATTTCTAACGAGCTTCCTCGTGCTTAGGAAAAAAAAAAAAATAATAAAAATCCTTCATCCTGCAGCGTGGTGTCGGAGTGGCAACGCTCGGGACGACTGTGCCTGCAAGGAGGCTCAAAATTAATTATATCGCGGTCACTTTAGGTAGGGCGGCCATTGGCCATCTCACTGACCTCCTCGGACCGGCTCCCGCCTGGGGCCCAGGGAGCAGTCGCAAACCTCCTCCCAGAGCAAACAAGCTTTTCTGGGGCTTTCAAAACCGTATTTGCCTGGTGTGATGTTCGGCCAGCACTGGGTGAGGAGCCACCGACGTCCTCCCGTGACCTCATCCCCTCGCTGCACCCCGTGTCCCCAGCCCTGAGCGCCCCCCCTGCCCCACAGAACCAGGTCCATCCACCCTCCTGGACTCATCCCTCCCATCAGGAGAGGAATCGGTCCTGGGTGCCTTCGTTTCCACTAATCTGATGTTTTAATGAGTTTCTCAGCACCCGGCACATCACTGCTTCATGCTGCTACCCCCTCCGAGGCTGGCCCCGCTCCCGCAGCGTGCTGAGGCCCCCGTCGTCTCGAAGGCTTTCCTTGGTGGGAGCGCAGCGATTATTTCTCTCAAAAGGTCTCTTATAATGGAAACCATCTCTCCATCCCTCCTTGGTCTCCTCCTGCCGTGACCCAGGCTCCGTCGAGAGGAGCTCTGCTCCGAGGCAGCGCCGTGTTTCCATGGAAAGAGTGAATAGCAGAGTCTTCCCAGCGGTTTATTAGAATTCCTTTTACTCCAATGGAGAGTTTTAGAGCAAAGTAAAAAGGCTTTAATGTGGGGCTAATGGAGCCCCTGGGAAGTCCAGGAAGGAAATCTCCCCTGGAGAAGAGGAGGCGTGAGGAGAGGGAGGGCAACTTTCAAGACAAATTCCTGGACAGGTTGAAATTTTTTTGCAGAAGCCATCTCAGGCAGCGAGAAATGGAAATGAGTGTTTGTTTTATTTTTAACAGATGTTACAAAAGACCTGCCAGTAATTCAGCGAACGATGCAAAACCTAGATCCCACTCACATTTCCCGGCATGTCTTCCATCCCCTCCCTCTCCTGCTCAGTAAGAATGCTTATTTGCATTTAGCATATCATATTTTTTTAAAAAAGAAAAATATTAAGCAATAAAATAACAATCGTAAGCCACTTCATTTCCTCCCTCCCTAAGGCTTTGGTTTCAGTTTAAATCCTTGGTTGTAGCAGCTATTAATTGTTTTTAATAAATTTTTCTGTCTCTTCACATTTCCCAAGCCCATCTACTTGCCCGCTTTGGGGGTTCCCCTCTTTCCCGGTCCCCGTCCTGCTCTCTCCCCGCCGTTCCCCCAAGGAACACGACAGCTCTTGACTCTGTGAAGCGTTTGGGGCAGAATGACCGCTGGTCTGCCTGGGGACGCCCCAGAGTGAAATGCAGCCTGCAGGCTCCTCGTTGGGGGAAAATACAGGGATTTGGCCGTGGTTAAGAGATGAGGAGACGGAAAGGGGAAGGAGATACAACAGGGGTGTGTGTGTGTCCTAAAACCATCCCACCAGCGGCTGAAGCTGGAGTAAGAGTCTGGCCCCTTTGCACCTCCAGAAAATGAGGTGCAGATGCCCACGCACACACACGCACCGCAGTGCTTGGCCGCTCAGTGGCAACTTCGAAGTCCATCCAAAACCAACCGTGACGCCAGAGCGGTATTTGGGGGAATGGATGAGATGCAGCACTTTTGAGTGTCACACACGAAAACCGGACCTGGGAGGCTGGTGACGCCCCTGAGCAGAGGAGCCCTGAGTCCCACAGATGCCAGATCTCCTGAAAATGAGCAAATTTGGCAGCTCCTGGTTTAACCCCTGATGGCAAAACACAAGCTGCAATGGCTCCTCCTTTTCATACCTAACTACGAAAACCAACTTTTCTCCTCCTGATACCTGGCTTTTCAAAGAGCAAGGTCCCACGGAAACATGGACCGGCCAAATCCACGTGCACAGCCATGCGTGCAGGTCATGGCTCCCCCACGTATCCCACCCAGGAACACCTGGGAAAGGCCACAGCTTTTTCTGCACAAGGGATGGTGCTCTTCCCACTCAGGCTCACGAGATGAAGGGCAGGAAATCCAGGGTGATTCTCTGCCTTGTTTCTCATCAGCACCCCCGCAAGCACAGCCTCTTATCCCACACACCGGCATGTCTCATGCTGGATTCATGCTGTGTCCGTGCCTTGTTTGCAGGATCCCTAGCTGGGAAAGAGGAGACGGGCTCCGGAGAGCAGCTATAGGACAGTGCTGATACAAACAGGGTGTCCCTGCGCCCTTTAAAAATCCTAAAACCTGCCTGATTTCCAGGCAGAAAATGGCATCCGTGTGCATTTCCAGGTGACGGAGGAAAACTGGCTGTTTTCACTGAGCTTCCTCCTTCTTCCCATCACAATTCTGCACCTGGTTAGCAACTGTCGGAAAGAGGTTAATCACAGTCCTTAAATCAGGAACCTCGTTGCGGTATGCTTGGGATGCACATCTGTGCTCTCCACGGCTCATCCCCAGCAGCGTTTGGGAGAAGGCAATATGCCAAAAAACCCCCAACCCCAAATAAGCTAAATCCTCCCCAAAATGAGCAACAAGCATCCCAAGGTCGGGAACCCCGCTAATTCCTGGAGCCGGTCCTGCGGCATGTGGGAAACACTCGCTGTACCCCCAGCCTGGCCAGGGCTGCGGGTTAAAGGCATCTCAGTTAACGCGGTGTTGGCACAGCCGTTATGTTGCAGAAAAGGCTTTTTAGGGGTTTGGTTTTTGTTTGCTGGCCAGCCTTGTGATGGAGGCAAGGAGATGTCACCTCGAAACACCTTGGGAGCAGGATGTGATCTGTGGGGACCAGGAGCACTCTTGGCCCCAGACCCGGAGCTCAGCCCCGCATTGGGTCAGCCCTTGGCAGAGGAAAGGCTGGAGCTCTGGCATCTGCCAACCGCCCAGCTTTGCTCCTGGTTTTTAAGCACGGCAGAGCCTGGACTGGCCTTGCTATTTCTAGGCCTCTCCCAGGGGACGACCCTGCTCTCCCCGTTTTGGGAAAAAGAAGCATTTCGGAGCGCCGGAGCCCTTTGGAGAAGGGATTGGCTGGTGCTCGGCCAGGCCCCGGGCTGCTCGTGCTGCAGAGCCGGCGGCACTAACCGCCGGAGACGGAGGCTGTTACGCGCGTGCACGCACACGCACGTGCACAGCCCGGAAAATGGAGAGGAATTGATCCCGGAGGCAAATCTCTTTTGTTCTAGCCCCGTCGCTGTAACTGGATCTCCCCAGGTTCTCAGCTCGGGAGCCGCAGCGGATCACATCGCTTTCATGCCTTCTCCCAGTGCCAGCTTGTCACATTCCCCCGTCGCCGACGGCGGGGAGGGGATGAGGGAGAAGGGGAGGCATCGCTCGCAGCGCTTGTTTACCTCGCCGCCGCACACGAGGGGTGTACGGCGCTAACGTGCAAAAATCCGAGAGGGAGCAGATTGCAGATCCGCGGCATGAGACCACCACCGTCCTTCCCTCCCCCCCACTCACAGGCTGCCCCCTTTTTAATGAGGTTCCCCCCGTCCTCCTCCCCGCCAGGGCTCCCCGCGCCCCGGCTGCCTCCAGCCTTTCCTCGCTGTCTCGTTTTGACTGTGCAGAAATGCTGATTCACAGAGCCCCGGCGCGGGAGGCGTTTGGGAGGCAGAGAGAGGAACGACCCGGCTGCTGCTGCTGCCTGCGCAGGCAGCGCTGCCTCCTTGCAACACCACCCCGAAGCACCCGACCTCCCCGGGCGCCGTTACACCGGCGATTAGCGACAACGAAGTCGCTGCAGATTAATCCGCTCTGCGCTTATACCAGCACCTCTTACCCAGCGACTCCCTCGCCTCTCAGCAAGGTGAATTCATCCCCCCCCCCCCGGCTCCCCCAGGAGAGCTCGCAGGCTGATTTTTCTCCCCTTTCTGCACAGGGGAAAGTAAGGTGAAAGATTTCACGCCATGTTCCCAGGGCCATGCAGCGAGATGCCAGGATAGTCGGGATGGGGACGGCAGGGATGGAGCGGTGCAGGAGGTGGGGTGGGTGGCACATGGTTCCCCAGGGAGGTACGTTGCTTTCCAAGTGGTAGGGCAAAGCAGATGGCACTCCGACCTGCCACTCTGCAGGTGTTGGAGTCCTCACTCGTGGATGCTTCACTGCATCACCAGCGATCCAGGCCACATCCTCCTTCCAGAGCAGCCCGGCAGTGGGGTCTGCACCCCGGCTGCCCTCCTGGCATCAAAAACCACATCAAGGGCACTGTGCTGTGACAGCAGCTGGCGTGAGCTGAACCTGCCCGTCCTGCACCATCTCCTCTTTCCTGCCAGCACGGCGATCATGCCAAGTCCAGCCATCCCTGCCTGCAGCAGGCCTGAAATTGGAGACATAAAATGATGCTGTTTTGGGGCAAACTGTGGGGACGGTGTTCCCCACAGCCCAGGGCAGGCAAACAGCTGCAAAAGCAGGGGCTGGCTGTCCAAGCGCCCCACTTCTCTGAAGTCCAGGTCCCTTCCCTCTGGGACAACCACAGCACCCTGCAGAAGAGCTCAAGTAAACCCATTCGACCTGTTTTACTCCATCCTGTGCGTTCAGTCGCACTCAGAGATCCCCTTCACTTCTGCTCCGTGGGGCCACGCTTTGCCCCGAAGTCAAATGCTCTGGGACCTCATACACTGAACGGCACAATGTGATGCAGACCATCACCCTCACCCTCCTCCCTGTGCCACGTCCCTGCTCAGACCAGGCAGGATCCATCCCAGAGCAGGTGATGCAGGAGGTAAACCTGGTGAGCAAGGCAGGGAAGCCAATATTACATCCACCTCCTCAAGCTCACGGGCACAGGCTGGATGGGTCTGGGGACACCAAGGCATCAGCATGACACCCCTCACCACCGCCGTGCTCCTGCATCTGCATCCCTGAGGCTCAAAAGCCAAACCCACATTTCACATTATTAGTCTCATTTTTCTTGCAGAGCTGTATCTAAGCCGTGCTGGTCCCCTGATCCCCTCTGCATGGGCGACCGCCTGCCCGCAGCCGAGTGGGGCGAGCTGGCCTGCTCCTCTCGGCTCACTGAAAAGCCATGGTGCATCTGAATAGATTTCCACCATGCAAATGTAAAGGCCCCAGTGGGTTTGAATAGAAGCCCTTGAGGTATTATCTCAGCAGTGCCTCGAGGCAACCACCTGAATCCTTCCGTGACTGCTGCACAAACCTGAAATGTCTCCAGTGGCTGGGGATTACGGATAGACCTTCCAGAGGAGTGCCCAGGCCACCGCAGCCCTCACCATCAGCTCTCAGATGCTCAAGCCTCGAAAAACAAGGCACAGTGATGCTAAGATGACTGAGGCCCACATGCCAAGGCAGGAAACCAAGCTGAAGTTTTCACATTAATCATATCAAGCTCTATTCTTTTTCATCTATTTCAAGGCAAGTCAAAAAGAGGTTCACACTCTCCCCTGGCAAACCACAGAGGATGACGTGAGCCTGTCTCTTGCATTGCAAGTAGAGTGTGTCAAGCAATTAGCAAGTAATCAGGAATTCAGATAGGGTGGGCAGGATACGATCCCTCAGAGCTCTGGCAGGAGCAAAACCCACCCTGGAGTTTCCCATCAGGCATGGAAGGCAGCAGAGGGAGCAGGGGCTGTTGGTGAGCTCCCGGCGAGCAGAGCGGACGTGGTGCCAGCGGAGCCTGCTGCCATAAACCATCTCGCCTTTAGCATGTGCTGTAGCTAAGAGGCCCCAGGCGTTCAAGCATAGATTTCCCCTCGCTCATTCCCAACCTCAGCAAGGTGGCGAGGGCAATTCAAAGTGCTGGTCCCCAGGCGTCCTGCGGACCTGCCGGGTCACCCAAGCACCCCCATGCACGTCCTGTCCCTGGGCGCTTCAGCGTTGCATTAACTCCTGCCGCTGCCACCAGTTTTATTCCCTGCAGCTCCGACCGTGCTGGTTTCTGCTCAGCATCCTCCCAGCAGCCCAAATCCTTCTCTCCTGGAAGTGAGTGGTAAAACTGATGCGAGAGAAGGGGCTAACCTTCTGTGCTCGGTTTGGGTCCCCAGGTTCTGCTGAAAGCACATCGCACAAAGCCCTGGCACAGCACGCAAGCAGTACGGTACCATCGCACTGCGCTGTGCTCTGCCGGTGTGGCATGAAACACCTTGAAGGGGGGACCTGCCCGCTGGTAGTCTCCCCAGACACCTCACCGGTCCCCATGAGCACTCAACCAGCCCCACAAGAAGTGAAGGAGGATTATCCCGGGGTGCAAGCTGCCAACCTGGGCACACACCTCCCTCCGGGCGCGGGGCCCAGGGCGCAGAAGGAGCCGGCGCGACGGGCGGGTTGCGAAGGGGACGCCTAATCTGCCACCCGCCCTTTCTCCTCTCCATTGCCAAGGTAGCAGCAGACAATGCTATCTGCTGGGTTGTCAGCCGTCCCTCCTCCCGCCGTCTCTTTAGCCAGAAAACTCTCCATCTGTCTCCAGATGGGGTGTTTCTACCACTCCAGTCAAACCGATTCAGAGTGGAACAATGATGCTTTGTTAACAAAACAATTTTTGTGTGTCAAGCCCTCCTTCTTGCGGTTTTTTTTCCCCCCAGTCCCCAGTGGGTCAGCTTTGTGTGGCGTCCTACATTTTGTTGTTTCTTTCACATTTTAAAGGCTCCGTATTTTAGTACAAAAGGTGCCTGCGGAGCAGCTTTTATCTGCGAGGCAAGATTTGACACATACGCTGATCACAATTGCGACAGGAGGTTCGTGATGTGGTGGTTAAGGGTGGTGGCAGGACCTTCAGAGTGATGAAGCATTATTTCCAGTGATTTTTGCCTCCAGGATAAAAATTAGAGCTTGTCCTACGCTGCTTATAAGGCTTCTGTGAGCTGGAATCCCCCAAGGGCTCATGGAGGGAGCAGCAAGAGAAAGTTTGAGCTTGCTTTGGTGCAGGGCAGGCATCAGCTGTGTCCACCCATCCTTCTCGCATCCTCTTGTCCTTCCTGCGTCCTCCTGTGCAGGACAGGGCACCTCTCTCGGCTTGCCAAGGGAAGGGATGGGTACGCTGAGCAAATCTATGTGCCTGTGAGTAAACCGCATCCCTCTCCCCAGCACAAACCTCACGGTGGTCAGGAAGGCGAAACCTCAGCCTTCCCGTGGCCAGAGCCTCCGAATGAAGATCCTGGGGAGCGCTTGACTTCTCCCCAGCGACCCAGGGTTGAATTATCCGCTTCAACCCACTCCCTCACCCAACAGCAGGAAGGAAATCTCTCTTTTCTCTTCCAAAGACCTCTCCGCTGAACAGGCCTCCGAGAAAATCATCTCTTCCTTTCTTTTTTCCTCTCTTTTTTTTTTTTTTTTGCCCTGAAGCAACAAGCACACAAACCACCTTCTGCTCTGCACATAACCAGAAACTCACAGCAAATAACCAACCCGCTGGCTCCAAAGCAAACAGCTTTGTGTTCCTAAGCAGGCTGGCAATTTCTACACAAGTGGGACTTTTTCTTCCAGCTCCCCCCACGTTTGCAAGGAAGTTCCCTCCTCCTTCCTGTCCTCAGGTAACTGCATCTTCATGGAAACACCAATATTTTTATGAGTCACCCTCCTTCTTCCTCCCTCCTGCTCCATGGCCAACACCCCTCTGCTTTTGAGATCAAAGCCGAAGGGGACCAGCTGTGTCGCGTCCTTTCCTCTCCAGCCCTTTCCATCTCCATTTGCAGCCGTCGCCAATGTGAGCCCCTGCTGTTTTGACAGCGCTTTGTGCCGCCCGTTCAGCGCCGCAGCTCCATGCCCACCGTCTGCTCCCCCTCCATCCTGCTCCTGCCATCCCTGCTCCCGCTCCAGCCGCGTTGGGATCACAGGGAACCCTCCAGAGCTTTAGGCTTGGTCCCCTCCGGCACGCATGGGAGCTGCCCCACCAGCCACCTCAGCTGCTGCCCTGCCTGTCATGTGCTGCTTCAGAGGAAAAAATGTGCTCAGAGAAGGGAGGAACGGGATAATCCGCTTCCACTGAAATCCCATCCTAATTCCCCGTATTTGGAAACTCCTCCACAGACCAGAACACAAGACTGCATCACCCTTCCAAAACAGCAACTCCATGGGGACCTTTGCTCCGGGCTCATTTCAGCACGAGTAAAACCTCAGCTGGGAAAGTCCAGGTGCTTCTGAGAAAGTGGCCTCCATAGAATCATCACAGAACTATAGAATTACCCAGGTTGGAAGGGACCTTTCAGATCATTGAGTCCAACCATCAACCTAACACTGACAAAACCTGTCACTAAACCATATCTCTAAGTACTACGTCTACCCGTCTTTTAAATACCTGCAGGGATGGTGACTCAGCCACTTCCCTGGGCAGCCTGTTCCAATGCTTAATAACCCTTTCAGTGTAAAAATTTTCCCTAATATCCAGTCTAAGCCTCCCCTGGTGCAACTTGAGGCCGTTTCCTCTTGCCCTATTGCCTGTTCCTTGGGAGAAGAGACCGGGCCCCACCTCCTCCATGTTCAGAAGGTTGAACGACTCGCGCAGCCCTCCATGCTGCATCAGGGATTTGCAATGCGACGGGATAATGAGCATCAGGGATGCACTTCTTGCTGCATCCAGGAATATGTGTTCATTTTTGGCCTCCGAGGGAGCACGGATCATGCATGCTCGATGGAGGCTACCTCTCTTTGCAGCAACCCACAGGGCTGAGGGGTCCGTCTTCGGGGAGTACACCCCATCCTTCGTGGCATCTCCTCTTGACCACACCACGAGCACCTCTCAGGTGCTGCGGTCATACATTAAGCAGCTGTTACAGTCCCCGCTTCCCAACACGTCGCTGTAACCCTTAGCTGAAATCCAGCTTGGAGTTGCCTCGTCTACACGACTTTGAAGAAAGCATCGCACAGAATTAAGTCTCAGTGCTTTTTATATGTAAAACGCTGAATTTAGCTGCTAATGGCGATTCCCAGCAGAAAAGGATGGTTAGTAGTGGCGGGTATACTTATGAATACTTTTTAAGCAAATGCTGTGAGGCGGGAAATCTATACGTCCTCGTGGAAAGCTCCCCGGTTTGCTGCTGCAGGCATCTATATGCAAAGTTTCAACATAGCTTTTGCGTTTTGTGCTCTGCTACACACATCCCTCTTGAATCTCTTCTCTCAGAAATGGTTTCTTGGTCTCTCTCCCACGGTCACACATGTGTCACCGTGACTTGCCCAGCTCAGGGAGAGGGGCAGCATGCCCGTCCTTCACCGGACACTCCACTGACTTGTCGGTAAATGAAAGTCAGGGGATCTACTTGACTGCTCTCCTTAGCTGCTCTCTCCAAAGTGGTAAAGGGCTGACATAAAATACCCATGTCCTGGATTTCTGGGAGTTTTTCACTGAGAGCACATTGTTTTTCCCCAGCAAAGCCAGGAAAGAATTTACAGTTGGTGGGGGCAGCGAGATCACTCTGCTGTCTCTTTCCTGGGACAGAAACCCAGTTTGAAACAGATTGCTAGCAGCTAAATGCAAGTTCCTTAGCAGCTCCCCGGGTGAAAATATTCCCTCTCCAGATCTCCTTTTATGTCCAGAACACGTTATTCCGGTGGAGGGCTCTCTTGCTAAGAAAAGCTGTGATAATTCCCAGCCCTGTCTCCAAAGTGGTTCAGGTATGGGAGCCAGCTCCCCGCCACGCATCCCTTGGTCCTACTGACCAGCTGAGATGTCCTTAATTCCTCCATCTGTCCTCTCCAGGCTCTGGCTGGCTCGCCTCTCAGACAGTGAATACATACAGCGGGCTGTTTCTCCTAAACGTCCGCTTCTCCCACAGCTTCAGAAGAAACGACGACTGCTAAGTCTCCCCAGCCCGCTCCTGAGTGCTTCTGGGGCTTTCCATGCTAATCTGCCTTTGTCCCGTACAGCACATACAGACAGACAGGAGGTTCACACCAAAACCCACCTCTCCTCTCTGCCTTTAACTGAACCAAAACAAAAAACAGATGGAAAAATCAAATGCTGGCAGTGTGAAGCATGTGGGCTGCACTTGCATCAGCTCTCCTGGAGCTGCAGAGTGTACTCCCTCCTGGCCAGGGTCCCAGGACAAAGCCAGCCCTCCCCAAAAGGGTTATCACCAGGGGGTGTCCTGCTAATGCCCCCTGTCAGCCACCGAGCAGCATGGAGGTGGAAGGGACAGAGGGAAGGAAGGGAAAACAAGAGGCGAGAGCAGACTTAAGTGCTTCTCACTTTAGATATAGTCCAGGAGGAAGAGACAATTGCATCTTCCAAGCAGGATTTGCATGATGGCTGCACAGCGAACAGCAGCGGGACAGCCACATACGGGACACCAAGATGCTTTTAACTGAGCTCCATTCATCCCACACAAGCTCCATCCATCCCACACATTCCCCGAGGCAGAGCCCCTGCGGAAGAAATAGCTTGTGACCACAGAATTAAGACTGCCCTAATGAATGCACGCCACTCCGCCGGACTAAGCCGCTCAGGTGTCTTTAATACTGGGATTTCTTACACGCTCAGTGCCTGACTTTCTAACCTTAATCATGTATTTTTTAGTGTTGTTTTTGTGCGCACGTGAGCTTATCTTCTTTTACCACAGCCTCTTCTTTTCGCTGTCTTTCTAGGATAAACAATACCCAACTCTTCCATGTCCCTCCTTGGGAAGGCATCAGCGTCCCTAAACTCCCCGAACGCTCCTCAATTTTGCAATCACCGCTCCGAACAGGGATGAGCCATGCGGCACAGCGACGGGGCCATTGCGGACTCGACTCCAGTTCCTGCTGGAGCCTTTCCTCACCTGCTGATGCTCAGGGGGCCACTGCTGCCTGCAGAGGGGTGCCCGATAACCCCTGCGCCATGCCAGCGCTCGCCGGGTGGCACGGCGGCAGGAAGAGAAGGAGCGGAGAGAGCGCCTGCGGTGGGGGCAGGGGTCGACAGCGTGTTTGTGGAGTAACGCTCAAACTGCCGTAACGGATTGCCTTGTTTACACTGGGCCCGGGGAAAATCACTCCGGGGATGGAGACGGAGAAGTGTCCAGAAGCCTCCGAGAGCAGGCGAAGCTCTGCATCCTCCTGCCTCTTACTTTTGCTTTCAAAACCATCCCCCCCCTCCACCGCTGTCAGGGCGAGGAAGCTTTTAAATCACTGTAGTAAGCACGGGAAGGATGGGGAAAGGAAATGAAAAGAGTCGTCCGGTGGGAATGTGGCGCTTCCGCGGGATGGCAGGCTCCCCCTCGCCAAGAGGAGCCCTCAGTACCCGAGGATGCACGAAGATGGGTCACTGGGCCAGGGGCTGCCGCGAGGAGCTGCCACGATACGCTGGGAAAGGCAGAAGAAGAAATAGGAACCACCTTAAGGGAGGGGAGCCGCCAGCAGAACAGTTAAAAATGACTAAATACTTTCCCAATATCACTCCTCCACGTAAGCACTGCTGTAATTGCCCTTGGGATGTTGCACAACGGCGAGAGGGAGGGGCAGGTGCTGGCAGGGAGGCAGGCGTCCCCCGGCTGCCGCACCAAACGGCGTGCAAACCTCCGTCCCGGGCGCTGCTGTCACCCAGGAGAGACGTCTCGGCGTTGCCGCATGGACCTCTCCGCCACATTGGGGCCCCCCACTGCTGGATTTAGCCGCCCTCCCCCCCCCCCCCCCCCCCCCCCCGGGGGCCATTCCTCACAGGAGCTGGAGGGCTCCTGGGAGGACTCGCTCCTCCTGCCTTTGAGACGCAGCGGGCTGCCCCAGGGAGTGAGAGCAAAAGGCGAGGAGGAACAGAGCCCACGTTGCACTGTGTGGCAAAAAAAAAAATAAAAAAAAGCAAAAGCGAGAGATATAAGGGCTTCATTCAAGCACTCTCGCTCTCTGGAAGTCTCACGCAGAGCAGCTGGTCTTTAAGACAAGTCGCAAGCACGACATGCAAGCACAGAGCGGTTACATTTCTGGGTGCTTTTATTAGTGACACTCAGATGGGGGCATCCACTCGACCCCCCGCGCGAAGGGAAACGGCTGACTCATTCTTCCAGCGATGCCGGAGAGCAGGACACGGCGCTCTGGAAGCAGCAGCGCAGGTCCTCTCCCACTTCGTAAGCCAGATCACTGGATCCGGGCTCAGACGCCACGCACGTAGGCAGGCACCGGCTAATCCGCGGATGCTCCGGGTGCCTGGGTAGAGCATCCGCAGCCTTCGCCTCCAAAAGCAGCTCGCTGATGCTCGAGTCGAAAGGGAAACCTCCGAGAGATGCAGTCTCGAGGTTTAAAACATCTGTGGGCCACCAGCCATTAAATAGGATGCTATGCCGGTTTGCTGCTATCGGGTCTTGCGCCAGGTTCATCACTGTGCCGGCTGGGTACCGTCCAGCAATGCATAAGTGATGTGACTATTTCTGTTCTCATCACATGTTTGCTCTCATCCTCTCCAGGGTGTGTGTGTAGGGGGGAAAAAAACACACATTCATTCTGGAGTGTCTTATTTTTGGTAAGGCTTTTCCTTTCTCTGCGTAACGTGTGCTGTTGGGCTGCTGGCAGAGGACAAGGGGGATTTTATTTTCCTAATATCCATGTACTCAGGTATTTCTGTTAGAGGAGGCAAAGTCAAAGAAATGCTAATCAAATATCCAAGAGAGCACAGTGCTGACATCTGCACCTCGCTACTATATGGCCTTTCATTAGCATTACCTAAATGTACGACCATACAAAGAGCAGATTTCCTTAGCAACAGGGCTGCCTTCATATTTCCTCCCCACTACCCCCTGCCCTTAGAAGAAAAATGACTTCAGCTCTTTCGCAGAGCAGCGCTCGCAGCCGCTCCGCGATGCAGCAGTGCTCGGCGACGCTGCCAGGCTCACTATATGCTGCATCTGGGACGCTTCCCTCTCCACGCCGGGACCCGCGAGCCATAAAGCAACCTCTTGACTTAGCTCTTCTGTACAGCCACAATAAAATTCCTCTCTTTTCCTAACGGAGCATATGCAAAACAGCCCTGTAACGGCAGAGGAGGCGGGGGGGAAGTTGCGGGGGGAGATCCTCTCCTCCAGATGACTTACAGCTCCCCTCGCCGAGGGAGGATGTCCAGCACGCATGGCAGTGCCGGCGTCACCGGCTGCCACCTCCCCCGTGCTCCCTGCCACCCGCTTGCGGGGTGCCAGCTGCCCCCCTCCCCGGACCGTGCTTTAAGCCACCTTTGCCTTGAGCGGGGAGATGCCAACCCGCCCCCCCTCTCCTTTTCCCAAGATCTGGGCCAGAAAGACTGAACACTTCATCCCCTGCGCTCTCCCCCGGTGCCACAGCCTCGTGGGCTATTTTAAGAGCTCGTCTGGGAGACTGGCACAGGCACCGCGCTGCCGGGAACTCCCTGCTTCTGTTTCAAAAAAAGCTGGAGGCTGGGAGCCTGCTGGGACTCACCCCTGTGATTCCCAAGGTCTGACCCTCCTCTCGCCGGGACTGGCGCAACGCTGCTGAGTCAAACGGAATTAGTCCCAATTAGCACCGGTGAAACAGGAGGAGAACCGTGCCCTCCCCGGCATTTTCAACCCCTTCAGCCGGAGGCTGTGACCACGAAGCCTCCCCCTCCAGCGATGCCCCTGCTTTTCATCTCCCTGCTCTCAAACCCTCTCCTTCCAGTGTCGCCATTCCCTGCCTTTTCCACACGGATACTCTCTCCCTTTCCCATTACGATAGGGTCTTTGATTGCACGATCGCATAACTATAATGAGACAAATATTTATTTTGCAGATATGGGTTAATCAGACCGAAGCTATAGAAATATTTCATGCGCTAATCAGCGTACCTTCAGCAATCAGTATAGTAAATAACTCAGGTAAATTAACATAGGAGAGTTCCCTTATCAGGTTTTAGTCTAAGATATATGTGCATTAAGGACTAATTTGCCCTCCCCCCTCAGATTTGGGCTGGAGCCCAAGATGAGGTTCAGACCAAGGTTCCCTCCCATCGGCTTTCACGGGGAGCTGTGCGGGCTTTGCTCCTGGCAGGATCAGACGCCGGGATGAATATTCAGCAGCGCGATCGCCTCCTCGCCTTTGTTTTCTGTGCTCTGCACCTTTAAATTTCCAAGGGCTTCGCTGTTTGCGGCTCAGACAGCCTTTTTGCATTCAGTTCGTTGAGAGCTGACACAGAAGACAGGATGGAGCAGGTTGTGTCTCCTGCTCTGAGCCCTTCACGCCACCCTGGCAGCGTTCAGGGGCCATATTAAGAGCCGCGAGTAATTAGTGAATTCCTCCTGCCCCAGCATGGCGCGCAGCAGCCGTACGTGGCACCTCGTGGCAGGCTGGCAGTGGCTGGCCAGCCCTACGTGGTGACAAGAGCCAAGGTTCAGCAGTGGCTGTGGGGATGCTGGGCTCCCGTGAGGGTCCGCAGGGGCCGAGAGCGGGATGACCCAAGGGACAGCCCAAGAAGGTCTCCCCCGGGGTGCTCACCCAAGCTCCTGCAAATTAATGGTCCCAGGAGACACCTTATGTGGGAGCGCAAGAGCCGCCCAGATCCCCTGGCCTCCGTGTCCCTTGCTCCCGTGTCCCCAAACCAGAAGGGGCCATGCTCCTGCCCCAAAGAAGCTCCTACAATTGCGTTTTCCCAGTTTTGCTCAGAAAAAACTCCCGCAGAGGCCACATGGAGGACCTGGAGATTCTGCCCTTGCCTCTGTCATGTTTTGGGATCCCTGAGAACAAAAAGCACCAGAGGAATGGCAGGCATTATAGTAACGATGGTGACAAATTTAATTAGAGCAGGAAGCTCTGGAGTGGATTTCAAATGGCAACACGGCATTTTGTGTGAAAGCATTGCCTCGCTCCCCCCCTTCCCTCCCCGCCTCCACCACGAGCCTCCATCCAAACCCACTCCACCCCGTGGGATGCATCCCTCTAATTTTCCCACATGTCATCCCCTTCATCCCTCCCACCACCACCCCCACCTCCAAGGACCAACACATTCCCGCGGTCTGGAAAATGCAACCGTAGAGCAATTCAATAATACAGCGGCCAGATGTGCAACAGTATATCCAACATGTCATTCAAAGGACCCCTTCAGTGGAGCCGAGACATGCTATCCCGCAATCTTAACTAATACATCCTGGGGCCCTGGAGGAGTTGATGGATGTATACAATTCCCTTTCCTACAGCTGTGGTCCCTTTTAGAGGGGGCATCCAGACTCAACAATAGCCCCGCTGTTGCTTTCAAGAACAGAACCTCTTCAGACAAACCGGGGCTTCATCCTGACCCCACTTTACGCCCGCCCGGACTCTGCCGGGGTCGGTGGAGTTTGCGAGCCCAGGGCCGGGGGCAGGATCCGGCCGCACGGAGACGATGTCTGCCGTTTCACCTTGTGCTACAGCCTCTGAGAAACCTTGGTAACTGGTTGGAATATAACCACCTTGGGGAAAAGGCAAGCAGAGAGAAGCAGGTAATAAGATTTCTAACTGGTGCTGGTGGAAAGAAGGAAGTAATATAACAGTTTAATTAATCTATGCCTATTAGCGTTATTAAAGAAAACAGGGAGCTATTGGAGATTTACCTCGGAGAATATCATCAAACGGGGACCTTCTGCGGGGAATTTTATGTCTCTGTGCCCAATTTATAACCAGCACGGAGGTGTGGTGTTAGTGACAGCCAGTGCTGAAATGTCACAGTGCTTAGAAGTCATTAGCTGGGGACACAGGGAGAGAGAAAGAGAGGATGGAGGAGGGGACAAGGGAGAAATGGGGAAGGAAGGAAAAGGAATTAATTTAATTAAAAATATCTTTAGAGCCTGTCTCTTGATTTGTGTGGTTTTGGGGCTTGGCAGAGCTGCTGAGAACGGTGTGGAAGGAAAATCAAGGTTGCTGGGGCTTTTTGAAGCTGATAAAAAAAAATAAGCACACTTTTCATGTTCAGGAAGATAAATCCCCATTTTCTCAGTCTCAAGACAATCCAGTTATTTACTGACAGTTTTACTGTGAAATAAAAAGGGCTTTAAGCTTCTTTCTACTTGATGTCTCCATAGCCTGAATATTATTAGATCCCAGCCTGGTGCAGCTGGAGTTTTGGTTAATAAATTTAACGTCATTAGACAGAAAAGCCTTCTACTGAATGTTGCAATTCTTTTTTTTTTTTTTTTTTTTTTTTTTTGCCGTTGCAGTCAGACTGTATGTAGGTGGTAAGAATCAAAAGAAAGGAAGTACGCTTGGCAAATAGGGGAGTGCTAAAAAAAGGTTTCGCTCGGGTTCGGCGCCGGGGTGTTTCGCCCATCGAGGAGGCAGGGCTGAGCCCCCCGCCCCGGGCAGACAAACCCCATCGCCATATCTCTCTGGAAAACACTCTGTTTTCACAGAGATGTCGGGTCTTGGGGGTGCTGGCCCCACTGGAGGGAATGACACTGCGGGCGGCCATGTCCACCGGGTCGGGGAGGCCTCGTGTGGTGGCGTTATACCCCTGGGAGCAGCAATGCCATGACACCTTGGCACCGCCACCACAGGGCTGTGCTTGGGGTGGCTTTTCTGAGAGGAAAAGTCTTCTTTTCCACCCAAAGTCTGCCTTGGGGCCATTGCAACGCCAAGAGTTAGCGCAGCAAAATGCACCTTGGTGGGACAAGGAGGGGAACAGCCATGATGGGGTGGGCGAGGGGAAGGCAGATGGTGGCAGTGCCTCTCTCTTCCCCCGTGGGGAGCCGGGCAGCTGCAGCCCCTCAGAGTGGGGCTCACTCTCATGGAGGGAGAGCTCCCACTCCAAACCAGGCAAGGCCCCGTTCTCCCCTCTGGGTAGCCGCCATCTTGAGTCTTCCCCGTGCCACCCCTTCTCCTCAGCTGCTGCCCCTGCCATGGCCGCACGCCTTCTCCTGCCAGGAAACACGCCAACTGTGAGGAAGACACTGAGGAAGATGCTGAGGAAGATGCCACAGCACTCATCCCCTCGACACACACCTACCCTTGTTCTTCCCCACCTCCTGCCCTGCTGCCTTTCCGCCACAAGCAGGAGGCTGCCATGGCTCAGCCCTCCCTCCCTGCCAACAAGCCTGAAGCAAGGCAGGGTTGGGGGGACTCTTAATTTTGGGGAGCTGGTCCCTGCAGTTTGGCTCAAACATGTCCCACATGGTGCGTTCCTAACCCCAAAACCCCGTGGGTGTCGCGGACACCAGGAAAAGCGCTTTGATGGCGGCAGCGGGGCCATGAGTCACCTCCCACCCCCGCAGAAAGAGCCTCTGCGTCCGAGATAAGCCCTTTTACAAAACAAATAGCGTTGGCTGGAAGCGAAGGAGCAGAAGAGGGGTCTCGGGGAGATAGCGAGGGGCCAGGGCTGGCCGGGGACGGTTGTAGAGCCGGGGGCTGCCGGGACGGGAAGGAAGTGGTTGTTGTGGGAGTAACGTCAGGAAGAGCCTCCGCTGGGGCCCGGGCGGGCAGGGAGAGGGGAAGATCCGACAGATGACGGGACAGGGCATGGGGAGGAAGCGCTCGAGGGAGAGGAGGCCGAGGGGAAAGGTCCAGCGTGGGGACGTGGCTTAGATCACATCAGTTTTACATGAAATTAAGACTGTCCAGGAGGGCACGCAGCTGCTTCCATGGCGAGCCCCGGGGCAGCGGTAAGCTGGAAGATGCTCGTCCCGGGAGCACAACCAGCCCCAAAATACTGCTGGATTCGGTTTACTCTCCTGCCCAAAGCCATTTCTAAAAAAGATTGTGGTGGTGATTTTTTTTTTTTTTTTTTTTAAAAAAATCCCCCCTCCAGTGAATGAAAGCAAAACAAATAATCGGAAGAAGCGAGGCCGGGTAATTAGCAGCAGATGGCTGACGATGACAGGTACCTTCATACCTGTGCACCCCTCGTTAACAGCCTTCCCGCTCGGAGGGGGCTCCCGGATGGGATGGGGGCTCTCGCCAAATGAACGGTCGCAGCCCGGCGAGAGGCACCGGAGGCACCCGTACGGGAGCGCAGACGGCAGCGCCCGAAGCTGCTTGAGGGAAATCCAGTTTAGAGCCAAGGCAATGCATGCAGAGTCATTAATCTAGGTCTAGTGCCAATAGGGATGGCTTTGCATTAGCGCCGGGCCCCTTTGTAGTTCAGACAATCAGTCGTATTCAAACAGCGCGAGATAACGCTGCAGAAAGCTGAGACCATCGCAGCTCATTCCTCCTGTAAGGGGCGGGGGGAGAGGATTTACAGGCAAAATAGCATTGCATTAATGGGACTGCTCAGTATTCTGCACAGACGCTCGCGGATAATGTCTTTGCAAACTAACTGCAATAAATTAATTAAATTAATCTACTATGCCGTGCTTGTCCCCACCCAACATCAAATTCAAGGATGATCAGGGCTTGCCTTATCCTCCATAGCCTACGAAAGAATCTGATCTCACTTGCTCTAGAGTTTCTGAGGCACTGAATTGCAAAGTACCACCTGCCTCACTAAACTAATCACCAGCCTGGTGGTTTAGATCACATCAGTTTTACATGTAATTAAGACTGTCCAGGAGGGCATGCAGCTGCTTACATGGTCGTTCCCTCTTATACAGCAACGTGCCTCCTGCTCAGATAGGTGCAATTAAACAAGCCTGTTCACAGTCATTAAGCATTAATGCACCTCATTAGCATAAGAACTGGAAGAAGCTTTGATGCAGGGAACCCCGCAGGAGAAGGAGATAGAGAGAGATGTACATACAGACAGGAAGGCGAAGGGCTGGGCCACCACCTCCTCCTGGCCCCGACCAACCATTCCAGCTCCATTTCTCCAAAGCAATGAGCCATGCCGTGCCCTCCTCCCCAGAAATGGGACTGGGTTATCTTTCTCTCCCCCTCCCCCTCTTTCTAAATTATGCTGGTGAAAAAAAAAAAAAAAAAACAAGAAAAAAAAAAAAAAACCCAAACTGTTGGGATATTAACCTAGCAAATCCATTAATAAGCTGAACTCTCTGTTGGCTTTGACACAGCACACTAAAGCTTTAAAGAGACAGGGCCCCAGACACTGGAGATAGGGGCAGAGACAACAGCGCTAACAAAGAGCCACTGTTGCCACGGCCGTGGCCATCTCGGGTAGGTCCAGCTGTCTTTGGTGTTCTGTTTTCCAGACACAAAGAGCAGACTGAACCGTTTTGGTCTGAATGGCTTTCATTTGATGGTAGAGAAAATGAGAGGGAAGAAAGAACCTAAGTAAAGTGTCCAGGAGAGGGGGAAAAAAAAAAAAAAAGAAAAAAAAAAAGAAAAAAAAAAGAAAAAAAAAAAGAGCATGGTGTGCTGCAGGTCTTCAGTGAGAAAGGCTGCAGCTCCCCGCAACACAAAATGGGGCTGTTTCAGGGCGCAAAGGAAAGGCGACATCGTGATTTTGGAGCAGTGGATGCCACCACAAGTGCGGAACTGTGGGTAAGCAAGGATGGAGGCTCTGGGGGAGCCGGGATGGACACTGCCCGTCTCTCACGTGCTTGTCCACCACTTTGCACAGGTCTCTCAGCATTGCCAGACCACAGACACCAAACACCTTGTCTAACTTGGGTTTAATCTCAAGGGAACAACCTCTGTTTGTACAGCTTCTGGCACAACCAGGCTCAGAGCCTGTGAGGAGACTCCAGCCTGGACCACCACGCGTTAGGATACAGAGCCTTGGAGAGCTCTACTGTCAGCACGGCAAGAAATGGGCTTGTACCGGAAACGTGAATCAGCTGGAAAAAGTGAATCTCCGAGTGAAATGGCTTCAAGGAACCACCACGTTCACATGCTGTTCAAAATCCACACCTCAGCCCAAACCATATCCCGAGGCTCCATCCCGGGATGGGACGGAGATGCACCCACCCTGAACAACCCTCAAGATGCCCAAGTCATGCCCTCGCATCTCTACCAGAGGCCCAACCTGCATCCCATAGACTTGAAAAACAGGTCTGAAACATCCAGGCCGGATTCCTCTGTTATAAAGTGCAGCTCTGAAAGACAGAAATGGAAGCTGAGACCTCTTAAATCCATAGACGCACCCACTGGAGAGCCACACGGGCTCGTCCCTACAGTACGCGCTCTGGCCCTCCATCCAGTCCAGTTCGTAAGTGATAAAAGCGTCCACGGCTGCAGCTCTCATCTGGGAAGAAGAACAAACAACCCAAGCAGATCTTACCACTGGGAAATGGTTTCTAAGGGTCTCCAGAGATATCCTCTTTCCTACGCTCATTCCATTAGTGCTGTGCATGCTCCATTGTCCCAGTCTCTCCCTCCTTAGTGGTTACATCCTACAAATACAAACAGATTTCGAATCCCCTGTAGCTATTTGGCCCACGTTGGTAATAATTTTCCCTCCTTGAGCACCTTTTATCTAGAGATCTGGAAGCATCTCCCTGGCATTAATAGTGATTAGCTCTCCACCATCGTGCAACATAGGGTTAGCACCGTTACATTTTACAGCTGAGGGGAACCCGGGCACAGCACAGTCAGAGATTCAGTCCTGCCAAGCGGAGCATCCCCTCCCGCCCTATGGAATGGCTCAGGGATGGCAGCATTTGGCCCCTTGCTGAATCCTGCCCGAATCGGGCCCCAAACGATTCGCCAACAGCGTCAGAGAGAGGAAGAGATCCCAGGTTTGTGCCTGAGTCACCAAACCCTCTGTTTTCCCTTCTGCGCCTAGAGAAGTCAACGGAAAGTCTCCCATGGACAGCAATGGGAAGTTCATGCTTTTTGAGTCAGTTGAAACAGCTTTCTTTTTCTATTTTTTTTTGGGGGGGGGGGGGGGGGCGAAGAGGCTTTTACTGCGCAGTCGTTTCGATAAACCAAGGAGCCGGGCTTTTACCCAGCAACAGGCTGGGAGAATGACTGATGGAGACCATGACCCCAGTGAACCACAGCCTTGCTCCCCAAGTCCCTTCCCATTTGCCTTTTGTGATTACAATTAGTAGTGGGGGCCGGCAGGTGGGGGAAAAATAAAATAAAATAAAATAAAAGCCCCCCCGCTCTCCCCCCCCCCCCCCCCCCCCCCGGCCCCAAGCCCCGCTTCCACCCCCTCATTGTCTGCGTGAGGCTGGCTGAGCCTCTGCACGCTGCAGTCCTCTGCCCATTGTACTGCTGAGAACACGCGAACAGACGCTCTCGGGCGATGGGTTTTATTGAACGCAACTTCAATGGCAAATGGAGGGGGGGGGGGGGGGGGAAAGGAAGGAGAGAAAAAAAAAATAAAGGAAAAAAAAAAAAAAAGCCTTGAAAATCCATGCCAAAAAAAAGAGGTGGGGAGGGTGTTTTTTAATGCAATCAATGGCTCCTTCCTATAACTCTGCCTGTTGTGAGGAAATTTCTTTCCAGTAGCAGCCAGCAGCAGTCCCAAGGCTGTGACATTGCTGTAACGCTTGGAGCTCAGCTCTCTATCTCTGGCAGCAGCCCCGTCTTTTTGTCATTATTGGCTGTGATTGCAGGGGGTGCACGCCAGCTCGCCAAGTGCTGAGATATTGCTGTCTTCCCCTCCCTCTGGACAACCTGCCCTCGGAGAGAGGAGTTTGGGAGGGCGGTGGGGAGGACATGGGGGTGAAAGAGGGAGCTGAATTCTCTCTGCCTCCCCTGAGTAAGCTTCTATCCAAACCCACATGGATAGGTAGAGGTCCCCAAGGCCCTTTCGGAAAGCTCATTAGGAAAGTAGTGACAGATGCATTAGCTATTAAAGAAAAGGGGGGGAGAAGCTATCATAGAACTTAAAAAAAAAAGCAGCAGCAGCCGCCCGACAGTTTTATTGCTGTCAGATCCTTTTTTTTTGGTGGGCACGTTGCAAAGCAGGAGAGGTTTGGGTAAATATCTGACACATGCACACCCTTCCCATGCTCTGGGCTGTCAATAAACCAGCCGGGGTATTTCTCACCCCCCCAGGAGGGATCTACCAGCTCTGCCTATTGCCACCACAGCCATTTGCCCTCCCTGTCCACCACAGCACCTCCCGGAGAGGAGTTTTTGGGACAGACGTGTCTGGCTGCGCGTGAGGCTGCAGGAAGAACCCGTGGAGATGCCACGGGGGGCCAAAAAACCTGGGCATCAGCTGCTGCCATTGCCGACTCCAAGCTGCAGCCTGGGGAGGACAGGTCTTGGCATGAGATGTTCCCTCCTGATCTAAGCAGAGGCCGCTGAGATGGTGATAGAGTCCTGCGTGCCGGGACCTGCTGTCCCTGCAAGTTCCGGCAAAGGCGCTCAGTGGAAGGACGGGTACAGGTCACATTGTGCAATTGCATGGGATGCGCAGTCGGGCTCCCAGCCCCATCTCAGCCCCGGTCCCTCCATCGCTCCAGCACAAGGTTGCAACCTGCAGCTCTGGGAGCCTGGGGAACAGGTGTACACACCGGCAGGAGTGCAAGGAATTGCCTCCCTATGCCAAGGGAGAGCAACACATCTGGCAGCAGCTGGCAGCCACGGAGACCCCATGCAGGGACTGGGGACCAGACACGGAACAGGGTGGGAAATGGTGGGTACTGGATGAAGACTGGGTGCTCTGGATGGTGGTCTAGGCTGGTGAGCTGTGGTGGGCAGGGTGGTAGATGATGGGAAGGATGGGGAGGCAGGATGAAGGTGATGGGGCAGGTTTGGTTCCCCCACCGTTGCCCATCCTTTGAACCAAAAAGGCCACCACCGCTCTCACACCTGCGTGAAGAGCAGACCCCAGGTAATAGCAGGAGAACAACAGATGTTACACCTGCATGACAGCTCCCGAACAGCACCAGACGAGCTGGAATTCACATCTGAGCCACAACGGCAAAGCTCTTCCCACAGACAGCAGTGGGAAGCCGGGATCAAAACACCACTTCCACAACCGCGCTCCCTCCTCCTGCTTCCACGCATCACGTTTCCCACGGACCATCCTCATCCCTACAGGACACTCACGCCAGGCACAAGCAGATCCCCTCCGAGACCTCTGCATCCCTCAAAAAGGGGCGCAGCTATTTCAAAACCAACCAGGGGGGTACCAGAGGCAGCCGTCAGCCCGTGCCCCGCAACCTCCCCTCCCGCCGCCTCCCAACCGCAGTCAGGAGGCAGAAACCTCACCGGAGGAAAACAGCAGCAGCAGAAAACGTCCCCCTCGGTCGAGTTTTAAATGGCTCTCGGATCCCTTCAAACAAATCTAAATGCACCGATCCTATTGTGTGCATAAATCTTTGCACCGGGGCCTGCACGCCTCCACACTATTGATAAAGAGAAACGAGTCTTAAATATTTAATGAGCGAATAAACCCGTTAAGAGGATATGATTAACTGCACGCCACAGCTCTGCATTTAAGGTGTCCCTGCTGTACCTTTAGAGGGGTTTTATTTTTAAGGGAAATCGGCAGCAGCAGCTGGTGGAAGCGAGCAGCCGGGGTGTGCGGGTGCCGCACGAAGGGGAACGCCGGCGCAACGCTCCACTTCGGAGGCATAAATATGCCACTGGAGCCCGTGCTATTAAAGGGGGGGGGGGGGGGACGGGACACGGGGACGGGGATGGGTGGGGTCCCATTGACTCAGCCCAACGGCAGGGAGCAGAAAAAAGAGCCAAGGAGGTTTTACAAGAGGTGGCAGGAGCCAGGCTGTGGGTTAGAGAAAACATCTGAACTCTCCACCTTTCTGTCTGGCCTCGTGGAGGGGAGGGGGCTGCTGGGGGAAAAATCGGGAGACCTTGGAGCTATTTCCAGCTGAACCAGGGAGCTGGAGTGTGACCTTGGGCAAGTCACTTACGGTCACCCTCTGCCTGGAGTCGAGCTCTGCGTGAGACAACCAGGGTCTTGTCTGCTGCGGGCGCGGATGGAGGCTTGTACACGGAGCCAGGCTGGTTCCACATCCCTTCCCTCGGCCTCCACCGAGCCTGGGAGCGCCAAGCAGGGCCAGGGTACCACCTCACCGCCCCACACCGGCCAGCCCACAGGATGTCTCTCAGGCACACAGAGAGCCGTCGATGGAAGATTTTATGCAACCCAGTGCTATAAATGTCCCCTTGCTGTGTGACTTCGTATGTTTCTGAATTATTTTGATCATTACTTTTACCAGAGCGAGGCGAATAATACAAAACAAACCACCGTGAATCATCACTCCGGTTTTCAGATATGTTAAATTTAGCTGTTTTGGTGCCACCTTTTTGTTTATATTCTCCAAGTGTTTCTAGCCAACAAGTTACCAGCAGGGATTTTTGGCCAGGAAGGGGGAAGGAAAAAAAAAAGACAAGACAGACTGTTAATTTTAAGCGGCAACTGAAGATATTGGAAGAAAGTGAATTTCAAATTCTTAATTGCAACAGTTCCCTCCCCAAACCTCAAGTCTAAAAATTAAGCCTGCCCAATCGGGAAGCCAAAATCCATCATGTGATCTAAGATCCCAATTAAAACAACTCTCATTCTTGAGACCAAGTATTCACAAAAGAGCAAAGACCGCGAATTATTTGCAGAAATTATCTGGAGAACAATTTTGAATAATG
The DNA here is from genome assembly GCF_964106895.1 of Numenius arquata. NCBI lineage: Eukaryota > Metazoa > Chordata > Aves > Charadriiformes > Scolopacidae > Numenius > Numenius arquata. The sequence continues at coordinate 5,152,601 of NC_133589.1, read as the reverse complement.
AATACGATGGGGGAAATCACAGTCACTTTGAATACTTAATGCAACTACAAAAAAATCATGAACAATTTGTGAATAGAAAAGAGGTGAAACACGTGGAATAGATCATTTATCACAGTCCTGCCACCATCGGCAATTATTACATAGGAACGATGCCCCTGTATGGCTGTAAATGCTACAGAAATTAGCGATAGCGACTGATGGACAGATGGAAGTCATGCTTGGAAATACACCTAATCGAAGAGGCTGTGCCACCACGGCCAAGTGAGGGACCCACATGCCCGTGACCTAGTATAAATCAGGGTGAAATAACTCGGGAAACGGGATGTACAAAGCAACCCCGGGCAGGAGGAAGGGATGCTGTGGGTGACGCAGCCGAGTGGAGAGCAGCTGTGAAGGAAGAGGCACGGAGCCTGGACACACACTGGCCAAATCCCAAGAGGCACTAGAGCAGAGTAACATCAAGGACAAGCTTCGGGACTGTGTGACTGTGACCAGCAGAAGGGGTGGGAGATGCCTGCTCCCCTCCTGTGCATGGGCAGCAAGCAGGGAAGGAAGAGGCTCCAGGTAGGTTTGGACGAAAGGCGGGTGGATGCTGCTTCACTAAAGGCTGGCTCTGCAATCATAGAATCATAGAATGGTTAGAGTTGGAAGGGACCTTAAAGATCATCGAGTTCCAACCCCCCTGCCACGGGCAGGGACACCTCCACTAGAGCAGGTTGCTCAAAGCCCCATCCAGCCTGGCCTTAAACACTTCCAGGGATGGGACATCCACAGCCTCCCTGGGCAACCTGTTCCAGTGCTTCACCACCCTCACAGGAAAGAATTTCTTCCTAATATCTAATCTAAATCTCCCCTCTTCCAATTTAAAACCATTACCCTTTGTCCTGTCACTACACTTCCTGACAAAGAGTCCCTCTCCAGCTCTCCTGTAGGCTCCCTTCAGATATTGGTAGGCTGAAATGGGAAATACCCATGGGAAATGGGAAATTGATAGGCAATGGGAAATACCGTCCTGCCGGCCACAGACTGAGCATCCAGACATCTGCAGGGTCTGAAGCTGAGAGCTGGGGCTGCACCAGACCCCACTCTGTCTCAGCCACCTCTCCTCAAGCCTTGGGCTGAGCCAAACTCTGGCTTCACCCTGAGAACTGCTCCCACGGCCACCTTTGATGCTCAGAGAGTGCAGGACCAGAGAAGCAGGCATCTGCTAAAACCTGAATGGTTGTTCTTGCCCAGTAGTCAAACTCCACGTCTTTGTTAGATTTACTTTATCACAGCAGTAGCTTTGCATTGCATCTACCAGCACTGAACTTGGAGGCCAAACCCTCAGCAGACTTGCTTTTCTGCCAACGAGGTTCAGCTGGGAGGGAGGAGCTGAAGGGAGAAGGCAGGGAGAGTTTGGGGGGCAGGAGTAAGTAAAGGAGAGAGGGTGCTGGAGGATCTTAGGAGGCCACAGCAGGGCATGGAGGAGCTGGGAGAAGACACCAGCGTGGAGAAGCAGGGCAGGTGGCTGCAGAGGATGTGACACGATTGTGACACTGATGAAATAGAAGGGAACAAGTGCCCCCAAGCAGCATCGATGGTAGGGTACAGCCATGACACTTCAATAACACTGTTTTTTTCCTCTCCGGTGCACAGACTCTCTGCAGACCACCCGTCCCAGCAAAGACCCCTTCATCACAGGCTGGATCACTGCATGCTGGAAACCAGGGACCCTGCCGGGCGCTGCCACCAACTTCAGCATGGTCAAAATCCGCTCTCGCAGTCGCTGCCAACGCTTTCCCCACAGAGCACACAACTGCCCCTGCATCGGGCAAAGTCTGCAAGCACCGCTCCGGTGGGGAGACACTGGGCCTCTTCCTGCCCAAATACTGTGTGTGCAAGGCACCGCAGCAACGGTCTGGTAGAGATGGAGCTTTTTTACATCCCAGTCTGGTCAGCTGACATTTATCAGGGTAACAAAAGGTTACAGCCCGATCACAAGACAGGCTGACAATGCATCTTCCCCTTCTGGGGAGGAAAGTCAAGCGCCAAAGTTGTAAAAGGAGTCCAGTCATCTTTCGTATCTTCTTCTGCCTGCAGTTTTTGACGTGCGGAGAGATGGTGCCTCTCGTCTTCCTTTGAGATGAAAGAGGAAAGGAAAATGCAGAAAGTGCTGCATTTTAGGTGGAAGAATTAAAAAAAAAAATAAATCAAGTTCTAATGTTTCAGGTCAAATATTCCCCAAAGCTTCTGTTGCGGTACTTGAAGCAAGTAATGGTTGGATCTCTTGAATTCACTTGAATTCAGGATGTTTCTATCAATTTGTACCAGCATTTCAACAAGCCTGGCTGCGTATGCACAGGAAAGCCTGGCTGTTACACGCCTGGACTGAGGCATCGAGAGAGCCACTCAGGAACCAAGAGTCATTATTTGTTATTAACTCACCTGGAATCTGTGATTTCTTACATGTTATTTTGCTACTTGGCTGCTGAGTGAAACAGCTCCTTAAAAAAAAAAAAAAAAAAAAAATGGAAAAAGTGAACCATCCACCAGCGCAGGATGATCTTTCCAGTGGACTCCAGCAGGTCACCAGCAACCTGGATCAAAAGCAATTAAGCCTGTCCTGGTGGCTTCAGGGTTTTTCTTCTTGTACCCCTTTATTTACTATGAATTCCCTCTGTGGCAGCACTAACCAGCCCCTGCAGAGATCGTCCTGCTCCAGCCTCCTGCTTTTCCAGGTTTGGGCAGGCGCTGGGTATTGCATTTGGCTGTTTTCGGAGCGTGGGTGTTTGCTCCACGTGTCCCCATAGAACAGAGTCCCATCGGAAGGCTGTTCCAGGCAGGAAATGCTGCTGCTCCTGGTCAGGGAATTGCATGGAGAAAAATCAGTCGCTCTTTCTTTTATAAAAGCCTCTGAGTGAGGAGTTTGTTCTGGAAAGATGGAGAACTGCCGAGATCCCCCAGGCCCTGCTCCTGCCTGTCCAACGAATTCCCCACAGCACCAATTTGGCTAGTCTCGTGTTTGCCGTACTGATTTTTTAGGGATAACAATTTTTTGGGATAACAACTTGCTGGGATAACGACTTAAGGTGCGCAGGGCACTTCTGTGCCCCAACTCTCTCACAGCATTTGCGTGTTATCTTGCTGACGGGGAAATCGAGGCACAGAGCTGACTCTGGAGATGGCCCAGGCTCCAGCAGTTATCTCCAGTTGCAGCACCCGGGTGCTCCAACGATGCTGCCCACGTGCTGCGATAACACCATATCGCCCACAACCCAGCTGAACTTCCCCAAGGTCCCCTGATGAGGGATCTCCTGCGTCCCTTCTGTCCCCAACTCATCCACCACAAGCCACCGGCCTTGGTCCCTCTCTCTTGAGCATCGGTCTCTGGAACCCAATGGGTGCCTCTCCCAGCATCCGGGCTCTGCCCCCCTGATGCTCAGGGTACCAGTTTTCTGCCCACCGTCCCCAGGAGGGCATCACGGCAGGGCTTGTGCATCTCTGCCGTGGCTGGGGATGGCGGGGCGGACAATGACATTTGCTGCAGGAGCCTGACATTGAACCCAGCCAGTCAGAACGGCGGGTGTTTTGCTGGCAAGGGTAGCAGCTCCGCTCCGACACCATCAGCGAGGGGACAGGAGAGGGAGGGGAAAGGAAAAAAGCCGAAGCAGCAGCCAGACAGCTGCCTCTTCCTCCTCCTCCTTTTGTGCAGAAATGTGTTTTTGTTTGTCAGTCAAACAGATTGTTTTCTCCTTCTTTGCAGGCCAATTGTTTCTGCTCCTGCAAGATAAGGGATTGAAAAGGGCTATATTTTTATGGCACTGAATCTAGGCCCTCCGAATTGGAGGGGAGACATCAAGTGGGAGGAGATTCCTGTTCAAACCAACACTCCTCTCCCCAGTTCCACTCTCCAATCCTATTTCCACCCCCATTTTCCTTTTTTCTCCTTCCTTCTCCCGCCTGGAGCTGCCTCTCAGCCCTCTCGCTATTTAATCTCTGTCTCTCTGGTGGACTCGGGAGGTTTACGCAGCTTCGTCCTCTTTGCACCATCTGCTGAAAAGAATCCAGCTGTCCCCTCACCGCTCTGTCCGGCTTTCTCCTGAAAAAGGGGAGAGCAAAGCTGGTGCCGCCGCACATATATGTCCAGATGGAACAAAAAACAGGAGGGGTTTTTCCTTTTCTGTGAAGGTTTTGCCCAGAGAGCACCTTGGAGAGACAGACCCCAAAGCGGGGCAGGAGCAGGAAGCAAAAAAAAAAGGGAGGAAAATGGTTAATAAGAGCAAGCCCAGGCCGTTTTCTTCACGGTGAGGGTGACAGAGCCCTGGAACAGGCTGCCCAGGGAGGTTGTGGAGTCCCCTTCTTTGGAGATTTTCAAGACCTGCCTGGATGCAGTCCTGAGTAGCATTCTCTAAGCAATCCTGCTTCAGCAGGGGAGTTGGACTAGATGATCTATATGGTCCCTTCCAACTCTAAAAAAAATTCAGTGAAATTCAATTCAATGAAATTCAGGCCAGGATAAAACAGCAGGTTCCTCTCCTGGCTTCCAGAGCGGGTTCAAGGAGCCTGAGTCCAGCCTCCTTCCTTTCTCTTGTTGGACTCTCCCAAATCCGCAATCCAGGTGGGATGCCGTGACCAATGATGATGGTGGAGAGCGGAAACACCAGAGCAGTGACCACTGGAAAATCATCAGCATCGTATTCACGCCATTGGAGAGGGTCCCCAAGCTCCTCCCCTGGAGAAGGTCCTTGCTCCAGGGACCACCAGGGCTGGAGGCAATCCCAGCCCTGCAAGCGATGGGGACGCTCATGTCCCAAGCACAAGTCCTTTGCTCCCGTGGGCTGGTCACATCGCGCTTCGTTGTTCGATGCTGAGGACCGGAGGGAGGTTTTGCCTCCCCTCCTTGGGGGGGAGGAGAGCCTGGAAGGGGGCAGCGTGGTTCATATCCAACTCCTAAGCCTCTAAGAGCTCAGGCTTGAGGACTGAGATTCACTCAATTAATTTCGCTTTGGCAAAAAGTCCATTTTTATTGCTATTTCATGCCTTCAGTATAGATTTTCCCTGCTCGTCTCAAAGGGATAATAAAACCCGACTCGTTCTTTTTATAAAAGTCTCACACTCCCTCTCTCACCAGGCTCTGTGTTCCCCAGCTAGAGATGTAAATTTAAAGGGGAAATGCTGTCATTTAAAACAAAACAAAACCAAAAAAAGCAACTCAGAAAGCCCATCTTTGAGCATATTCCAGCTCTCAGAACTAGGCCGTGCAACCGAAGCAAAAACCAAGCGGCCGCCTTCCCGCAGCAAAGCGGCCTCCCCACAGGGATGCCCATCCTCCCGCTGGGGGACCAGGGGTGACTACCAGCCCCAGGAAGCCCCTCGCCATCTTGCACAGCTGGCGGTGGCCCTCAGCTCGCTGGGACGTGTAGTTTTTGCTGGCTGGGCGATGGCGAGCGCAGGTGGCGACCGCTGCTCGGAGCCAGCTCTTTGCACTTGGCCATGATGCTGGTTCCCCAGAGCCTGCACCTGCCTCCCTCCTCCTCCTCCTCCTCCTCTTCCTCCTCCACAACGGGTTGAAAGCCGGCCCCGAGCAGCTGTATGAGCCCTCCTGGGGGAAATCCCAACTCCACACCATGCCAAGCAGGTGGATTTTGAGCATGTTTCCAAATGGATGGTGGGACAAGACACTGGCATGGGTCTGCCCACTCAACCCCAGCTGGGATGCATCCTGCCCGGCCTTCGGAAGGGCTGTAGCTGTGGAGCATCCCTCCGAGAGGTGAAGAAGGGAAAGGGAAATTGCCTTTCCTCTGCCTCGTGCCCTGCTGCAGGGGATGGGATGCGAGCGGAAGCCACCCTGCATTGCTGGAAGTCTGTCATTAGTGAGTGGCAGCAATTGCCTGGGGACAGGGTGGGTTCCCCAGCACCTGCGGTTTTTAGGAGCGTGTTAGATTCCGGTATCCACCAGGAACGGCCTGAGGACGGACTCAAGACAGTTTCCTCTGGCCCTGGCTGTGCGTCTGACTCAGTGACGTGCATAAATCCGCTGCCACCGGGACTGCCTCAGCGGAAACCAGGAGCGAATCCAAAGCAGAGCAAAGCCGCGTTGAGGCAAGAGGAGACATGCTCGCACTAGCCACACTAGCCACACTAGCCCAGCGCTCAGCCCTGCGCCGCAGCACGGGACCAGACCAGCCGGGAACAGGCCGAGGGGTGACAGCCGAACAATTTGCGTGCAAATGTTTCTCCTTCTCCTCATCTTTTTCCCTTCGCCTGTGCCCCACGGCGAAGCTGCCGGCACACCCCGGCTGCCGGCAACCCAAACCCTGCCTGCATCTGGCAGGGCAGGCAGCGCCCACGGCGAGAGGAAACCCGCGGCTCGCTCTGTTCCTGCAGGTGTGTCTTCAACCGACAAAAAGTTTTTGGGCAACTGGCACTGGGATGGGCAGGAGAGGAAAGATGAGGGTGAGGAAACCCCCGGCGATATCACGCTTCCGGATGGCCCGTCACCTCCGGGCTCAGCTGGCCGTGCCCCCGGCAAGGCTGCGGCACGGCTCCATCAGTTAAACCAAAGTTGTGCCGCTTCCTCTGATGGCAGAACAAACCGTCCTTTCCCCACCACCAGCTGCCAAGCCTGAGGGATGCTGCAGAAAATAATTCTGCAGGTTCCCCCGTTTCGGGGGAAAAAAAAAATCAGTCGGGGTGCTTAGATTTTCCTGCAGAGCCCTGGCAAGACTCAACCCTCCGGGCTGGAAAATCCTTAGCGAGCTGTGACAACCTCTGCAGCTCAGGCAGAGGCGAGAGATGATTAAGACTGGCTGAAATCTCCCAGGACTCTGACGTCTGAGAGGCCCCATGCAAGAGAGAGAAACACCCCAGGCTGCTCCTCGCAACCCGCGACTCCCCTTCACCTTCACACGGGGGCCGAAGGGAGACCGGGGACCGAGGGAGGCCAGGAACCAGGTCACCGCTGCTGGTTTCCAGGCAGCAAAGGTTTGGAAGAGCAGAGGATCATTTAGCAGAGCGACAGTGAAGGTTCAGAGCAGAGCCTTCAAATTACACGCTACAGAGCACTTTTCCTGCCTAAAAGGTCTCTGAAATGACTGTGGCGGCTCTGAAACGAAGCACTCTGTATGCAATTGTTCCCTGGGGCTTCCAGAGGAGACAGAGCCGGGAGAGGAGAGGTGGATCTGCGGTCCCTGGCACGGGCAGCTCCTCATCAGATGAGGACAACACGCTTCTTCTGGGTTCCACGGCAGAGCCGTGCCCGCTTCCCTAAATCTCCCCAGGCAGTTTCTACCGGTCGTGGTGTATTTTTTTTTTTTTTTTATTATGTTTTTCTTAATTTCTCACTTCCTGCCTTGAACTTCACACAGCTCCCGGCCCCGGGCTGCAGAGCTGCTGCTTAGGGTGGCCCCAGCTCCGAGCCCAGACCCCTGCTGAACCCCTCCACCACCGTGACTCTCGCCGTGCCTCAAGGCACACCTCGATCCCGCAGGGAACGGGGAGGGAAGAGCACTCAGGGGGAACATGTCCTTTTCTCCATCTCCCTTGGCTGCTTCCCATCCTTCTCCACTCCGTCCCCTAGCAGCTCGAGGTCCATTTTCATCAGCCAGCGACAGACACCAGGAGATGCGGTCTCAGCACCAGCTGAGCAGCACCTGACCCATGCAACGCTGGGCCACCATGCACAGCCAACCTCCGCCTCGCCCCTGTGGGTCCCCCCACCCTCTCCCACCAACACACAGGTGACCCACATCCACAAAGCCACCATGGCACTGCTTACCCCACCTGGGGAACACGAGCTGCCACCCCAGGGAAGGCAGCTACGGGGTAGAAATGCTCTGCAAAGTCCCAGCACCCAGCAGAAAACCATTCCTGGACCCTCAAGGAGGCTCCAGCGATGCCCATGAGCTGGGGCAGCGGGAGCTGACTTGGAGGAACCCTCAGAAGGTGGTGGCACCACCAGCGACGCCTTCCCTCTGCTTGCACAGGTCCCTAGGAGCGTTCTGCCACGCAAGAACCCCCACTGTTGTTTTTTTTCCTCCAAAACATCACTTCGGGAGGTCACCTGAGGGCAGCCAACCCGGGCACCGCTGGCAGCCAAGGGGAGAGCAGGCGGGAACCCAGTGGGCACAAGAGCTTCTGCAAAGCCAAATGTGCTCACGTCTAAGGGAGGGCATCGCGCTCCATCAAAGGCGGCGGGGAACGAACGCGCACCCCAACAGCTCCCCGCTCTGACGTCAATGAAAACCTCCGGCAGGTCTGCGACGTCAGCCGCGACGCTTCGCCACCGGCCGGAGAGCCCTGGGGATGCCGACCCCTGGGCCGAGGGAAGAGGCCGGACAGCATCTCCGTTGGGATCCCCGGCCATGGGAGAACCACCCTGCCCTGTTCCAGCTGCACATTTCCAGGGGGTGGGTGGGAAGGGGGAGACACACACACGCACACACACACTGGAATTTAGCTGGAATTTAGCAGCTTAAAAGCAGCTGCAGCAGAAAGAGGGGGGGGAAGAGGGGGGGAAGATGGGGGTCCCGGGGCGGGGGGCTTCAAATGCACCAATTCTCCCCCCCCCCCCCCCCCCGCGTCCCCGCGCTGCCAGCCGGGAGCACCGCGGCCACCCGCAGGGCCGGGGAGCCCCTCGCTGTCCGTCCCCGTCCCCCCCCCCCCCCCCCGTGACGTCACAGAGCTCGGGCCAGGCTCGCGCTTGGGGGGTGGGGGGGGATCGAGGCCGGGGGGGGTCGGGAAGGATGGGGGGGCCGGAACGGGCTGCGGTTGTAAATGGGAGCGCGGGCGGAATGGAGCGCTGGGCAGCGGGAAGGGAAGGGAAGGGAAGGGAAGGGAAGGGAAGGGAAGGGAAGGGAAGGGAAGGGAAGGGAAGGGAAGGGAAGGGAAGGGAAGGTGCCGGCGACGCGGCGGGGACGCGGTGCCACCGCCGCTCCAGCGGCAGCAGGAATGCAGCGAGCCCGGCGGGAGCCGCGGCTGGAGCCGCCGTTGCGAGGCGAAGCAAGCGGGGCGGTAACGCGGGGCGGCGGGCAGGGACCCCCCCACATACCCCCCGCACGCCGGCAGCCCGCCCCTCTCCCCCCGCCAGACAACGGCTGTCACCCCCCCCACACACACACCGTCCTCCCCGGAGCCGCCGGCCTCCCCCCCCCCCCCCGGGGGCCCGCCCGGAGCCGTAACCGGAGCCTTCTTACCTGGCGGGCCGTGCCCCGCTGGGTCTCAGCGGCGGCGCTGGGCGGGGGCGGCCCCGGCGGCCATCCCCGGGCGGCCGCGCCGCTCTCCGCCGCGCCGTGCGAGCCGCCTCGGCGGTGTCAGCGGGCGGGAGCCCCGCGCGGCGCCGGGAGGGAGGGGAGGAAAGTCGGGGGCATGACCGAGCGCCGTCGGAAGTGCACGCGCGCCCGCCGCCCTGCCCGCGACGGCGGCGACACCTGCCGGCCGCCCCGCGCGCCGCCGGTAAGGCGGGCGACGCGCGCGCGCCGCCGGCAGCAGCGGGCAACGGCAGCGGGGGCTGGTAGGCGCATCGCCTACCGGGTAACCGGAGACCACGCAGCGTACCGGGACTCCGCACCGGGCGAGCGGCTGCTGGGCGCCAGCAGCGGGCATCGTACGGCAGCTGCTGGGCACCGGTTACCGGGCACCGGTACGGGGTGCGGGGCACCCCGATGGGCAGCACCCGCCGGGGGCTGGGCATCGGGGGCTGCGCGGCAGGGGGAGGGTCCCGGGCGCTGGGCGCCATGCACCGGGGACCGCACACCGGATCCGGGGTCAGGGCTTGGATCCGGATTTGGATCTGGGTCCGTGTCCGGATTTGGATCCACATTTGGATCAGGGCTGGACCACATGTGGAGCTGCACTTGGATCTGGATCTGGATTTGGGTCAGGATTGGGGTCTGGATTTGGACCCACATCTGGATGTGCATTTGGAGCTGGATTCACATCCTCATCTGGCTCCACATCTGCATCTGAATCTGGAACACCCATCCTTTGCCAAGGATGGAGGTGGCACGTCCGACCCCCTGCTCTCTGAGCATCCCACGGCAGCCCCAGCGGGTGACGGAGCACCCTCATGCCCCGGGGCGCTGACTCCCCAAGGGTGCTGCCCGCTCCCCCTGCCCCAGGCATCTTGGGGACCCTCGGGGGAAATCTGGGATCCGCAGCAGCCGTGGCAGGAGCCGAGGGGAGGGACAAAATGGCAGCGGTCCCGCTGGCCTTGGGCTGTTGCTCAGCGGTGCGTCTGGGGCTGAACGTGCTCCAAGGAGGAGCTGAGGTCAGGGAGGGGGACGAGTGCAGGAAACGTATTAAGCCAGGAAAATTGGCTGCAGCCAGCGCTGCTGCCTGCCTGGGATTTTCCTCTCCATCAGGTATCTGCTATAAGCCCTCGCCGTTCGGTGGTCACAGCTGGCCAACCACTCGCATCTCAGAGGTGCCACCAGCCACCGGTACCCGCTCTGCACCCAAGAGGGGTGGCACCCAGCACCCCTCCTTGCTTGTGTCCCCGGTGCTGACACCCGGCTTTGGCCACGGCACCACGTGCAGGTATTTTTTAACGGGAAGATTCTAGGCTTTCGCAGCCGGGCTGCTAATTTATAGTCCTGGGGTTTTTTTCTGTTAAAATAAAAGCCTCTCTCTTACTCCCGAACGTGAGAGCCAAAGTGAAACTATGAGGAAGTCCCTGTTTGCAGAACACGCTGTGAAACGCACAAAGGAAACGGAGCGAAAACAGCATTTTGCACGTTTTTTAGCCTCATTTTAGCTGGGACTTGGAACCGCAGAAGGGAAATCTTTTCCAGCAGGATGTGCACAGCGGGGGGGTGCGTCGAGCTGCTGGTGTCCCTTTGGAGCGGGGCCACCTGCCTGCCAAGGGACAGCAACCTCTGCGGGTCCTTGCTTTGTCCCCAAGGGGTGTCAGGTCCCTTAGGGGTCCCAGGGACGCGGGCTGGAGCAGTGTGTCCCCTGCCAGGCGGGGATGGCGGCCGACGGCAGGAAATACCTGCTGCTCCGCTGCTTCTCCGGCCAAAGCGAACAAGAGGGAGAGTGTTCCGAGGGCGGCTGGGGCCACGTGCGGCAGGAGGAGCCTCCGAGGGACACACGGGCCATTGTTCCTTGAGCGCACGGGCCGGAAATTCGGGATGGACCCCTTGTGTGCCGCCCTCCCAGCGCTGCCGGGGGCTGATCCCGGGCTGTGACCAGGGGATCCCCCGAAGCGGATTAGGCCGGGAATTAGTCAAGCCTCACATCTGGCTGCTGAGCCGCTGGTGGCGGTGGTGGGACAGCACTGGTGGAACAGCCCTGGTGGGACAGTCCTGGTGGCACAGCACACCTGAGGGGGCTCTCCTGCTCCTCATGGCTGGAGCCTGGCATGTGCCCAAGGACTTTTAGCCTTTCCAGAGCTCTCACTGATAATTGTCATGGCCCTGCCGTAGCGCTGCTGTCTGTCCATCCGCACCCCCGCCGGCAGCCTTGCAGTAACCTGGAAAGACATTTCATATGGTCTGGTTTAGATCCACACTTTGCCATTTCTTTAAGCGCTCCCTGATGTTTTCCTTTCGCTTGCACGGAGGCTTTTACCACCAACACTCCCCCATTTCTTTAAAAAGGAAGAAAAAGACTTGCAGAATACGCCTGGCCTTGCAAATCCCTAATTACCCTCCGCACATCCAAGGAAACGGGCTTCCCTTGGAGCAGCATTGCTGTCAGCAGGGAAGGGCTGCAGGCTCTCCCTGAAGCAGCCGATAACGCCAGTCCTTCCCGCTGCCCTCGCAGGGAGAGCAGAGAGGGGTTTGTCTCGCTGCTCCCGGCCAGCTCCCCTCTCCTTCCCCCGGCCCCTGTCCCTGCGCTGGCTTCCAGATCTGAAGAGGTTTTTTTGGGAGGGAGGCTGCGAAAAGGGGGAGAGAAGAGAACGTGCTGCTCTCCTTCCTGGCTGCCGCGCTCTGCCCTTTCTCAGGAACCGGCCAGATTGTTTCCATTAGGAGAAGCTGAGGATCCAAGTATTTGTCAATGGCCAGGAGAAGATTTGCTGATCCTGACTGCCGTTCCCTAGAATAACGTCGAGCGAGGTGCTTGGTGTCTAACCATCCTTTTATGGTAAAATTAGGGATAAACGCTTGGTGGATTTGCATTTGAAGTTGATTGATACGTGGCGTTAATGCACACGTAGATAATTTTGTATTTTGAGATCGCTGAGCAAGGAATAATTTTTATTTTGGGTCAAAGATAAGGGCATTGTGTGGAGATGAAATATGCAGGGTTTTTGATCTGTGTCGCAGGCGGTGTGTTTCTCTTTGCTGGGTAAGGTGATGGCAGCCCCGCATTACACATTCCTACCCTTGCTTTTAAGTGCTTTGGGTCTGTGCCCGACACAAGGAGTAATCCCCTGCTGTCACTTAACGCCAGGACGTGGTTCCAACTTTCTGAGCTTTGGAGTTTCCCATTATTAAAAAAAAAAAAAAAAAAAAGAAAAAAAAAAAAAGAAAAAGGAAACCTGTGTTTTATTTTATTTATTTATTTTTGTGCAGGCAGAAGGCTGTGCCACTGAGAAACATTAACTAAATAGAGCAGCGCAGCTTGATCGGTACGGGGAAGGTACAGGCAGAATACTGCCAAGATGGAGATGCCTTTCAAACCCACCTCTGGCAACCTGGACTGAAGCCATCAGCAGCACCTTGGCCCTCCCCACTGCTCAGTGCTGGTCCCTGCCCTTGTGCCAGCCCTCATGGCACATCCCGGGTCGGGCGGCACAGCCGGTGTCGTGCCGGGAGGTGCATGGGACTGTCGGCTCCCTCACGTTGCTCGACCTCTCTGGGTTTCTGCGTGCTGAATGCGCTCAGGCTTTTGGGAAGCTAAAGCCTGGGGTATGTCCCTCTCAGACGGGCATCTGTTCCCTTTGCAGCAGGACATGGGCTCAGCCCCCCTGGGGACTTGGTGGTGGAGGAGAAGGGCTCCCCTTTGGGTCCCCAAGCCACAAGGGCCAAGGAGCTGGGGGATACTTTGCTAAATGCATCAGCACAGGGCATCTGCGGACAGGAGAGGTCATCCATCAATCCATCCATCCTTCCTTCCTTCCATCCATCCATCCATCCATCCATCTCCCAGAGGAGGGTGCCTCCAGGAGAGTGGCTTCCAGGAGGAGCACGTGGGCTGTTTCGGCAGGGACAGGCAGCAGGAGGTGATGCCATTCACAAGGTAAAGGGAGCTTTAATGAGAAGGAACCATGCAGACATTAATTAGGCAGGCAGTTAGATCCTCGGGTGCAGATAACTCAGCAAAAGCACCGGGCCATTTGCATGCAGGAGACGGCAAGCGATTGTGTCCCAGAGATACACACTGAACCCCCCCGGCATCCCTCCTTGCCCCTTTGGTCAAGTCCCAGAGCCACCACAGCCAGTGGGGCAGGGGCTGGTGGTGGGGGGATATGTGGCAAACCCCCTCCTCCTCCTCCAAAGCAGGTGGGGGGGGAGGAAAAAAGGAAGGGGAAGGAGGAGGGAGCAGAGCTGAGCAGCAAAATAAGCAGCGGTACAAAGCGCCCCGAGCAGTCACTTGTGCTTGAGGCCATCCCTGCTGTGTGGCCGAGTGGCTTTTTCCAGGCCTGGCAGGAGAAGCCTGGAGGGGTGGGAAGGGAGATGGGGGCGAGGAAAGGGGGGAGACGGCCCCGGCTCAGGCAACGCGCGTTCGAGCCTCAATAGGTTTCAGAGGCTGCGGCGTGTTTCGGGGATGAAAGCTGCCCTGGGGCCCCTCCCAGCCGGCAGCAGCGCTGCGAGTGAGCTGCGGGCATCGCGTTTGTCTGGCTGACGACTTCCTTGTTACGCTGAAAACAGTAATAAAATATAAAAAAAAAAAATTACAAAAAAAAAATAAAAATCAAGACCTACAACAACAAAAATTATAGCACCAGCGCCCCCCGCCCCCCTCCACCCCCCGTTTCCACCACCCAACAACAACCAAGAAAGGCAAGATCTTTCATAAGCCCGGAAGATGTCACCATAGAAACAGAAATCAGACCCACTCCAAGGATCCTGCCGCCTGGGAAGGCGATAAAATGTTTTCTATCGATTGCTGTCGGGAAAGTCACTGCTGATAAGCCATCCGAGGAGAAATGGAGCAGGGATGCAGGGACGCGAGAGCTCTTCAAGGGAGCCTCCAGATGGTCCCGGAGCTGCCCCTGTGCGATGGTCGGGGGCCGAGGGAACCCAAGCTCCCCGGGGGGGCGGCTGCTGTGCCCCGGGCTGGTGGCAGCGTGTGTGTGCGGGAGAGGAGGTGCGAGTGTTTCGTGCTTTTGGTGTAGCGATGTGTGCGTGCCCTGGCTGTTCTGAGCATGAAGTGGAAAGCCAGCTGTCTGCTTTCCCGTTTGATTTTCCGGCAGAGCAGCTGTTCCGGGCGAAAACGCGCCATGTCGGGGCAGAGGCGGCTGAACTTTCCCTTGGCTCCTGGCGTGGCATCGCCAGGGTTTGCCATCCTCTTGCCTCCCCTCGGAAGCGGCAGCGATAAAGTGCCCGCCAGCCTTGTTCCCTCACAGGACTTGTGTCCCCGGTCCCCATTTGTGTGCAGGGGGATGCTCTGCAACTGGGAGCATCCCCGCGGCTGCGGCGCCAGTCGGGATGTGCGGGATCTTCCCAACAGCTCTTCCCAGGGCGCCGCACAGCGCCGGGGCCTGGCTTGCGCACCCTTTGAAGAGACGGAAAATCCTATTATCTGCTCATTCTTCTCACAGTGTGAAGCCTCAGAGCATTCAGCAGCAGCCGAGTGTGGTCTGCTGCCTGCAGCCCCGAGCCTGCCTCCTCTCCCACCCACACGGGAAGGTCCCCAGGTCACCACGGATGGACATTACCTTCACATCCCCTGATCCATGCCAGGTCTTGGGGATACAGCTCTCCCCGCAAAGCCATCAGCAGCATCCAGCTGTGGGACGCAAGGGCTGGGTGTACAGGGAAGCAGGTTGGGGGGCTGTGGGCTGATTCCCCCCTCCCCGGCTCCGTGGGGAGCTGAGGCTGCCGCTGCAGCCTGCAAAGCCTCACGTCATTAGGGCCGGGAAGGTGGTAACCCATCTTGCATACTCCATCCCCGCGGCATCTTTGCTGCCAGTAATTGGCAGCAATAAAAGAGGCAGTTAATCCAGGCCAGCGTGGGATGCAGGCACATTGATGTCTGCGGTGAAAGGCACCCTGGCAAGGAGGAGCTGGGGAAGAATACGCTCCTGGGCACAATTTGCAGCCCTGGAGAGCTGGTTGGATGCCATGGGGAGCATTTGCTGGGGATTTTGTTAATGATGCAGGCGCAGCCTTCCCAGCTTGGCCTGTGCTAAAGCTCTGGCTCCCACAAGCTGAGGCTGTTTGGCTTGAACTTAGACCAGCTGCTTTCCACTGGCTGGTGGATTTTTGTCTTGTTACTGGGTGGCTCCGTGCAGGAGATGAACAAAGGAGCAGTTAGTGGGTGATTTCACCTTGGGGTGGTTTTTTTTTGTTGGAGGAGGAGGAGGAAGGAAGGGTTAAACCGGGTCTTGTTACTCAGTTATTTTAGGATGGTAGCACTGCAGAGACCACAAGAGGATTTCTCTGCACATGGGAAGATGGAATTTAATCAATATTGACAAGAACCATTCACCAAAACAGACTCATTCGCTAATGAAAGCCAGACCTGGTGACTCCCTTGGGAAGGACAGCTTTGGGAAAGAGGGGAAGGAGGCACTGGGAAAGCCAGGGCTCCTTCTCCCATACTGCTGGTTCTTATGAAACCAGGCTGCATTTGGGGCTGATTTTCCCAGCATGGAAAGGCTTTGGCTTGTTTGCCTCGTTGATGCAGGATGCCCAGGACTGGCCCTCGTAGCAGTGAAGCAACGGCCCCATTCCTGCCCAGGGACCTGAGTCCATGTCACCCCCCCAGGCACCGATGTCCCAGTGTCAGGCAGAGGCTGGGACACGTACGATGACAGCAAAGCCGTCCCCAGACCGATGGCGAGGTGGGGCAGGATGGAAGTGCAGGGCTTTGCCCTCCAGCTTGGACCACAGCCGGGGGTCCCTGCACAGTGAAGTCTCCTTCTGTGAGCCAAGATCTTTCCGTCCAAGCCATGTAATCTCTTGGGATTTCCAGCACCTATTGAACTCAAACACCCACTGAGGCGGTGGCAGAAGAATGTTTTGTCAGAGTTTTGTGTTTCCCTATCTATCCTTGCAATTAAAAGCAGAAAATAGCCAAGTCACCCCCGAGACCAGCCCCTTCCGACAACGTAGCGCATGAAGAAACCTATTTTCTGTGGCTGGCAGCTGATATTTCCCTGTCGCTGCTGGCTTTGTGCTCTGGAGCTGACCTGAGCTCACTATTCCACAGTGCTGGGGTCTGCCCAAAACCCTGTGGGCGCAGACAGGGGCTCGGGCATTGCCCGGGGGCAGCTGGGGCTGCCGGTCTGGGACCTGCCTGGTAATTTCCCTGGGCACGCAGGGGTTCGTCACCGGGCCAAGCCACAGCCAGTTGGCAAGTGTGACCTTGCAGGCATGCCAGTACCTGAAGCTGCCTCCCGGCCTCCAAAATCACTAGTGTGGATTTGTTGGGCCATAAGTTTGACTCTGAGATTTAGGATTTAGCAAAATATCCAGCTGTTTACCCCCTGTGTGTCCCAAACTTCCTGGAAAGCTGTGGAAAACAGTGAGCCCAAGCATCATCCTGCTCCATTGCAGCATCGGTGCAGTGCAGCGACCCGTCCCTGCCATAGTGGGGGGTCGGCTTAATTTGTTGGGCACGTTTTTCTCCTTCTAAAAGGCAGCGTTGAGTCCCCCAGCCTCCTGGTGGGGCCGCGGGGCTGCTCCCGGAGCCGGGGGAGGCTGAGCGGGATGCGATTGGAAAGAAGGAAGATTTTGATCCCCCGCCAAGCCCACACAATCCCGTCCAAGTTCACACTGGCAGATAATGAGCTTTAATGAGCAGGCCACACTAATTGGTAAGTGATCCCAGAACCGTCTGTGGCAGAGGCGAGGGAAGAGCAGCGGCCGCTCTGGGTGAGGAGGGGGCCAGGGCTGTGCAGCCCCCGGCGCTCTGGAGGGCAGGTGGTGCCAGAGCTGGGGCTGCCCGTGGCAAGGGCTGGGGTTGCCCGTGGCAAGGGCTCTGCCTGTCCTGCATGGGGGCTGCCGGTGGGACTGCAAGCAAGACCACGAGATCTCTTCCTTGGTGCCCGGCCGGCTTTGCAAACATCACCGGGGTGAGATGCATGGGCAAAAAGAGCCATGGGAATCCCCATGCCTCCTGCTCTTTAGTGGGTGAGAAATAGGGCACAGGGAGCTGGAGGCTTTTGGACCACGCGGTGATGAGCGGCCAGAGGTCATTTGGCACCCGCAGCCCTTGAACCCGGAGCAGAGCAGGGTGAGCCCGTGTGGCCGGCCTGAGCGGGCAGACGTATGGTGCTGCCAAGACAGTCCTAATCGGAGATCATTGTAAATTCCCCTCTCAAATGGAGTGGAAAAATGCTATTAAGCTAATAGAACATCACGGGGGAAGGACGTTCCACCACCATGGTCTCTGGGGAATTGGGCTGTAATGAGAGCAAGGAGCAGGAGATGACAGCAGCCAGTGTGCTCGGGGCGATGGGAGCACAGATCAGCTCAGGGCCACCCAGCCCCGCTTTGCTGTGCCCTGCCTCGGTTTCCCCACGCGGCCAAGGGACAGTGAGCTCTGCTCCAGCAGCCAGCAGACCCTGGGAGTTGGCTGAAGGGCTTATTCGCCATTGATCCATCGTACAGTCTGGGGAAACTGAGGCACAGGAGGCTTTGCCAGTCACCCAGGAGATCACGGACAGCGGCAGAATCCTGCATTCCCTGGGTGCCTCAGTGCATATTCCCTAGGAAAAAGATGTATGAGGCACCTTGTTTAAATAGAAATGTGACCAGGAGGGCAGCTGGAGTCAGGGGTCATCCAAACTCTGGGATTTGAGTGCCTGTGCTGGCTGGGGAGCAGGAGCTGGGGAGCAGCATGGGCTGTGGGTTGCTGGCAGGCAGGGGGCTGCTGGTGTTGCTGGTGGGGGCTGCTTTGATTGATGCTGAAAAACACGATGACGGCTGATGCGGGCAGTGCCTGGGGAAGGTGAGGACGTATATCAGCTGCCTCAGGGGTGCAGGGCTGGCAGGGGGTTACACAGCAGCAAAGGCAGCGGGGTGAGTCCTGCCAGCACCCCAAGGGACAGGGCAGGGGGGTGGAGGACCCATCAGCCCCATTAGCAGTAATTAGCTGGGCTGTTTTTAGATGGGACCACCAGCACCCAGGGCAGGCTGGGCTTTGCCCAGGGGAGCTCAGGCACCCTGGGGTGTGAGCAGGAGCCTGGTGGCCTCTCCAAAGAAGCAGAGGGGTGGCCTGTCCTCAACTGCAGGCACTCTGCCAGGTCCCTACAGCAGCCGTGCTCCCTTCCAACACTAAGTGGCAGCCTCTGCCCGGCTTTGGGGCAGCCCCGGGCAGCAGGGCCCTGGGCAGCAGCATCCTCAGGGGGAGCATCATCATCCTCAGGGGGTGCTGGGTCCCAGAACCCCCAGCCTGGCTGATACCTGCCTGGGCGCAGACCACACTGGAGGTCCTGCTGGGGGATGTCCTCACCCACCCAGCCATGGGTGTCAGGCTGGGCCCTGCTCGGGGTCAGATAGGGTCAGTGCTGCCTGCTAGGAGGGAGATAAGAAGCAGGGTTGGCAGCTGTTGGTACCATCTGCTGAGTTAGAATCACAATGCGCTACACAAATAGTGTCGTGGGATAAAAACGTGCTGCTTAAGGCAAGGAGGTATTTCTGCTGCAGGTATTGCTATGACCTGCTAACCCACCGCGGGGATTTGCAGTGCTATAAAGAAGCGCAGGGACATAAATGAGCGCTGGGAGCTGTGTCCTGCCCGTGTGCGTGTCTGTGTGTCCATGCCTAAGGAAGCACGTTGGGTCTTGTGCTGTATAAAGTGCCGACACTTTGGGGAAATGCTGCTCTGGATTTTCTGCAGCACAGAACGAGGGGATGGGGAGGAATAAATCAAATGACTGTCGGGGTTTTGGCAGAAGCCACCAGTTCAGCCCAGCATGAGAGATCAAAGAGAAGGGCAGCGTGACATCGGGGCAGCCCCTGCTCTCTCCCAGGCATTGCCCTTGGCAGGATACCAAATATTATCCTTGGGGAATCGCACCCAGCTTGCCAAGATGTTCCTGTGCAGAGCAGAAACCTTCACTCCCACACCGAGCTGCTGCTGGTCCTACAGCCTGTCCTGCACCATCGGGGCATGAAACGCTGCGTGGGAACTCAGCATCTCCCCAGCCCTGGTCTACCCGAGCCTGTGCAAATAACACATGCATGTAAGGTCCTGCATGAACCTTATAAAATAGACATAGCAGGCTATATTATATATGTACCTCAACTCTGTAGTCACCTAGAGGGGTACATAGAACCTGCAGGGCTGCAGACAGTTTTTCCCCTGGGTTGGGGACAGGTACAGCTGATGGTCACCCAAGGACATGATGGCTTTCGGCAGCACGCAGGTCCCAGCCAGCCCCGCTCCTGGGAGCCAACACCGACGCTTTGCATCTGCGAACGCCGATAAAGCAGGGCCCGACTCGCCGGCCGCCAGCTCACTCGCAATGTAAGCCCCTCGGTGCCGATGCTTTGTCACAGCTAAGCGCTCACGCCGGGTTTAACACAGCCCAGTCGGCTGGCACGCATTCCACTCCACATTTATCCCTTCCAATTTTGGAGCAACCAGCCGATCATAACTATTCGCCCTCCTGCAAACAGCCCCGAGGCTGAGCTCGGTGCCTGCTCGCCCCGTGCTGCGCCACCCATGCTTGGGAAGGCTGCATCTCCTGCAAGCTAAACGAGGTACATGCCAAAACCCCCCAAAATCCTGGAGAAACCCAGCCTCCAGCAGGCCTGGGAGGTCGTGAGGGAGATCTTTTCTCCCTGCTATCCTGCGATAGGATGCATGGGAATGGTTCAAAGCTGCTGCAGGGGAGGTTTAGACTGGACATTAGGAAGCATTTCTTTACCAAGAGGGTGGTCAAACACTGGATCAGGCTTCCTGGAGAGGTGGGTGATGCCCCGAAGCCCGTCAGTGTTTAAGAGACATTGGGACAGTGCCCTTAACAACATGCTTTAACTTTTGGTCAGCCCAGAAGTGGTCAGGCAGTTGAACTAGATGATCGCTGTAGGTCCCTTCCAGCTAAAAATACTCTATTCTATTCTAAATTTTGGAACACATTCCTACACCCACTCTGAAACACCTTTGGCTTTAATGTATCTCCCTCATTCCCCCATGCCCGAGCTCGGACCGCTGAGTTATTTCTATCGCAGCCAAACGATTTGTGGCTGCCTGCCACCGCTCAGAGGACAGGGATGCTCAGATGAACCATCCAGCATCTCTCCCCACCCGGGCCCTGGTATAAATCAGCACAACGCTGCTGATTTCAGCGGGGCTGATTTACGCCAGCAGAAGGACACTCCAAAGTAGGGCCGTGATTTAGCAATCCCATTAGGACCTTGCCACTTCTGCAGAAGAGGCACAGCAGGTCGGTTTGTCTTCTCCTCCCCAAGAGAAGGATGCAGCGACGAGCAGTGACGGCGCTGGCAGCCGGCTCTGCCGCTCCTCATCGGCTGGCTCCAGCAGGATCAGTACTCAGAGAGCACGGCTTCATCCCGGGAAGGTAAAAACCTCCTCTGTGATTTACAGCAGGCAGGAGATTCCAGTCCCATCTGCTACCCCAGGCACCTACTCTCTTTTTTTTTATTAAAGCACGAAAGCTAACTGCGAGAAACAACAGAGCTGCAGGAAAAGTGTCTTTCATGGGCACGGTTCCTGGGGAGGCAAAAGCTGCAAGGCAGCTGGAGCTGAATTTACCTCCATGGGAGCTCTGGAAAAGATGAGTATCATTTTGCAAATGGGAGAGTGAGGCAGACAAGCCAAAAAAGTCACCCAGAAAAAAAGGAAATCTCCTCTCAATGCTCTCTCATCCTCCTTTCCTGACCCTTCCTCTGGTCCCTGTACTCACTGAGGGCATTTTACCCTACACGGTGCTCTGCAGCCGGTGCTCGTGCGCACAAGCAGAGCACGGCCACCCAAATCACCCCTCAGCCAGGATAACAAATGACTAAACAACTGCAAAGGCACTTTGCAGCATCTTTTTTTTTTTTTCCAACAGATTTAGCAGCAGACTGGCTTTTACGGTGCAGCTCTCCCTTCAGTTGCTTTATCCAGCCTCCATAATGTACCACCCCCTCAAGAAAAAAAAAAAAAAGAAAAAAAAAAAAGAGAGGAAAGCAGTTAAAAACCAGGCCATTTCAGAGAAACAGCACCCACATACAAAATGGCTCCTTGAGGGCTGCTGTAGCCCTCCATGCTCTGATTTAAAGGCCAAGCAATTAGCGCAGCAAGCTGGGAGAGCGCTTACAGTGGTGCTCAGGTAGGAGGTTGGATGCTATTTTGGGGTGCTGAGGCCGGGAGCAGGAGCCGAGCAGGCAGCGCTCAGCTCGGTGCAGGGGTCAGGGGGAGGTTTGCAGGTCCCACTGGTGGGAAGGGGTTGCTGAAGATGAGGAAGACCTCTCTGGAGGATGCAGCTGGGGGAGATGAGCATCCTGGTTGAGCATCCAGGACAAGGTCCTAGTCTGGATGCTGAGTGACCTGGTTGAAGGAGCATCTGGAAAACGTCTGGGTGCAGGGTGGCTTGGGCTGACACAGATAACACCAACCCATCGAGCAGAAGGGTGTTAAACTTCCCGCAGGCAAAACCTGTCTCTCACCTGTCTCAGCCAGCTTTCTGTCTGTGCCTTCTTTGTCTCAGCAGTGGCCTCAAGGCTGTGGGCTTCTCCATGTATTTTTGGGGGATGGTTCCTGCTGCATCGCCCCAGCAAACAGCCAGGTCCCACCAAGCGCAGCCTCTCTCATCCCACTTGGGCACCCCCAAAGGCTGGTTTACTGTCTCATGGCACCACCACCGCTGGGAGCAGCACATCTTCCCTTGCTTCATACCAGCAACATCACCAGGATGTCTCATCATCATCCCTGGAGGTGGGGGACCCGTGGGGCCACCCCTTCCCCACTGCTGCTCGCCTCACAGCTGAAGAATCATGGAATGGTTTGGGTTGGAAGGGACCTTAAAGATCATCTAGTTCCAACCTCCCTGCCATGGGCAGGAACACTAAGAAGAGCTGCTTAGGGGCAGCTGACTGGGGAAAAGGAGGTTTTAACCCAAGACGGACCACAGAGAAAAAGGCTTTCCTGTGGAAGTGTTAATTGAGATTAATTGAGCCACGGGGAAATTATTTGCATTCACCAAATCAATCACCTGCTGCTCATCATCATGGGTGCATTTTGGTCACAAGCCACTACTTGACCTGGGCACGTGGCTGGCATTGGGCTTTCCTGCTTCTACACCCCAAAACACGCTCCTGTTTTCCTTCCTGATGGCTTTCACCCGTGTCCCCCTGTCCCAAAGACTCCCTGGATCTTTGCTGGGCAGATGTGTCTCCTCCTGGGTGGAGAGATTTGCTTTCCCAGCCCTCCCCTTGGCTTCTGTCCTCTGTATCTTATGGCTTTTGGGGCCCTCGTCCCCTGTCCTCCTTCCCCAGGCGCTGACCTGCAGGGATGGTTGCCCCGGCACGGCTGGCTCGGGTTGGTGACACTGCCCGAACCCTGCCCAGTGCCAGGGCAGCCACAGGTGCCCGTGCCACGGTGGTGCCCTCCCCATGCTCTCCTCTTGAGGCAATTTAATGACATTTCAGTTCCTTTTTGCAGTTTATTGTAACAAATATCCTCAGGTTGGGTTTTTTAGTGCTTAAAAAAAGGGGTTTTGTGGGTTATCCATCCTGCCTTTCCCCTTGCCTCTGCTGATGGCAGGATCAGGACAAGATGCCAGGTCTTTTCCCTGGTGTCCTTAAGCTCAGCGCTGTCATCAGCTGTATTTTGGGGGGGATAGAGGAGCTTTGAGCTCTGGGGAAGCCATGGGGCAGCCCAGGGACACCCCCAGCTCCCAGGGCAGAGTTTGACCTCCACTGGCCAAATCTTCCCCCTTTCTCCACCTCCCTCGTCCTTCCCTTCCTCCTCCAGGAAAACAAAACTTCAGTGGCTTGTCTCCCGCAGAGCTTGGGCTGGGGTGATGCTGTGCCAGCAGCCGCAGCCTTGGAGAGCCGGGGACGGGCTGTCCCTCCAGGGAAACTCCCTGAAAAGTCAAGGCCAGGCTGGCACTGCATCCAGAACACTCAGAGAAGGCTTAATTTACTTCTGACCATAATAATCGTGTAATAGCACAGCCTTGCCGTGTGCCCTTGGTCACATCCCTCGTTCCCCACGCTCCCCAGCGATGACGATGCTGCTGGAGACCGTGGGTGAAAACATAAGCATGATGGAGGGATGGAGCAGGAGGCTGCCGGCCACACGCCGTGCTCCTGGCAAGTCTGGGAGCTGCAAACATGTAATGCTGCTTCTCCCTTGCGGTCTCTAGGATTAGCTTAATAGCACGGGGAAATAACAGGATGAAAAATTCGCTCCCCTCCAAGCACTAAAAGCCAAGTTTCAAGGTTAATTGTCTGCCCTGTAGGAATAGCTTTTGCACGCTGCAAGGGGCTTAATTAGTGTCATTTTAGCCAAGCAGAGAGAGCGTGCCCTGAACCCATACCGCATGCCCCCAAGCCTATTTTCCTCTCCAAGCGCTGGGCGGAGAGGTGATAGATTGCAGGCAGCTTCCCTCCGCCAGCACCTGGTGAGGCCGGATTTGGGGCGGATCAGGAAACCCTGAGATGCTCTTTGGCAGCTGCAGCGCTGCTGTGGGTTCATACCCCATCCCTGCCCCCACGGCACCCCTGAGTCCTGCACCCCTGGGTCCTGTGCCCGGTGCTTTGCCGGCCTGTCGGGGTCACCCCATCATGCTGCAAGCTGATGGAGCAGAGGAAAAGCATCCGGATGCAACCACATGGGGAATATCCAACATGGGGGGTGAAGGGCAGCGTTTGAGAAAAGTTGGAGCAGGTTTGCAGCGGGTACAGCACAGCCCAGAGTCCTGCCCAGCGCCACAGAGGCGATGCCCAGCTGCCATGCATTGAAGTGGCTGGATCCTGCCTTCTTCCCCACATCCACCCTTGTCCCCCCCTGGCCAGGGGGGTCACCTTCCCCACCGAGTACCCGTCTGGGAGAAAAAGTACATGCTGCCAGGCTTGGATTTAATGAGAGGCACAAGGAGATGGAGGTAATTTCTCTTCCCAATTAGGGTTGTCCTGCATGCCTCTACCAGCTGTGGGACATGACTGTTCTCCATGCAGCTGAGACTTGTTTGCAGCCCAATGCCAATCCCTGGCAGCTGGTGTGGGGGCCAGATGCTGTCTGGCACCAAGGGAGGAGGAGAGACAACTTCTGTGAGCCCTGGAAACCAGGGCTGGTGCCAGCAGTGGGGTCTCTGATGGCACAGGGACAGCCCGTCCACAGGGGCCACCCAGGGCAGCTGCTTCTCATCGCAGCATCCTCAGCAGCAGGGTTGACCGGGGCCCTGGGTGTCCCCATGGAGGGTCCCTGTGCCCTGGTGTGGAGCCACCAGCCACCCCCCAGTGTGGTTTCCCATCACCCAGCACCCATCCTCTCTGGGCTCCGGCTCGCAGAGCCCACAGGGACAGCCGTGACCTCCTGCGCAATCCAGGCCAGGAGGCTCCCCTGGACGCCTGCCCGTCTGGGCTGGAGCAGACCTTGGAGAGGAGCAGCCTGTTGGGATTTAAAGTTTTCTCCGTACTGAAGAATTCACAGCAGCCCCCGCTAAACCCAGCTGCTGGCAATACCTCCTTATGCCTGCTCCAGCCATGCTTCCAGCTGGGCCGTTGTCCTCCCACCCCTGCCATGGGGACAATGGCCTGCCGTGGGGCTGGTGGGTGCTGGGTCCGGCCCATGCTCCCAGCCCCACTCCAGCCTCTCCTCCTTCCCCCTCTGCCCTTTGGATTCAATTTCTCCCCCCGGCAGCCGACGTCCAAATGGGGCCCTAGGGGCTCCCCACCAGCAACAACAAACTGTGGCAGAAAACATCCGTCCCGACGGCCGGGGCTGGCATGGAGCCTCTGTGCCCCTGCCCGAGCAGCGACCAGCAGCCCAGCCGGTTGCCCTTTTTATGGGGATTTGCAAAACTTCCCCCCCCTCTCCCCCCCCCCCCCCCCCCAATTCTTGGCAAGTGGGTGATGCTGCAGGCAGGCACTCCAGCAAAGGGGACGTCTGGGTTTCGGTGCTTCCAGGCAGTTTCTGGCTTCTCCCAGCGTGGGAGGAAGAAGGGATGTGTGGAGGAGGGGAGCAGGGGCAGCATTTCGTCTTTAGCAATAAGGGGATTAAACGCCTTAAACCTTAAACGAGGTAAACAGTCTGCTTTTGTTTGGGGGGGGAAACACCAGACCTTTTGTTTCAGGCCCTGTTTTCTACAAAGCAGGGATGAGTTTGTGCTCAGTGTTCTTCATCTCGCTGAAAAGGGGAAGGAAAAAAAAAACATTGAAAAGTTGGCTCCAGCAGCTTCTTCTTGCTGAAAAGACCTGAATCGGCACCCAGCTCCCAGTCTGCCTGCAGGGAGGGTCATGGCAAGGAAAGCTGGGTGCGTGATTTCAGGAGGTCCCCATGGGAAGGGTGGCACCCATGGCTCTCCCTCCCCTCCTGCCACTGCAATTCAGGGCTTCGGGCTCATGATGGTGAGGACCAATGTATTTTTAATTTGTTTAAGGGAATTAAGCTCATCTGTGTCTGACTACTCACATTGCCTCCACTTTCATTAATTTCTGAGCTGCTTGCCTGGTTTCCTTTGGCTCTGGCAGGGCTTTGGCATCGCAGGGAGACCAATTTCCTGCAAATTCAACAAATGCTGGTGGCTGGGCAGCAGCAGGAGACCCCGTCAGCCCCATCCTTGCAGTGGGTGGCTCTTTTGGTCACCCACCACATCAGTCCTATGGGGACCTGCCGCCTTGTGACCAGCCACCGATTCAGGGATGGCTCGGGGAGCTGGCGTTGCTGGGAGATGGCAGCACTCGGTACTGGGATGCATCCGAGCGGGACCGGTTCATCCCAGCAGAGGAAAGAGTCTGGCCAAAGGTTGGATGGAAGTGGAGCAGAAAGCCCCTGGGATGCACCAGGGAGAAAGTGGGAAAGGCTCTGCTGGGATTCTACAACTCTTCTGCTTTCAAGATCAGTCCAGCCCAGGGCGAGTGCGATGCCTGGAGTGGAGGAGCTCCCTGCTCGAGGGGCTGCCGTGCCCCTCGCCAGTGGGATGTGAGGGCAGAACTCTTGCTCATCATGTGTTGCTGGGAGGGCAGCACCCTGGGAGCTGGGGAGCTGCTGGCCACAGGACCTCTGCCCTCCCGGGCTCCCTGACCTTCCCCCCTGAGTTCCCGACTTTCTTTCCGTCTTCCTTTTGAGATGCTTCTGCAATGCAGCTCGTAAACAGCTGAAAAAGCAGAGGGGAAAGAAGAGAAGATAAAAATAACAGCAGCAGGAGTGGGTTTGAAGTAAATAACAGCAAAACATCAAAGCAGAGGGGGAGTGATGCTCTGAGGAGGTATTTATAGCCGGTTCTGTGGTTCCTCAGGATAAACCTGCATGCCCCTGTGGAAGCATCTTCCCTGGCCCCCGCAAGTGTGTGTTTGTGTCTGAGACCTGCAGGTCAGCCCTTCTTCAGAGGCTCCCCGGGTGGTTTAAGGCCGGAGGCAGAGCACATCCCCGCAGACTACTCAGGAAGGGCTGATGCCCCCAGTAGGCTCCGAGCCCAACTCTCTGCGGCGCTGAGCACTGGGGCCAGGCTCCTGCTGCGGGGACCGTCACGCACGGCACGAAGCAACCCCCACTACCAGGCTTTAACCCCCACCGAGTCCTCGATGGGTTTTTTTTTTTCTCTCCGCAGCCCTCCTGGGTGTCACATCTGAGAGCAAGGCTGATTGCCTGGGAAAAGCCATCTGCCAGCAGAGTGAGGGATGAGAGATGGCCGTGGAGGTGATGCTGGGCTCCGTGACTCAGCTCCCTCCATCATCCCTGCTGCGGCGAGCATTAGGTGAGAGCCTGGACCGCTCAGCATCCAAAACCTAGCTGCTCGGCTAATGGGGACACCCTGATTATATGTGTCCAGAGCAATGCCCCATACCCCAGGGCTGATGATGTGAAGTTTTTTGGAGGCTGGTTCAGCCCTCTGCAGTTTGAACCATATGGGCAAAGGTTCTTGGAGTGCGCAGCATGGTTTTTAGGTGCAGAAAGGACCGGGAGATGCAGGCAGCGTTAGGAAAAGCTGCCCAGTGTCCTTGGATGGACCTAGGGGGCAATGAGGACTGCTTCCACACTCCAGCGTGGGCAATGCTTGTGGCTGGGGGACATGGTAGCAGTGACCTATTCAGCTGCCCCCCTGCCCCTGCTTTGGGAAGCCACAACTTCTCCTAAAGTATCTATCCCCATGAAAGATACTTTGGAGGGATTTAAAGGGTTTGGGGGATTTAGGGCTTTGAGGGAGAGTAGATTGGCAATAAACCCTCCAGCCAGCTGTGCAGTATCAGTATCTCTTTTGGAGAAGAGAAAGCCAGGGGGATTTCCACCCTCCTGGAGCCCCAAAATGTCCTCCCTCCTTGCAGCCATCTCCCAGGCTGGGGGAGCAGCCGCCACTCCGCCGGGCTGTGGCAGCGAGGGCTTCTGCACACCCTGGCTGCTGCTCTCTAATCAGACACGGGGTTTGCAATTAAGCGACACGGAGTACCCTGGGGACAGAGCCTTCTGTTTGAGCGGAGCTCAGACGAGTTCGGGGAGGGAGAGACCTGATTTCCCACTTAGCAGACAGGTCACGATCGGTGGATTCATTGATCCCAGAAAGTAAAGCCTCCGCTTCATTAGAGACACGCTGGTGATGAACGTGGCCTCGGGGAGCAGGGAAGCTGTTGTGAATCCTTCCCTAAGTGTTGTCTCCACCAGGCTCAGAGTGCGGATGCTGGGAAGCTCCTCCAACAGCTCGGCTTCCTTTGGAGGGAGCCTGCTCCTTCCCACAGCGCCCATCACACGCGTGGCTCGTGGGGCACCGGAGCTCCCTGGAAATAGGTTGGAGGCTGGAAAGATGCCCCTTAGTGCCTCTGTGTCACCTCGCTCTGCGGTTCTCCCCACCGATGCGTGACCAGGGCACGATGCCCCGGGTTAAAGCAAAGCGAGCTGTGGTTCTTGCCAGGGCAGAGCACCGAGGTGAGACCCATGGCGGGGGGGGAGCTCCCCAGCTCCGAAACGCTGAGGTAAGGTAGACCCAGAGCCAGCTGCAGGCTTCCCAGAGCCTTGGGTGCTCACGAGGGGTGTTCACCCAGAAGCATGGACACGACAAGGCCATGGAGAGCCAGTTCTGGTGCACGAGGAGAGCCTTGTGGAAGGTCCTCCTTGCTCTGCTCCCAAACCAGGACCTCGCATGCGCAAAATGTTTTGACTGTAAAGGCAAAGGGGCTGTTGTTATTCCCCTTTGCCTGCAGGAAGGGCAGATCCTGCTCCGTCCTCTGCTGCGTTTCTGATTTGCCCTCCCCAGATCAACTCTCCCCGGAGGGAGGTTTCCTCGCTGGCTCCTGCCAAGAGTTACTGGCAATAACTTCTCGGTGCCCTTCGATGCAGCTGCTCAAGACAGCAGATGGGGACGTGGGTTGTAGCTGTGCCAGACCGGTTGCTCTGCAAGCCTGGTTCAGGATAAGCCCTGTTTATGCAAGTAGCTCCATCTACACCCAAAGCTCCCCTTCCCTCCTGTAAATATCGACTGAGATACCGGTGTGGTTACTGGGAGCACAGCGGGAACAGCTTCACCAGGGGTGAGCACTGCCCACGAGCTGGAGTGGGGCCCTGTACCGTCCCCTTCCCCGCATCACGACTCTGCACATAAGCCAGCACGGTAACAACACCCACAGGCCAAAAAAAAAAAAAAGCAAGGGAAGGGCTGTGAGCCATCAACGTGAAAATTTTGGAGGTTTTCCTGGTTCTCTGCGTGAGGGGAGCCAGGCGGCGGACATGGCTTTTAAGGAGGTTTCTGCTCCAGGGAATGGCGCTGTGCTGCTGGTTCGGGGCAGGGATGTGTCATCCCACTCCTGCGGGTGTTAGGACTCTTTGTGGCTAATTCTTTCTTTCAAGAAAGCGTCTCCCGTGGGCAAACCTGCCTGGCAGGACACCCCGACGCCAACACAGGCATCCTCAGCTTCCGATGGTGACAAGCCTCCCACGCTGTGACACGTCTCCTTCGCAGGGGCTGCCGTTCGACAACCGCTCTTGGGGCAGATCTCAAGCTCCTGAGCATTTGGCTCCGGTTCCTGGCTCATGCCGGTACACGGAGGAGCTGGAAGTGAAGCATCCTCTTCCCAGCCTGGCTTTCGGTTCGGGAGCATCTCAGGCTTTTGGAGAATTTAGGAGTTGATCTTGGTTGCTCCCTCCACCTTTGGGCATTTAAGGGAATGCAAGGAGCAGTCGGGGCACGGAGAGAAGGAAAGGAGCAGCTGCCTCTCTGGATTTACAGGGATCAGCAGCCGAGCGAGTCCCCAGCATTAACCAGGGTGTAACTGGGAGCAGAGCCTGACTCACATACCATATGTTCCCAATCCACCGCGTTCAATCAAGCCTAATAAAATTGATAGGGGAGCATTGAAAATCTCGTGATTAATTCTTTATGATCTGTAATAGGGGAGCTGTGTGCCAATTACTCGAGTAAATCATTCATCAGAATATAAATAGAGCTAACCTCCAGCACAAACACCAGAGGATTTCCACTAGGATTGCAGGTCTGGATTGCAGCATTGCACTGCTGGTGACAACGTGTTATCTGATGGAGGACAGAAGAGGATCTGCAATTTTGCTGCCTCTGCCCAAGGTTTCAGCTCTGTGCTCCAGCGTTATTTGCTCCTCTCCAGGCTTGCAATGCTGTCCTTTACCGTGTGTTTTGATGCTCCGTCCTTGATCCCTGTGACCTGTCAGGCCAAGCAAGGATCAAACCCACGAGGGTCAGCTTTATTTCGGGGCAGGTTTGAACACGTGGGCCGTGACACAAGGAAGGGGACACAAAGGATTGTGGAAAAAGCCCCCTGCCCCACGCTGTCCTCCATCAGCAAGGGATGCAGCTGGGGTGGGACCAGGCGGGTTGCAAGCTCAGATGTGAGAACCCAAGGTTGCCAGCAGAAAGCAGCCCTTCCTGGTGACCACCAAGGCTCACTGGGGACAACCATGGTTCACGTGGCTGGAGCGATGGGCGAGAGAGGTGTTATAGGAGCTGCAGGCAAGCAGGGGACTTCCTGAGCTTGTCCTGCTTTGCAGAGGATGGCAGAAAGAGTTACCTGCAGAGAGTGGAAGCTGTGGGTGCTTTATATCCCCTTTTTTCCTTTTTCTCAGCAAGGAGACCAATCCTTTGGCCTGGAAGCCTTCTCTTGGGCTTGTAAGGAGAGCTGTCGCTCTGTGCTGAAGTTGACCTGGCTGCAGTTTCCCAACCGATGTCCCGTTTCTAAGGGAAACCCGCCCAACAGCACTCCCTGCCCTGGATTTCCACGCGTTGGGGGAGTCCCCTGGGTCTCCTCATGTTTGAAACCCTCCCGAGCAAACTGCAGCTCGCCGAGTCGCAGTGTCCTGTGAGTGTCCTGAGAGCATCCTCCACCGGGCTGACGCATGCACGCATCGCTGAGCTGCATGCGCTGAACATGTCAAACGTATGGAAACCCTTCGGTGCCACCAACGTGCCTTAGAGGGACACCACTGCTGCAGCGGATGCCAGCAGGGACCGTGGTGGCCGCACGATCCCTGGGTGCCATTAACAGATGCCAAACGGCTCCCGGTCCTCCCTCCGACAGGGCAGCCCATCGCCGCCATTACGAGTGACTTCGTTTAAGCGCTTTCTGCCCACGCAGGCGTTTGCAACTCCGTATTCATCTGTGACCTCTGAGGGCCGTGGTGGGATTTCAAAGGGCTCTTGTGGAGGGGGTTCAAGCTGAGAAAGGACTTGGGAAAGCCGAGGGCAATGCCCTCTCCCTCAGCTCGGTGCTTGGAAACAGGGAGCTGGATAAAAGGCACGCCACGGGGAGAAGGGGAGGGATGGGGACACAAAGGAAAATCCAGCCCCGCAGAAAGCCCTCTTTGTCTCCTTCACAGCTGCTGGGATGTTTCCGAGGCGGGACAGAGGCCGGTGTGGAGGGGCCCTGCCGCCGCAAACACCCCCCCCCCCCATCCCTCTTACATGGAAAATGCTCCCTGGACAGGGGATTTGGCAGCAGGAATGGCGTGGAGGCTCCGGGGTTATTCCCTGCACCACACACAGCTGAGCTAGTGGTAGGACACTGGGCCCTGCAGCACAAGCCATCACCGGGTGCCCCCCAATGTGGGGTGACAGGATGGACGTGTCCATGACAGCCTCGAGCAAGGAGCCAGCGAGATATCTCACCCCTCTGCACCTCCTCACCATCCATCCCTCCCTCCATCCCTCACCCAGATCCGCTCTTCCTCCCAGCCCGCCACGGCATCCTTGTCCTTTCCCAGCTGGCAGCACCAGGACCTTTGGAGAAGGTTTCTCCCTGCTAATTCCCTCCCTGGGGGGACGTTTCCTCCTCTCTGAACACGGCCATCATTGCCTTCCCCACCGCGTCCCCTTCACCCTCCCCGCTGCCCCAAGCACCCAGCTGGTGGGATTCGCAAAATAAACATCCTCCCATCTGCTCCCGCGCCCCAGCCTGGGAGATGACAGAGGCGATAATTACACACTCGGCACAGCAAAATTATCCAGCGCGAGGGAGAAGAGGCCGGAAGCAGCTGGAGATCATCCACGGGGAACGCTGCTCCCACCCACGGCGCCTTCGTGCGTGCCTCTCCCCAAACTACTGGCCCGGCGCTGCAATTTGTACCGGGAATGTGCTTGTCGGGCCCAGGGCGATGGGGTCCAGCCCTGTGCGAGCACCCGAGGGCAGGAGCTGACCCTGCCGGCGGGGAGGTGGGGATGTGCTGGAGCAGAGAGGGGCTTGGAGCAGCAGAACTAAGGAAAGACAGTTTTTCGCGAAGCCGAGAGTCACAGCTGGGATCCCCTGCATCTCCTGAAGGGCATCCTCCAAGGATGCCATTGTACCGGGAAGGGCTTCACGTGAGCCATCACTCACACGTGTTTATGGTGCCGACCAGGGCACGAGCGCTCAGACATCCCGTCCCTTCCCCACCCCCAGGAGACCTCTGGGAGGGACACTTGCAGCTCATTCGCGAGGGTTCCTCTGTACCAAACTCCTATTTGAAGAAAATTTATTTCCCCTCAAAGGAAGGTCTGCGAAAGTAGAGATCCTCAGAGATGTGAGGGGATGATACTACCTGATTTCCCACACATAGAGACTGCAGCCCATGAGGTGCATTAACCAGAAACCTCCTAGAGAGCAGTGAAGAAGAGAAATAATATTGGTATGAATAATAACAGCAATTAAAAAAAATAAATTACACCTGCTGAAGGGGATTAGGGCGCAGTGAATTGTCCTTAAAATAGATCCAGACCTTGATGGCTTTATATTTTGCCCTGGAATGAGTAATATTGGGCAATCAGCATTTAATTTCCACAGTCTTTCCTGTAGCAGAAAAAAACACTGGAGCTGTTTCCATCCTCCTGGCCCTGCTTCGAGCGCTGATCAGGGGCAGCGGACAGGCAGGGGGACAAGTAGGATGGGCAGGGGGACAGGCAGGGGAATAGGCAGGGGGACAGGCAGGGGAAGGGGCAGGGGGACAGGCAGGGGAAGGGGCAGGGGGACAGGCAGGGGGACGGGCAGGGGGACGGGCAGGAGGACGGGCAGGGGATGGGCAAGGGGACAGGCAGGGGACAATCAGGACAGGCAGGGGACAGGCAGGAGAACGGGCAGGGGACAGGCAGGGGACAATCAGGACAGGCAGGGGACAGGCGGGGGCTCTGCCTCCCCTGCTGTGCTGGCACCTCGGTTTCTTGCCCACCCTCCCCTCCGGGCTGTTTTTACTCCCACTCCCACGCTCGGCCCCGCCGCCAGCCCCACGCCGACTCCCCGGGGGGGGGGGGGGGGCACAGGGGCCCCGTCCCGCCCGCCCCGGTGTGTGTTGGCGGGGGGTTGGTGGTGGTGGTGGTGGGGGGGGTGTTGGGGGGAGGCCGACCCGCGCCGCGGCCCGGTTGCTTCACCGGGCAGGGTCGAAGTCCAGCCGCCGGCAGCCCGGGCCGCCCTCCCCGCTGCGGCCGGACACACGCTCCCAGCCCGCGACGGAGGCGGCCGGGCCCGCGGCGAGGTCAGTGCTTTCCCCGGCGCCGCAGGCCCCGACCCGGCCACCAGGCCCGGCTTTCCCCGCGCTCTTACCGGCGGCGGCGGAGGCGGGACTACGGTTCCCGTCAGCGCCACCGCGGGGCTCCGCGCTCGACCGGCCCGGGGCGGGGGCGGCGGGGAAGGGGGGGAGAGGGGGGGTGCGACCCCGGCCCCGCGCCATGGCGGGGCGGCCCGGGCCGGGCGCGGGGCGGCGGGAGGAGGCGGCGGCGGCGGCGGCGGCGGGCGGGGTCCGGCCCTTCCCGCGGGAGTGCTGCGAAGGGCTGGGCGGCCTGGAGTACGGCCAGGTACCGGCGGGGCCCGGGGAGGTGGCGGGGGGAGGGGGGGGCGGGCGGGGAGCGCCGGGCTCGCTGCGGGCCCGGGGAAAGGCCCGGCCTGTGGCGCTGCCGCTCGGCTGCGGGGGGCGGCCCCGGGGCCGCTGTCCCCCCACCTTGGTCCCCCCTCCCCGGCCTCTCCCGGTGCCATCGAGGGGCTCAGCAGGGCTGGTTCGCACGGGGGGTGGCAGTAACACCACCACCACCACCCCCCCCCCCGGGCTGTGTCTGGGGGTGCAGCACACCCCGGGGATGCTCGGTACCCCATGCCTGAGGTGCAGCCACCATCGACCCTGGCCTGCTTCCACCCCGGCACGCTCTGGACACGTGGCAAGGGCTGCACCGGCACCGCACGGGAGTCCCGGATGCCCGTGCAGCTCTTGCCCGGGTGCCCACGCAGCTTTTGCCCAGATGCCTGTGCATCATTTGCCCTGATGCCCGAGCATCCCTTCCCCAGATGCTCGTGCATCACTTGCCCAGGCACCCGTGCAGCTCTCACCCGGGTGCCCGTGCAGCTCTCACCCGGGTGCCCGTGCATCACTCGCCCGCCCTGACTTCGGGGCTGTGGGCAAGCAGGCAGCATTTGCCACCGTTATTGATCACCCATTGGGGAGGAGGGAGCAAAGTTGGATGTTCTGTGCCTGTTACGTGGCTGTCCCGGCAGTTTGCAGAGACAGCTCATCCTAATGGGCTCCCTTTTTATCCCTAAAAGCACATCCTAAGGCACAGGCCAATCTGCCTCCCGCTGGCAGCGGCGGAGTTTGGTTGTTGAGGAGGAGAAAAGAAGGTGAGAGCAATGCTAACGATGTTGCCAGCCAGGAGTTAGTAGGTCAAGAAGCTTTTGTTCAGCCCGTGCTGGCAGTGTGCTCAGCGCCGTACGAAATGAGAGGAAAGAAGCCGTCCTGGTCCCACGGGGTTTCCAATTGAAGCGGGACCAGACAGTTTGGCCCCGGCGCCGGCGGCTGTCTGGGTGCCCGGGTTACGGCATGAAGGGACCAAATCTGATGGCAAAGGGCTGCTGAGGGGCGAAGGGAGGGGAGACAAGGCCTGGGAGGGTGGAAATAGGGGAAAATGGGTCAGGATCAGGCCCTGGGGACTGTTCCCTTCGTTCCTTGCCAACACCCGTATCCCGAGGGCTGGGATGGAGGAGCTCAGGGGAGCTGGGGCGGTTTGAAGGCAGCTGCGGACCCCCGTGAGGATCCCCCCCCATTTCACCGGGGCGGTATGGCCTGTGCTTGTGCACTTTGCACCGTGGGCGTCCCGAGCGGCTGGACGTGTCCCAGGACAGTGTGGGAGCCATTCCCAGGGCCTTTGCTCTTGGCTGGGAGAGACAGCAGGTTTAGCAGCCCCTCTCCAAGAATCCCACTGCGGCTCTGGTTCCTTCAAAGAACCAGTGAGGAGCCAGGGGGGAATTTCTCTCAGGCGAGGTGGAACTGATGCCTTTTGGAGCCTTTCCTGTCCCCTGGCATCCGAAGGACTTGCAAACGCAGCTGTGTTTGAGAAGCAAAAACCTTCCACGTCTCGATGTTGTCTTGATTTTGATTCAAGTGAGGGAAGGGCTTGGGCTGGGCTATTTTGTCTTTTGTTTTTAAAGTTTTTTTGGGGAAAAAAAAAAAAGTCGCTGGCTGTTTTTCATCCAAATACCACTGCAGGGAGAGGGGGCGGGGAGAGAGAAGCAGCATGGCTTATTGCACGTAAAAATGCTCACAATGTCAAGGAGCCGTCCTGGGAAAAATACCTCTTTCTTAAAAGGAGAAAGGGGGAAAAGCAGCAACCTTTAAGGGGTTGTTGTTGCCATTAATTAAGACAGGAAGGTCTTTTGCAGCTTCTTACAATGCAAATTTATCCCCCCTCACTGTGGAGGGGGTTTGAATCACTCAAGTTTGAGGCTGACGCAGTTCATTGCTTGGGAGTTTCCATGCAGACCAGCATCCCTGGGACAGTCCCCCATCCCTGGGGACACTGTGAAATGGTGCTCCCTTCCCTGTGGCTTGGAAATACGCTTGGGTTGGCAGCTGCCCCGTAGGGCTGGTGCTTGTCCCCACCACAGCAGTGTCCTCCCAGCGCCCATGTCCTTCTGGGCACTGCTGCAAACACAGAGCTCCCAGAGAGCCTGGTGCCCCCCAGGTGCGGGGGAAAACAGCTCGGAGGAGTCCCCACCCCTCTTTTTGGCTTTGCACCCTGACACAGTGCTTTGCAAGCCCTAACAACGCGTTGCTTGGGGACAATTAAAGATTTGTCCGCTCCTGCAGGGCACCTGATGGGTTTGGTTTGAGATGAAGTGCCCCGTATTCGGGTGCAATGCCCGATGCTCCCGCGGGAACCCCCACCTCCAGTAACTGGCTCTCCCTCCCCAGGTGGATGTGACAGCCATGGCGCGGCTCTTCGGCTACGTGGACGTGACTGACGCTGGCTTCCTTGCGGCTGTTGTCTCCATCGCCTTCAACCCGCTCTTCTGGAATGTGGTAAGAGCTGCTTGCATGCCATCTACCCCCATTATTCTTAGCTTTCCTTTTCCAGCTACAGTGGGCTCTCCTTTGGGCCACACTGGAGGAAAAACCTCTTTTGGGGAAGTCTGGTGGGCTGGGTGGGCTGAGCGGTGCTCAGTTATTAGGCGTTAGAAGTGGGGGAGCAGGGAGCTGTGCTGCAGAGGGAGCTCCTGGGGCTGGGGGTGGCTGTCACTGGTGTCACAGAGGAGATGAAGGTGGGAGCCAGTGTGGGATGCTGAAGGAATTAGGAGCTAAGCTTGAAAGGGGGGGCAGAGCAATCAAACCCGTCCTTCTGGCACCTCCCACCCCAGCAGCCAGGCACTGGTTACCACTGGGACTGAGCATAAACAGCATTAGACCCCAGCGGGGGCTGCACTGGATACGTTGCCTGCTGCTTCCCCTTGAAATTTGTTGGCAGCTGGTTGTGTGGATGGCAAGACACAAAACCAGTCAGCCAAAAGTTAACCTGAAGAAATTCCCCCTCCATCATGCCCCGAAGTCTGGCAAAGAGCTGCAGAGCTTGCAGCAAGCCAGCCTTAAGCAGGAGCAGTGGTACCTGTGATGCTCGCTGTCTCGGTGGGGGCCATACAACTTTGGGAGCTGGGACAGGAAGAGTCTCCGCTGCCCTTTACTGCTGTGGTTCACTACCTCCTTGCCAGAGCAGTGAGAATCTTTCCCATCCCCATTTCGGAGCGTTGAAGAGCCGTTGTGGCAAGTGGGGACCCCAGGCTGGCTGCCACGGGAGGTGACTCCCACCCTGCAGCACCCTCAGCAGCACAGCTGAGGTGCAGGGTGAAACCTTCTCCCCACAAGCGCTTATGGCAATGGGATGTCATCTCAGCCAAGATTCCCA
The DNA here is from genome assembly GCF_964106895.1 of Numenius arquata. NCBI lineage: Eukaryota > Metazoa > Chordata > Aves > Charadriiformes > Scolopacidae > Numenius > Numenius arquata. Next base: position 5,115,742 of record NC_133589.1, on the reverse strand, counting down.
AAACCGCCCGCCAAACCTCCCTGTAGGGTTTCTCACCCTGAGGAGTTCTCCTTAAAAAGGCTTTATTTTTCCAGAGGGGGAGGACTCGGCTCTCTCTGAGTGCGGGGGCTCTTGAGATTGTCTCACGCTGGGCTTTGGAAAAGCGAGGCTCTCCTGGCTGTGAGTCACTTTGGAAACCTCCGTCGGAGCTCTTTGTTGCAGCCTCCCTAATTTTTCATGCAACTCGTTATTAAAAAGTCTCACGGTGTCTGAAATGTGAACTAGAATATGCCACATTATTTCGACTGCGGAGTCATCATTTAGCATAAAGAATCAATGAACAAGAAGATTCAGGATGTGGTCTCTGGGGGGAGAGACCGGCTCCAGCGAGAAACTGCATAAAAGAAAAAGAAAAAAGTACTTTATTAGCGTCTGCTGCTACGCCTGCGACTCGTGGGACGCCTGCAGCTTGGGAAATAGCGTGGTTTTTTTGGATCAAGAGTTTGGCTGCTGTTAAAGGAGAGGGAAAGCTGATGTAACAGCAGGAAGTTCACTGCTCTGTGTTGCGGTTGTCCCCTTCCAGTGTCTGAAGAGCATTGCCGTTGGCGGCAGGTGGCACTGCAAGCAAGACATGCAGGGCCTGCGCCGGGCAGCAGAAGGCATCTCTGCATGGGTTTGCAGTGAGCAACCCGGGCTGGTTGTGTTGGTGGAAAGCTCTGGGGAGGTGAGCCTGGCACTGGATGCTTCCCCGGCTGCAGCCAGGCTGGGTGGCTCGTGCAGTCCATGTGCCTCCATCCATATGCTTGCTCTGCACAGGCCCTTCAGCATCTCCCTGGCATTTTCAGGCTCTGCCCCCAGCGTGTGGCTCGCACCAGGCACTGCTAGAAGGTTCTTGTGGGGGGCTGTGGGACCTGCAGCCCTGAGCAGGCTCTTGCGTGCATTTTAGCAGGAGTGGCCCCAGCCATCCCTGGATTTTCCCTTTACCTCCTCGCCATCCTTTTTTCCATGTGATCGGTGTCCCCTGCCTGCACCTAGCCAGCAGCTCTTCTTTCTTTCTCTGCATCCCTGCACAGGCTCCCTTTGGTTTTTTGCTATTTGAGTTCCTTCCCAGCAGCTGAGATCGCTTCTGCATCTGAATTAGTTTGGGCTCGCAAGAGCTTTAGTGCAAAGGCTGGATTTCTGTGCAGTGCCAAGCCCTCTCCGCTCTCTTTGCTTAACAAGTAATGTGAGACCCTGGTCCAAACCCCTCCTGTGCGTGAAATTCCTGATTTGGGTAGAAATCGGGTGGGGATGCATTGGTTTAGTTCAGTGTCTTAATTCCCCATTTCTGCTGAATTCCGGCCAGGTCTGCCTCTTGCAAAGTTTGGCGCCGGGTTGTCCTCGCTGTGCAGCGTCTCTGAATAAATACGTGGTGGGGAAAGCCCGGCTCCGAGCGGTGCTCGGCCGACGGAGAGGCGTATCCCAAGGCCTCAAGCATAGCGAGGCGTTTGCCCTGGTAAACACCGGCCATGTTTCTTTGGGACAAAACCTGCAGGGTTTGGGGAAGAAGCACAAACTCCGAAGGCTGTGGGGGAGTGTGGCTTCGGAGAAAACCCTGACACTCGTCGGGTCGATTTATGTACTTTGGTTAAGAGAGCAATTTAGAAGACCAGAGCCTAAGTGGGGCAATTTGCAGGACTCCAGCCAGGCTGTGCTGATGCTCCCTCCTGTTCTCCGCAGGGGAGAAAAGCTCTCCAAAAAAGGCCTCAAGACTCCTAATCCCCAACCTCCTCCCTGCAGGCAAGTGCCGGGGGGTACCATGAATGTCCCCCCAGGTTTGCCCGCTGTTTTTCCCCACCGAAACCAGGCCTCACACTCCCTCTTTTGCTTCCCCCCCTCCGTGCCAATTAAAATCTTGCCTGTCCTTGGGTGGCCCCCAGGTTATGTTGTCCGTGGCACAGCTTGGATGTGTTCCTGCACTATTCTCTGGGTTTTTTTCTTTTTTTTTTCATCTCTCATCCTCATGCTGTCTCTGCTTTCCCACCCACCGTGGCTGTTACGAAAGGAGCTGCTGGGAGCCACGATCCCATGTGAGACACAGCGCAGGCGAGGCCCCGAAAGGCAGCAGCGGAGCTGTTTTGGGGATGAAGTTGCTTAAAACTCCCCAAGGATGTTCAACGCGGCTGGGAGACCTCAGCCACCGTGGGGCTGTTGAGGGGCACCCGGAGAGGAGTAGGCGCGTCGCTGGAGCCGTGCTGTAAAACGTTAATGAGGTCAGAGTGATAGAAGCTTCAATAAATCCCATCTGTGTTTGGAAAGCTGCAGAACGGTGGGAGAAACTTCCCGTCCCTTGGTAACTAAGGAAGGTATTAAATAACAGCTCCTCGGGGACAAACATTTTCAAGCCAGGAGAGGCAGAGAACCTGCATGCAGGAGGCTTTGAAGAGCTCGCTGAGCCTTGGCACATGGGGAATTTCTAGAAAGCGGGGAGGTTTCTGGTACCCTCTCAAAAACAAACAGGCCAGGGACGTAGCTGTGAGCCAGGTAGTCTGACGTCCATCACCACGCAAGTGAGTTTCAAGTGGGGAGCACGTCCATCAGCAGTCCTTTTCTTGATTTGAGCCTCTTAAAAATTTACGGCTGGCGTCACAGACAGATTTAGAAATGGCACATCTTCAGCTGCCTCCCGAGAGCTTACTCCTCCCGTCACCTCCGGTGACCCCCTCGAGACACCCGTGTCTCTCGCAGGAATCTGCAGGGCGAAACCTCAAATGTCACGGTTAGGAACAGGCTTAGCGTAGTTTAGCATGATTTTAAAGAAAATGGACCCCATTAGACAAACGTGATTTTATTCTTCAAGGTCGCAGCTTTTCCTGTTCAGGGTAACAAGATCTCTGTTCTAGACTTCTGTCAAGCGTTTAAACTGCATGAGGTTTTGATTAAAGAAGTAGTTGCACAGGGACCTGGGCTGACAACGCCTGGCTCCTGATGGATGTGTATCTCTTGGTTCATTTATTTTTAATTTCCCATCCTTTTCTCCCTCTTTGGAGACTAGAGGAATCTGCCAAGTGGATAAAGAGTGCCTGTGCTGGCAGGGAGGGGGGAGTTCACAGGTGCTGGCAGCCCAATTTCACCTGCCTCTGACCACTTCTTGCTAAACTGGGAGGAAGGTGCCTGGCCCAAAACCTCCCCACACTGCTAGGAAGTGGCTGGGAGCTCGGGAGCTATTGGGATTCAGACCTTAGTGAACCAAACTCTGAGAAACCTCCTAGGGGCAGGAGAAAAAAGCCTGATGCTGGGTGATTTCAGCAGCTCTCGCTGATTGTCTTATAGAAGGGAAGGATTTGAGCAGCGGTTTGATGGCGGTGTGTTAGCACCTCGCTGGGGAAAGGAAATTGCAGGGCATGAAATGGCTGTGCGAGGGCTGGAGCGGGAGGCAGAGCCTCGCGGGGAGTACACCTGGGTGAGCTGAAGTTGACAGGGTTGGGAGATGAACGAGTCGGAGTTGATTTAATCATTTTTTCTGGCCTTCGAATTTGGCAAACCTGCAAGAGTTTCCTGGGCTCCCCTGCAAACCTCTGCCTGCAGCTGTGGGTGAGAGCGGAAAACCAGCCCTCAAACATCTTCTGGAAAGTGCTTTTAGATCCCGTTGTAGAAGCCACAGCACAGCGACGATGATTATCTGCTTACAACAGATGCTAGATCAATAGCGGGGCTTCAAGCTACGCTGCGAGGCAATTGACTACAGAAAGTGTTTCTTTATTGGGGTAAAGCTGGGTTTTGCAACGAGGCTCGGATTCGCTCTTACATCTCCGTTTTTAAAATGTCACCCCAAGCTCTGATGCCTTTCATCCTTTGTGCAGGGAGAGAACGCACATTATTCATAATTGGACTCTCTACCAGGCAGCAGTAGCCGTTTTCATTTCCTACAATGCCCGAGAAAGAGCAAGGATTTGCTTTTTTTTTTTTTTTTCCCCTCCCCCCAAACAGCATTTAGTAGCAATTTTATTCTGAGTGACTTGGTAACGCTTCCCACTCAGGCTTTGCAGCGATGCTGTAACGCGGACGGCGAGCGGACGGCATCGATTCTCCGGCTGTCGCGTAACCGAGCAAGTCCTGGCCGGGTGCGTAACGCTGTTTGGCTCCTAAATTTAGCTTTTCCAGTGTGTCGGCACCACTGCGAGCCACATAACAGGCACCAAAACTGGGTCGCATCCTCCTGGCCTGCTGGCTGGAGTGACACAAATAGGAGTGCTGTCACCTTGAGGGAGAGGCACATCCTTCATCCCAGCACCGCTCCCCTGCAGCCTCCCAGCCAGGGGTGGTGGTGTTGTCATCTAAATCCTCTTTAAGAAGCTGTGCAGTATCTTTTTACGGTGTCCTTGCAGGCTGAGCTGCCTGCGGTGATTGGGGGGGGATGATGGAGCCCAGCCTGGGTTGGCAGCTGTGAGCTGAGATGCTTCATCTGTGTGTCGAGCCAGGCAGGGTCTCAGCCCTGGGGGCTCCATTCGAGCAGCCACCCAGCCACCGTGCATGGGTACCTGCCCAGGCAGGGTGTGCTGGGGCGGCCGAGCTGTTTCCGTGCCCATTCCTGGCGTGAATTTGGGATCCAGCTGATGTGCGACGTGCCTGCTCAGCGTTTCCCTGAACTGAGGTCAGAATCCGTCTCTCACCTCACAGTCCCCTATGGATCGTGGCCAAGCTGACCCGAAAAGCAACCTCCTTTTTTTAGCTTCTGCAGAATGCTTCTCTAGAAACCCGGGGTGCTGCTTGTATATACTGGACTTTTCTTGCTTAGTGTTTTAAAAATAAACTGTGGGCTGCTGGCAGCCCTGCTGGAATAAGTCAGCACAGGCACAAAGGATGAAAAAATGTATTTAAGCCAAGAGTCTTGTTTCCATATGCACCAGAGGTTTATCTGTAGACCCTAGAAGCTGGGAGAGGCTCCTTCCTCTCTGTTCCTCTCCATCCCTATCCTGCCATGCTGCTGCTAAACGCTTTCTCCTGCTGAGGTGCTGCTCAAAGATGTTAGTCTATGAAATGGCAAGTCTGTGACCATCTGCATCCCATGGGAAAAGGCAAAAAACTGTGGCTGGAGGCAAAAAAGAAAGCAGTATGATCTACCCAGACCTGGAGGCGTGGAGAACGTCAAGTCCTCCCATGTGGCCCTGGGCTTTGACAGCATTTGTGTGTTGCCCCAGGGCTGGGAGCTGCTGAAGAAACCCATTGCCTCCCCCAGGGACATCAGCTGTCCCGGGGCCGGATGGGGGCTTCCCAGGTTGAGTGCCTGCCATGATCGCAGACGTGAGCTGGGTGTTTTCTGGCTGTGTCATGGCGCAAACCGTTTAGCAGAAGCCTGCCCAGTTCCCAGAAGGATGGGATCTCCCAAAATAGGCTGCTTTGACGAAGAAATGCAGAGACACGCAGTCTGCTGGGTGCTCTTGGGAGGTTATTTCCGTAAGACCCGCTGCCTGGCTTCCGTCACAATGTAATTGCATCTCCTGCGTGCCTGGAGACTTGTGATGGGGAGGGAGGCGCTGGGGTTCCATGGTGGGGTTGCTGGATCTGGTTTATGGCAAGCTGGTGGCACACAGGGTTGACACCCCAAAGAAAGTGCTTCCTCGTTTTCTCTATTTTCTCCCCACTTGATGAACTCCAAGGGGACACTTATCTCCCGTTGCTCACACGGCAGTAGCAAATGGGTAGTACAGCAGATTAGTAAATCAGTAAGGCAAAACCTTCCTTCTCTTTTCCACCTGTATTGTGTCCCCAGTGACATGAGTGGCTGGAAATGGCACTTGGCAGGAGCATCCCACATCCCTGCTCTCTTGAGTGTGAAGCCAGGTAGTTCAGCAGCCCAATGACAGCAGCGCTTGGTGGGCACCGGTTCCTGGTAAATATTAGGAGCCTCATCCCAGTTAAAGCAAACAAGTATCTGTACTCCCCCCAGGGCTGCCTGCCTGCATCGGCTCCCTTACATCCGCCTTTCTAAGGCATCCTGACAAAGCTTTGAAACCCCTGTACCCCAACCCGGGGAGAAATAACTTGATTTTTGGAAGCTTTTGGGATGAAATAGACCTACCCAGCCAGCCGCTGCCTGGTTTTCCTTTTCCCTGCCAAGCCATCCAAGCTTCCATGCTTGTTCACATGCAGGGAAAGAGGAGCAACTCTGTTAGAAAATGATGAATTTGGTTGCCAGAAAAGCTAGAAGCCCCAGACTTGCACACCTGCCTGTGGCTTCCTCAAACTCCCCCGGTCTCCCAGGGAATGTTGGGGTCAGGGAGAGAAAAGCTGGAGGGAGCTTTTGATTTTCCCATGTGTCATTGAAATCGTGAACCTCCGCAGTGCATTACCTAGCCATCTGGATCTGGTAATGTCTTCCTTGTTTTTTTTTTAACTTGCAAAACCCTTTTTGTTCCCTCCTTTTACTCCTCCAGACCAGGGATGATGCAGACGTGGGCTTGTTCTGCAGGTCGGGACGTGCGAGCTGCTGCTTTGTCTGGCTGAAGGGTTTTCACTGGCTGTCTGTGTAGGCGCAGTCATTTTTGGTGTGATCCTTTTTGCGCTTTTGGGAAGAAAAAGCAGGCTGCGAGCAGCTCACACCCCTGAAGTGGGTGAAATGGAGATGGGTTTTAGCAATTTTCTCTGCCGTCGGCTGTTGGGGGAGGCTTGACCGTCAGGGCTCATAGAACGCCTTCGTTGCCTCCTTTGTGCGGTGGGAGGTTTGCTCATTATCTGGCTTGTGCTTTGCTTATAAAAGAAGCTGTAATTGTAACAGCTCCTTGCCATAAAAGCGCAAAGACATTTTCGGGGAAGGAAAATGTACGTGCGGCTTTTGTGATCTTTTACAGTGCTCCTTCTGCCTACTTTTCTCGCCTCCTGCCCTTTCTCCAGCATCAGCTCTGTGCCTGCCTGGTGCTCAGTGTCACCGCCTCTGGCTCCAGCCTCTCCTTTGCTACAAAAATGCCCCTTGTAGAAAGAAAAAGTTGAGCATCCTCCTCATCAGTCTTGTTGGGTGAAGAGGGACCCCAAATCTCCCCCAGGAACAGGGTGTTTCTGTTCCTGCCTCTTCCCTCAGGGCTGTGTTTTCTGCGGTGAGTCCGACAGCAGATGCTCAATCTGCAAAATCCTGGGGAGGATTTTGAAATGGGAAAAGAAACCCTGTCCATCTGTCTGTGACTACAGTGTTCAGCCGTAACAGGACTGGAGTAATACCAAATCAGATCACCGTGGGGCACGTGTGGCCGTTCCTATTAAAAACTGAATGACCTCAGATGAGATACAGTATTTTTAACTACGAATCATTCCTATTAAGTGGCCTTTCCGGTTTATTTTTACCAGGACCTTGTTTTAATGACTGGAGAGTTACTCATTTGATTCCCAAGGCTGGAGAGCAGCAGTTTCATTTCGAGACTCTGTCGTGCAATCGTTTTCCAGAGAGTGATGTACTCGGAAGCCAAAGCGAGTATGTTGCCCAACTGAGGAACATTCCTGCCTGTAGCCATCAGGTTTTGGTCCCTGGTGTGGATGTGCGGGGATCCTGAGTTGGAATGACTTTATCAGCCTCCCCCATCCACCTCCGTGCAGGGCTCCGTTACAAAGGCATGGAGCAAAAGACGGTAAGAGGGTTTGAGCAGTGCCTGTAGGGCTGGTACGTGCATCTCAGCGTTGGGCTTTGAGTTTGAGGAAGGAGAAAGGAGCTCCCCTGGGGTGCAGATCGCTGGTTTTGGGGATGATTCATTGTTCACTCGGCTTTTTGGGTTACGTTTCTTGCATTGAACAAATACCATGGGGCACGTGGTTACACCCACCAACACCCACAGGAACCCCAGCGATAACACCAGCAAGCCCGAGGGGTCTGGTGGTTGTATTTAACCCTTCAGTTTGTTGTTACTTGTTGTGCCGCCCGGTGTGAACATCTCATCCCCGAGGAGAGGGGGAACAGAGCGCGCGGCTGCCCGCCGTACATAAAGATCAAACTGTCCCTCTCTATTGTTGGCCGCCGGGATGACAGCAGCATCGCAAACATGCGTGTCCCCAGCGCCGTGGGAAATGTTCCCAGGGGAGGCTTAACAGGGAGCGGGGAACGTGATATGTCGAGCAGCGAGAGGACGGGAGGCCAAAATCCCGGCCAGTGCAACCAGTACCTCTTTTCCAACGAACTCTCACTACTCTGCGAAGGGGTATTAGGTTTCTCTTGCATTTTGTGCTCTGCGAGGCGTATTTATTTCTTTTTCTCCCCCTTTCCCTGTCCCCCCCTCCCATCGCAGCCCCTGGGGGAGAGATGAGCGAGTACACGCTGTCCAAAGGACGGGTGTGTTGGGAGTCCTTATTAGCAGACTTATTCCAGAGAATTAAACCCTAATTTCACAAAAGGGCACCAAGAGAGCGGCTGCGGCTCTGGGAGAAGCTGAGCCGGCTTTGTGTGTTGTTTGCAAATGGCACAAGAAGTCCTGGTCCAAGACTGCTGGTCCTGGTCATTGGGGTATTACGACCAACAGAATAATTGTTGTGTTTCTTTACTGTTTAAAACAAAAACTGCAAAGTAGTTTACAAGAAAACCAGTCGTGTCTCTGCCGGTCTCTGCCACGCTGTCGCTTGTGCCTCCACTTGTTTTGTTTTCGGTTTTGGGCAGGGTTTTAAAATGTTCCTGATCATCTTCCGCTTCACCTTCTGACAACCCTGCTGCAAAATGTGCCTCTGCGACACCCGTCATTGTCTCTCCCTGAATTAATTGTTGTGTGTAATTGCGACCTGCTGCAGGACGCTGTCTTGCTCTATTAAAAAGAGAGATGCTAATGAAGAACATTGGGTACCATATTACGGGAGAGCCAGGCTCGACTCGCTGGGACGTGTACTTGGCGTACTGTTATTGCCAGCCCGGGCAGAAATGGTGTTTCTGTCTCTCGTCAGTCACTGGCTAATGATTGTAATTTTAACTTGCTGAGAAACTCTGGATATAATGGACTTCATTAACGGATACATGAGATGCTACCAGACCTGCATTAGGGGGAAGAGAGGAAGAAAACAACCCCTGCGTGGAGACAATTTTATTATTTATTTGTAGCAATAGGAGTGATCCAGAATTAGTGTCGGATGCAGCGGTGTGGCTAATGAGCTGGGCTGAGCTGGAATCCAAGCAAACCTATTAACGAGAGCAAACGGCAAAGGCGATGCCCAGGTCTACAAACCCTCACATCAAACACAGGATCCCAGGCAGCGCCGGGGTGGCTCTGCTGCTTTTCCTTCCTCTCCATGGGGCTGTGTGGTTGTGTGCTGGTGCGTTTGCATCTCAAGAGGCTTCTGATGGCTGATCATTCCCAGCCTTTCTCCATCACCATCTCTCCTGCCAGCTCCATCTTACTCCTGTACGTTGGGTTGGGTGAGCCGGAGCTTCTGATTTAATCTTTAAGACAGCAGCACCCAAGTATTTCCACTCCCATGGGCCACGTCTTCTTGAAGAATTGCCTGACTTGAAATACAGAATCACAGGATGATATGGGGTTGGAAGGGACCTCTGGAGATCATCTAGTCCAACCCCTTGCCAAAGCAGGTTCACCCAGAGCAGGTCCCACAGGAACATATCCAGGCAGGTTTTGAATGTCTCCAGAGACAGAGACTCCACCACCTCCCTGGGCAGCCTGTTCCAGGGCTCTGCCACCCTCAATAAAGAAGTTCCTCCTCATGTTTAGATGGAACTTCTTATGTTCAAGTTTGTGCCCATTGCCTCTTGTCCTGGCCCTGGGCACCACAGAAAAAAAGACTGGCCCCATCCTCTTGAGGCCCACCCTTTAAGTATTTATAGGCATTGATATTTATAGGCAAATACTGCAACATCCAGCCCCAGTTTTGGGTGGCCGGCAGTGGCACGTCTGCAGGTCCAGCTGGTTGGGGACATGGTGACAGAGCTGGGCGCTCACACAGCCCCTGTGTATACCCGAACGCGTATCAGAGCTGCAACTAAATACAGGTCATACGGGAGAGCAAAAAGGCACTTGAATTAGCTGAGATCTCCGGTATAGCTTTATACGGTCTCTTTGCAATGAATCAGAAGCTGCAAGAAATGTCAGAGTCGATAGGTGACCTCAATCTCCTTTTACCTGGAGCCAGCGAAGACTTGTCTCGGCTCAGTAAGAGGGTATTTCTTACATAGGATGCACTTAGTGAAGATTGTCCAGTTTTATTCCAGCTAGAATAACTGGGTTTTAATCAGGCTGACCTTATTTGCATCGGCGATAGCGATTTGAGCTAGAGGTTTGCAGCGATGGTTGGAAAGCTTTGAGGAGCAGGATAGATGCTTTGTGACGAAGACAGGAAGCTTTGTCCCCCACATTTAAAGCCAAACCCAAGGCGTTGGAGTCTGTAGCGAATTCAGAGGGACTTGACCCCAGAGCTGTGGATCCGCTGGGATCCGGGGCCTCATTGGGAAATAACGCCACGGAACGGAGGCGCGAAAATAGAAGGGAAGTCTTAAAAAAATAAAAAAAAAAAAAGAAAAGAAAAGAGAGGCGTTTGTCTTGTAACGTGGCATTTGTACTGAGTGCTTGCTGACAGTGTGGTGCAGCAAAGAGCTTGTCTGCCTTAAATCGATGCCAGTTCAAACATCATCAGTGCTATTGTTGGATCGCTTTGTTTGAAAATGGGTCTTTTGGGTAGACGGCCTGTTTCGATAAAGCGGCTGCGTGTGTAACACTTCAGGCACTTTCCCCGGCTTTGCTTTTTTTAGCGGTGCGTGAGTATGAGCAACGGAAAAAAAAGAAATAAAGCAAATACAGGATGTGAGACGGGCAGAATAGTCACTCGCCCGAGAGAGCGACACACACCTTTGCTTCGGGTTGGTTTGGGAAGGTGCCTGCTGTCGGCTGCCTGAGCTAAATCAGCCCTGTTTCGCTTGGAGAAAACGCTCCGGTCTCTCAGAAAAATGTATGAAAATATGAGATTTGAGGTTTTCTGGATGGGAACTGTGTGCAGGGGGAAGCTGAGTGTGGGCCAAGTCATCTGGGCATGGAAGATGAGGAAAAAAAATCCAGCAAAATACCAGGCAAAATGCTTCCCTGTCTTGTACAAGAGATGCTCAGCACTTGCCTTCCCTCTGGGCTCCAGCAGAGCCCCAAATCTTTGTGCAGTGGCAGCCTCTGCCTTTCCCTAATCCTGGGATATTATTTTTTTGGTTGTAGTACTGGATTAGAGGAGCTGGGTGGGTCCTGGCTGCTCCCCATTCCCCCACGCAGCCCATGTCCTTCCCAGTGCTTGGCTGTCCCCACCACGTCTCAGACTGGGGCTGGAAAGGTCCTTCCCCATCCCGTGCTGCGCTCTGGAGAAATCATTATTTTCCAAGTACTTTTTCCATGGGTTTTTTTGGCCGGGAGAGTCAGTTTGGGTCGTGTGGGCTGATTCTGTGCCCTGGAGCGCATGGCCCTTCCCCTGCTCAGTCTCGGAGAGCTGCTCATAAGGGCTCCCAATGCCCACTCTCAAAATTAATTAACACGGCTCGTTCTGGATTACTCAAAATCACCTGCCTTCAGCTTCCAGCTCTTCAGACATAAATCATGAGCTCCTTGCCTTGAGGAGAAACTGTTCAGATTTTGTGTTGGAAATTGCTGGCAAATACAGCCCATATTCCGTGTCATTTTTGTTTTTATTGAAGAGGAGAGGATGTGGCTCATGGAACATCGACGGACCCGGGCTGCCTCGGCGTACGTTAAGCAGGGGCTTGTTTTCATTGCAACCAGCTAATGAGATGGTACTTTGACAAATCACATAAACGCTATTAGAGAAATGAAATTTATTATCTAGCTGCTTATCATGAGTGGATTCAAGGTAAAGACTCGTGTGGAGGTAATCTCAAGGGATGGCTTTGAGGTAAAGCGTACCTAGTCCTTATGAAACCCTTATCTGTTTACCTGCCGGCTTGTTTTGTTTCCCCACCTCAAGGCTGTTAGCTGAGGTGACCTGTGCCATTTCAGTCCAATTACTTTCACCGGGGATGGCTGCGAGAGGGGGTATTTTTTAGGGCTAAATTCAGGCGGGCTGGGCTTCTTTAACAGTCGTCTTTCCACTTCTGAAGAAGGGGAGTCACTTTACTCTTCTCCCTGTGTTGAAGTGCTCAGACTGGACACGTCGAACCCCTCGTTTGTTCTGAAAGTCACTAGAAGAGGCTCTCCAGCTTGCCTTTCGTGCTCTTAACTCGGTGGTTTGGGCGATGGCCATCGTGGGCAGTGAGGGTTTGTCATGCCGGCTCGTCTCAGCGCTGCAGCTCCACAGCCAGCCCCTTGGTTTTGGAGAGGAGCCCGCCCTTCTTTCCACTTGTAGATGGTTCTCTTCTTCAGCCCCTTGGATGTTCTCATTTTTTTTCCGTGCTTTCCAAGCCTCCGGTTCCATTGCGGGAGCCTGCAAACGTGTGGTTTTTCCCTCCGTGAAACTCCCCATCACCTGGGCGTGCAGCCCCGTCGTTCCAGCTGGCTGTTCCACGCCGCGGTGGAACCAACCCCGTCCCTCCCAAACCCCGCTGCTGTTTCTTTTGGCTGGAATAAACAACCACCCCCCCAACCCGCCCAGAGCCTGTGAAAGGCAATGGAAAAGTCTTCCTTGAGTCAAATGGACGCCTTCCTTTCCAAACTGAAAGCCTTTGGCAGAGACGGGTGAGCTAAGCCATCCCGCTCGGCTGCAGCTTGCTGATGGCTGTTATTGCCATCGTACTGGTGGGGAAATGGGAACGGGGAAGAACTAACTGGTGTAGCCTTCTGGGGAGACCTTTTGTGGCTGAGCCAGCCCGTCCCCATCTCTTGGGACACGTCATGGCTCTGATCATCCGGTTGGGGTGCCCAGACCCTCCAGGGTCCGACGGGGAGTCCCTCCCCTGCTCCAGCTCCACGCACATGGGCTGTCACCCGTTGTCCCCAGTGCCCGTTGCTCATCAGCAGTCCCTCTCTTGGTGCACCTTTTCTTGGTGTATTACCGTAAAAAAGACCTTCACAAGCTGCATGGGCAAAGTCTCCAGCCTGTGTTGTCTTAGAGCTCACATGAAACTGTTAAGTCAGTGCCTGTCTCTTCTAATATTGCTTCAATGTTTTAATTGCATGAACTGGAAGCTGCTGCTCCGGTACTTAGTGGGGGAACTTTCCAGGGCTTTAATAACGTGCTAAAAAGCTTTCGGGCTCCATTACCGTCTCATGGCTCTCTGTAATTGAGTGCCTGCAATTTGAGAAGCCTTCAGAGAAATAACTCGGTTTCTAGATCGAGTAGTCCAGAGCCGCTGTGGCTTTCTCCAAGTGCCGGCAGGAAGCAATTAAACCAAGTTGAGCCTGTGGGGATGCTGGCAGGAACTGGCAGGAGCTGGCAGCCTGTGACCAGCTCCTTTGGGTTGGGGGATGCATGAGGGACTGGCCTGGTAAAGACTGGAGTAGAATTATAGAATCATCTAGGTTGGAAGGGACCTTGCAGATCACTGAGTCCAACCATCAACCCAACACTGACAAAACCACCACTAACCCATGTCGCTCCACACCATGTCTGCCTGGCTTTTAAATACCTCCAGGGATGGCGATTCTACCACTTCCATGGGCAACCTGTTCCAACGCTTGATAAGCCTTTCGGTGTAGGAATTTTTCCTAATATCAAATCTAAACCTCCCCTGGCGCAAGTTCCTCTTGTCCTATTGCCTGTTCCTTGGGAGAAGAGGCTGACCCCCACCTCTCTACAACCTCCTTGCAGGCAAGAGCAATAAGGTCTCCCCTCAGCCTCCTTTTCTCCATGCTGAACACCCCCAGCTCGCTCAGCTGCTCCTCAGAAGTCTTGTGCTCCAGAACCCTTACCAGCTCCGTTGCCCTTCTCTGGACACACTCCAGAACTTCAATGGAAGAGGGAATAAATCCATTGTCTGCCTCGTGTTGGGAGTCACAACAGATGCACATGGAAGGACCAGCGATGGGAAGGTGACGGGCACCAAGGCGGGTGCCAGGGAGTCACCACAGCCCAACACACTGCTGCCCAGCCACCGAGTCCCAGCCACGGGCTAAACCTCCTGGGTTTGGGGCACCTTCCCGGGGCCACGTGCCCACCCGGGGCTGGCCCGGTGCTCACTGCCGATGCAGGGAAGGCAGTGCTGCCGACGGGCACTTCGTATCGCCGCTGCACGGGGAACGTGACTGCGGGGAGGTGACGGCTAATTGCTGCAGCGAGTCAAGGACTGTTTAAGCAGCTAATTAATTCCTCCTAATCAGCCCTTGATCTGTTGAAAACTGCATGGCATTATCTCCTCTGCTGCAACACCTTGATAATTCCTATCTGAATGGCCTTCACGGAGAACATATTTAAATAAACTCAATAGAGATTTCAGACAGATAGCAACTATAATTACCAGCTTGTACAAATTAAACCGTGGTTTGTTCTGTTCTTTTTCTCCTGCCTTCGCTGCCCAGAGCTCCTGCTAATCATGTTCTTGCTGCCAGTGGCACGCCGGTCCCCGGGGTGTTTTCTGCACATGCCTTCGGAAAGCCGGTGCCCGGTGATGGGGCGGGCGCTCGATGGGCTGGTGTTTCGGATGAGGCTGCACATGGGCACATGCCAGTCTTGCAGGATGCTGGTCTTGTGCTGGGAGCTCGGTGCTGTGCCCGTGTTGTGGTGGCGAGCTGCAGGAACTGCCCCCGCACACTCCTCGGGGCTGCCATGCTCCATCCTCCCCAGGACCAGCCCTGCGGTTTCCCCTCCTTTCTCTCCTGAGGTTTGCAATCTCCTGGAAAAGTGGAATTTTTCTCACCTAGGAGTGGCACAAGCACTCGGATATTTGCCTTGAGTGGCTGCAGGAGCCTAGGCTGGACCTTTCAGCCTGGCCACGGTGTTCCACCAGCACCGTCGGTGCTTCCCTACCGGCACGTGGGCAATAAACCATCCGCACCAAGCGCTGCCGACTGCAGAGGGGCTCGAGCGCGGTTCGTCGGGAGGGATACGGTCAGGCCACACTCATTTCCTTTGCCGTCCCCCGGGACAGCCAGAAAGGCTTGCTCCTCCGGCGTTCAGCAAAGGTCAGCCAGCCCCGGCGGTCGCAGTCGGGCCGTGGATGTGCATTTACTTTGCAGCCCGCTCTGCGTTGGCTCCGCTCTCCTGCTCGCTCCTGGAAACACCACAGTCAGAGCTGGGGTGCTCAGGGGTATCTTTTTCCTCCCCGTCTTTTAGATAAACATCATCGCTGTGAGCAGGGTTGTTTTCCAGCATCCAAGCAGTGATGGAGAGCAGAGAATGTCGTTACTCTTTAACGAGGGATTCCAGGGAATCAGAAAGGAAAAATGGACTTTTCATACAGGGGAACAGATCGGTGTCTCTGGTCCCTGTAGGTGAAATAAGGGGAACATCAGGTTCCCTGCCCTTTCATCAGGTTACTAGCTACCCAGGGCACGTCTCCTGCCATGGGAGATGCTCACATGGAGCCACCTAAGTCCAGAGTTGGGGTTTCTCCTGCCCCAGCACCCCCACGGCTGCCCTAGGAGAGCTCAGACTGAAGGATAAAGTTTAAAAATTTGCTCAGGTTGGTTTTGTCTTAAGGTTTTTTTGAGTTAGGGCTGAATCATCCGTGCATCCAGGGCTCACCCTACTCATGCACATCCCCTTGGGACCAGGGTGCAAACATACCCCAAGGAGCTGAGCGTTCTTGCTCTGGGCTTTTCATGGAATTTCTGAGTTTTAGGCCTATCGGTCAGTTGCTTCCTAGAGCCCATGTGATGGGGCAAAAATCCTTTGTCCTGGCAAATACTGCGAGACAGGTACGGTGAAGACAGCATGTCCTATTCACTGTCATCTTTTCCGAGGCTTAATCTTGGGCACTGAATATTTTTATGCCAACAGTTTGGCCAGGGCAAGAGCACCCCCAGAAGTGGGCAGTGCATCTCCCAGGGTGGGCGATGGGTCTGGGATTTCCCGGGAGGTGGGCACAGCCCTGCTACCCTGCTCCTCGGAGAGCTGGGAAGCAGCCACTCACCTCATTACCCTCTCGTGCCTCAGTTTCCCTTGGTTTTTAGGGAGCTGCTAATCCATCCCAGCCTCCCTGGCGTTCCGCAAGGCTAGATTCGCTAGCACCCACACGGTCTTCTTCAGATACTATGGCGATGGGGCGAGGTGAGGACATGGACCGGCTGATTAGCATCGAGATGCAGAACGTCCCTTAGACCCGAGCCTTTGGGCTATCTGGTTTCGTTCCCCATCTCTGGGGCGCGCCAGATATAGAAATGGAGTCATGCGAAACAGAACAAAGTCTCTATTTCAGAGCTGGGCTTGAACGAATTAAAATGTAGCGCGTTCAAAAGCCAGCTTCCCTGGATGGCAGACGAAAATAATCAATTTCCTTGAAACAAATACTAAATATTAATGAGAGGCAGTGGTCTGCAGCGCACACAGAGCTGTAAAGAGCATTTGCCGTTGATCAGCCGCGGAGGCAGGTTGGCGAGACGAAATTGCTTTTCGAATGGATATTTTTGGCCCTTCTCGAGGTGGCTCAGGAAGGTTTGCCTGCCCCCAAAAAAGAAAAGAAAACTCAGATCCTTTCCATTTTGCATGAGAGCAGCCACTGGGGATGCACACTGGTGCTTTCGTTGTTGTTTACACACTTGCCCGAGTGGTTGGGGAGATGGCTCGGTTCAGTTACGTAGAAATCAGCCCCGAATTTATGTCGAGGAGACGGTGATTCCCTGGGAACGGCAGCTGGCTGCGCCTGCCCCCGACCGGCGCTGGAACGGCCTGCCAAAGGCAGAACATGGGACCCAAGAGCACTCCCCGGCTTTGCAGCCACATCCGCTCGTTGATTTATTTCAATAATGAGCATTGGGGGAAACATTAAAAAAATTACTTACAGCCCTCACCAAGTATCCTAAAGTGAAAGCAGAGGCCTGGGAGCTCTGGAAAAGGAGTCTTGAATTTTTCTATTGCTTTGACCCTTGGGTAAGTCAGGAAACTTTGTATTCACTCCGTTTCCAAACTCAGAGGTTGGAAGAAAAATAAAAATGCTCCCTTTCCTCCCTCACCAGGACGCACAGCCGTGGTGTGGGGCACTCCCCCCGCAATGCCCAGCTCGCCCATGGGGAGCACGGTGCCAGCCTGGGCTGGGAAAGCAAATGGGCACCGGGAATAGCCACAGCCGTCCCCAGGAGGCTGCCGGTCTCAGCCCTGCTGTGTCCCGCACACGGCCATGGAAGATGCTGGAAGCATTTTGCATCCGTCGCGCAGTAAATAATAACACGTCGGCTCATGATTTTATAAAACCATTAAGCCAGCTGCGTAGGTCGAACGAGAGCTAATATTAGCTAGAAATGACTAAAATTAGAAAATTAGAACCGAGCCAGAACTAATTAGTTGTTCAAGGAATAGAACCAGAACCGGAACAAATTAATTGCTGCTGAAATATCACTGCGGGGCCTGGCGGGCGCCGCCGCTTCCAGCCCCATGCAGGCTCCCGCTCCGCTTTCCTCGGGATGACTCCCGGGTGGGCTCAGAAAGGAGCCCGGGGTCCCATCTGAAGGCTGTGACAGCTAAATAAAAATTGCCATCTCAGTCCCAGCCGGGGAATCGGCATCAATGTGATGCAGCGTGAGCTGGGCTGTGCTGGGAGCGATCCCAAGGCTGCCGAGCCAGCAGCTGCCCCGAGGAATTGGGAACGCGTCCCCTGGCCCCACCGCGCTCCCGTCGCTGCCCAGATGTGACTTTCTAAAGGCGAGGGCGATTACGAGGCCGCCTTGATGGCTCCCGGGCTCTCCCCTCTGATCCCGGCGGCGCTGCCGTCTCGTTCAGCTTGAGCTCCACCGGCGGCTGAGATGCTTTGCAAAGCACTCGGAGCGAGCCAGGAGCTGCCGCCCGTGCGGACGCCGCCAGAATAATTTCCAGGGAATTAGGAAGTGGGTACTGGTAACTGGCACGTGGCTGCATTTTTCCATCTGCGCCTCAGTCACCTGTCTGGTCACTTCTTTTTTACTTTCCAAAGGTGGTAACTCATCCTATATTTCTTTCTCTTGTGGCACTCGAACGGCAGCTCCCATTTTAGCAGCAGCATGACGCACGGTGTTTTAAATTCAATTTAGAATACAAACTATTTATACCAGCCAGAAAAAGGCAGTGAAGCAGCTCGCTCTGTCATGAGTGGATTTGTAATTTCAGAGCAATCATTGCATAACTAATTGAATCAGCTCTCAGCATGTGAAATCAGTGCCCTGCTTATCGGAGGTTTTCATCGTTCTCCCCCCCCGCCGAAGCCAGCAGTTCCCCCTCCACCAGCAGCACTTTTGTGCTTCTGCATCAGCCCGGGAAGAAAGCGGGACCTGCAAAGCAGCCTTTCTCCGCTCAAATAGAGCCAATAAATTACTAAATGCGTTCAGAGTAGATGAGTAGCTGGGCTCGCAGGTGCCCCCCAAGAGCTGCCCAGGCTCCGTGCGAGGGAGCGAAGTGCATTTGAAGCTAATGAAGTGCCAGCCGTGTCTGAGAAGCAAATTGGTGCCGAAATGTTCTGCTGACTCCCGCCTCCCGCTTCATCAGCCCAGGTGTGCTCTGTTTGGCTTGAGTTTAGGGTTCTGATCCAAACCTCAGGCTTGGCACCTGAAAATGGAGCCTAAAAGAGGCGATAAATACGGTGGCAGCTTTCTGAGGGACAGGGGAAAGGTAGAAAACGGTAGCTGCAAGGATTTTCATCAGCTGGGGAGTGAGGGTGCTGGATTTGGTGGCTTGGGTGGATCCAGTCCTGCGGATTTCGGGAGCAGCTCCAGCCACCTGCGTGCAGCAGCCGCCCAGGGTGGGAGGGCAGCTCCTCAGCTGCGAGGGGGTTTGGGCAGGGGCCCATCAGCTTCTGGACAACACAGAGCGTAAAATTGCAGCCAGAGGAAAGCGTGCTGTAAAGGATGCTGATGTTAATGCCTCCCCGGAGACGCTGCCTGCGAACGTGCGAGTCCTGGGCTGTCATCAGTGCGCTCTGTGGGTCACACTGAGGCAGCAGGGATGGGTGAGGAGTGCAGAGGAGCCCTTAATGGCTACAATTACTGAGTGCTAACGAAGGCCAGTTGGTTTGGCCTGTTCAAGTGGAAGCAGTTCTCTGGGCAAAACTGGCAGATCTCGTCTTGGGGGGAGTTTGGGAAAGCGCTTGCGAGCTTTTCTGGAAGCGATCAGGGAGGGGTTGTTCCTGCCAGGTATGATCCCTGAGGCTGGGTGTAGGAGATGGGAGAACCTAGAAAATGAGAGCTGGGTGTCCCTGTGGCCCACCCCCTACTCAGGAATTTGTTTTCCTTCTGGGAGAGCGCTACCAGGCTGCATGGCAGGGGCCTGTTGGCTTTGGTGGCCTGGGGACAGCCTTAGCAATGCTCTCAGCTTTGTTGAACGCATGTTGTTTAAGCCACGTATTCCCCAAAACTGATGTGTAGGGTGGTGGTTTTGGTTTTGTTTTGTTCTTTATTTTTCCTTTCCATGGCTGTGCTGCTGGCTGGCCTGGTACCCAAGGGCATATGCAATGCAAGTGCTATGAGGGGATGGTATGGGTAGGAGAAGGAGCTTTCATCCCTAGGCTTGGTTTAAGCCATGTTCCATCAGCGGCCTCCGCTTGCTTCTTGCACAAAGCCACGCTGACGGTGTGTCCCCCCAACAAAGGGCTGAGGCGGTGGGATTCACGCTCCTGGGAATGTGCCCAGGCACCTCCAACCACCCGCTTTGTTTTTCTGTTGTCTCTTCAGGTAGCCAGATGGGAGCACAAAACACGAGCGCTCAGCCGAGTCTTCGGCTCTCCGCATGCTGCCTGCTACTGCCTGGGTGCTGTTATCCTGATGCTTAACTGTGTGCGGAGCCATTGGTAAGGAGCTGACCCTACTGCTACCTATCCATGCGAAGAAATGCCCTTCTAGGGTGGGGGGGATGAGGGGTATTTGCTCTGCAGTGCCGGATCCAGCCCCAGTGTATCGCTTTTACGTGGTTGGGTGCCTTTAGGCAGCAGCAGATTTATTTCAGCAGGTGGAGGGAGGTCATCCTCCCCCTCTGCTCTGCCCTGGTGAGGCCCCGTCTGGAGCACTGTGTCCAGTTCTGGGCTCCCCACTTCAAGAAGGACAGGGAGCTGCTGGAGAGGGTACAGCAGAGGACCACAAAGATGATGAGGGGCCTTGAGAATCTCTCTTACGAGGAAAGGCTGGGGGGACTTGGGTCTTTTTAGTCTGGAGAAGACTGAGGTGGGATCTGATCAATGCCTATAAACACATAAAGGGGTGGGTGTCAGCAGGATGGGGCCAGTCTGTTTTCTGTGGTGCCCAGGGCTGGGACAAGAGGTAATGGGCACAAACTTGAACATAAGAAGTTCCATCTAAACATGAGGAGGAACTTCTTCACTTTGAGGGTGGCAGAGCCCTGGAACAGGCTGCCCAGGGAGGTGGTGGAGTCTCCGTCTCTGGAGACATTCAAACCCCACCTGGACACGTTCCTGTGCAACCTGCTCTGGGTGGATCTGCTTTGGCAGGGGGGTTGGACTAGATGATCTCCAGAGGTCCCTTCCAACCCCATATCATCCTGTGATTCTGTAATAAAGATGAGCGATGCAGCAGCGTGGCCAAAATCATCAGTGTCAACATCCGTTGAGTGTTGCAGGTTTCCTTGCTCTGCTCTCTGGGGGCAGTTTCCCCTGCCCTGTGAGGAGCCCAGGCAACAGGAGGGCTGTTTGCACAGGATGGATCATATGTTACAGCAGAATTTTTTAATTTTCCCCGTAAAAATCATAAACAAAATTAAACCTGTTTTTAAGAAGCTGCAGTTTCCTGTGTAGAAGGGCAGGATTATCTGTGCATTTAGCAAGCAGTCTCTTTAAACTCTTATCTGCCATCTCTTTAAATACCACCTGTGCTAGCTAATAGTACTGTATGACTGATAGACCGTACGCCATGGGAATACGTCCTTTGACGTTCTGAGTGCAGCAGAGGGGTTTACTGCAGAAGATTTCCTCAATGCCAGCAATTTATCTGCGATCTGGTAGGCTTTATCTTCCACGCTGTTAGGAGAGGCAGACTCTCTTACTAAATTCCCAGATTCAATTATGCCAGGGTCAGAGCTAATGGCTTGTTTAGTACTTTGGATAATTTCCCAGGCACAGACATCTCAGGTTGGAATTTGCACATGTAGTTAAGAGCTTTGCCTTCCTGGAAGTGACACCAAGACCTGCCCTTGCCCTTCTGTGTTTGTCCCAGCGATTGCTTATTGCAGAAACTGGAAGAAAGCTTGCAATGAATGGGGCTGTAATTGAATGCAGGCGATGCAGAGGGCATGTGTGTGTTCTGCTGATGTCTTAGCGACACAGCAGGCTTGGATTTCGCTGGGGAATGTCTCAGCAGTCTCTTGCACAAATGACATAGTCGCTTGTTGTCTGGGAAGCAATGCAAAGCCTTATGCCTGGCTTTAATTGAAAACACAGCCGATGGAGGGACAGTCTCCATTCCCAGTGGTCCTGCTGGCTCCTGGGTCAGTGAGGCTTGCTGGGTCACAGTGAGGCGCTGGGGGGGAACTGCTGGGAGAGCCAAAGAGACCTCATCTGTCCCAGCACTCCGTCACGCTTTCCCCCTGCAGACCCCTTAGTGCTCCCTATCGCTGGCTGTGCTGGCTCTGCTCTATTTCGTGGGTTTGAGTGCTGTGGGGCTCACTGGAGTGGCTCTGCCTGTGTAGCTCATGAGTTCAGCCCTGAAGGAAACAGCAAGGTCAACCCAGGAGGCTGAAAAAGCCTCACCTGGATGTTAGTTTTGGAGAAGAACCTCTGGAAGAGGGGGCAGGTTGCCCCCAACAGAAGAGGGATGAGATACCAGCCCACTGTGCTTGCCAGACCACCCTGATGGGCCAAGGACATTTCAGATGATTGCAGCATGACATTTATTTTGTCCAGGTGTTTCAACATGGTTGGGTTATTCCCTTGCCTTTCCTTGGCACAGAATTTGGCCCGAGTGATGGCTAGCAGGCTCTGGAGGCTCTTCAAGCTCTTAACTGTGGGAGTGATGGGATGGTTTCAGGGTGGTCATCAGAGGAGCAGCTGCTGGCCTTGTCCTGAAACACACCTGGGAGACTTGCTGCCTCCATTCCCAGCTCAGCGAGCCCTCCAGGGCTGCCCAAGGCTTTAGTGCTCAAGCCTGGAGAGGTGGTGATGTTTGGGCAGGATTCATCCTGCCCCTTGCCCTGGCATGAAGATATCAGCCAGGTCCAACACGGGGTTTGGCTGCCCAGAGAGGGGTTCATGCGTCACACAACATGGGCACTATCATCTTGGTGGCCAGTGATGCTGGGAGGGATGTGTCTCACCCGCTCTTGCTATTTTGCTTTTCCCTATGTTTTATTTTCTGAGTCACCTGTACTCGAGCGCACTGCTGAAAGCAGGTTTTCTGCTCCTCAGCCCCACAGAGTCAATCCAGCCGGGAAGGCACAAGCTGTACCTTGCACTTCAGCTGCGTGTGGTGGTCGGGGTGGCTCGCACAGGGCATGCTGGCTACTGATAGCAAGCAAAAAGGCAGCCTTGGGGGGGTCCCTCCACCCCCAGCGCTGTAATCCAGCCTTTAAAACTCCTCTCTGCGTGCTTTGGAGACTTTTTATGTGGGTGGGGGCTGCCAGGCAGCGATTGAGGAGCCTACGGGATGTCTCTTTTGTTTTTAAAAACCTGCTTGCTTTTTTTTGCAACTGAATTTTTGAAAGGCTCCGTGCAGGGGGGCGGAGGAAGGGAGGGCAGAGCAGACAGAAACTTTGCGAGTGGGTTGACATTGTGGCTGAAAGCACCCCGGAGATGTGCTGTGCTGCTTCACCAGCCGCCCTACGCAGGGGTCTCTGCCGTGGTCCTGTCCCCAGTTCAGCGCCATGATGCTCTCACACAGGCTTTGCTCCGCAGGGATACCTTGGGTGTAAGAAGAGGAATGTCTTGTGCTCAAGTAAGCTATTAGGAGCTTCTCAGCTCTGAGCTTCATTATCAGCCTCGGCTTGCTTCTGAGAAGCAATCCAGAATGACCTGTGACCAGGGGGGACCTCCTTACTCAACTGCACCAGACAAGCATTCTTAATTGCTTTGGTACAGTGATTATTTTCATTACTGCTATATTCTTTCTGCAAGAAGCAGGGAACTTCCATCACCGAGGCTCTTATCTGTGAAAACAATTCCTGACTTTTGAACTATCTGCACCGTGTGCTCTACCCCAGCGGTTTACGACTGTTATCTGTGTGACACGGGACGTGACAATCTTTACTCTCCTCCAGACTGACATCCAGTGTCACCCTCTCCTGCCTTACCACGTTGTTGATATCTTTCCCAGCATCAGCTCCACCATTAGCCACTGGCACTGCCTCTGAGCCCTCCTGCGTTCCCTTTTGCACACCCTGGCAAATTCCCCATCTCAGGACCGGCGTGTGCGGGTGGATTTTGTATGAAAGGAGCTTATGAACTTCCCACCTTGAGGGTCTCGGGGTGTTTGCCTGACCTGTAAAGGCAACACCCTGAATTGGGAGGGGTTGCAGATGTGAGGGTTTTGGGGTGCCCGGGGCTGTGCTGCCCCCGGTGGGATTGAGCCCCCAGTACCCACCGAGCATCACCAAAGGTGCTGCCTCGCTCTACTGAGGCTGAGCAAGGGCAGCACCTTTGGTGATGCTCGGTGGGTACCATGCTGCCAGTTGACGTGGAGTCCTTCAGTGATGCCACTCGCTGGCCATTGCCTCCTGCATGGATGGGCTTCTTACTTGGAGCTGATGCTTCCAGGAAAATGAATCAACATTTTGGGATTTTGCTCAGGGAAGGGGGTGTTTTGTTATTGCCTGGTAGTGCCTCTTGGTTTTGCGCTCGATGCTATTTAATTTTGTGAGCTGGTGTAAACGCTATCGATCCAAGTACCACATGGCCTTTTGTGCAGAAGTGACCAAGTCTGATGATGGGAATCGAGCGTCGCCTGAAGGAGCCGATGTCCCCTCCGAGCCACGCTACCAGCAATCACTGGTGGCTGTCCAGGAAAAAGCCCAGTGGCCGACAGTACCTCCTGTCCATCCCAGCATGGTTGCCGGGCATCCAGAAACCAGGCAGCTGAGATGTGAGGTTGGGGGAGAAGCTGCTACAGCCCCCAACTGACCTAAATAACATGCGCACCGGCGTTGGCAGAAAAGCAAAGTCATTATTGGCAAAAGAAGCTGTGAAGATGATGACTGGGCTAACAATTGCCGGTGGTATCGGCAGGACGATTTCAGTATTCTTGGGGTTGTTTTTTTTTTTTCCCAAATCAACAAGGTCTTTTGTTGCAGTGTGTGCTGCCGGGCACCACCGGATGGTTTGACCCCCGTTGCCTCCTTTTGCCGAGAGGAACAAAACCTTGGGCTTGGGGGACGGAGCGATGTCCCGCGTGGTGAGCAGCCCGGCACCTTGCAGCGCCGACTGCTGCCTCCGAAACCATGGACACCTTCACCACCGCTGCTTCCGCGCTGCCTGCCAGTCTCTGGCCCAATTCTGCTCCAATTGCCGTTGCCAGCCCCAGTTTCCGGGCTGATTTTTTGGGATTAGGCAAAGGGAGTACTGCTGGGCTGCTCCCAGTAGCGACCCAGTTTGCTGGACGAGGTCTTTGCCCTCCTTTGCGGGGAAAGGATTGTGAAATATGCTCACTGTGGGCCACTGAGAGAGGCCCAGAGACCTAAAAAGCTCAGCTGCTCTCTTAGTACAGTATTTCCAGGTTTGCTTTGTGCTTCGTG
The DNA here is from genome assembly GCF_964106895.1 of Numenius arquata. Taxonomy (NCBI): domain Eukaryota; kingdom Metazoa; phylum Chordata; class Aves; order Charadriiformes; family Scolopacidae; genus Numenius; species Numenius arquata. Next base: position 5,091,094 of record NC_133589.1, on the reverse strand, counting down.
TGGCCTTTGGGGATGTATTTTGGGCTGTGGGTTCGGTAAGTTTTCTGCTGTTGCAATCGCCATTCTCCAGTTGAGTAAATCAGCGCTTGCTTGTGCAAACCTGGCCCTGTGTCCCCGCCGCGTCCCAGCGAGGGGACCTGCAGCTGATTTCCCTCGGTCCCACTTTCTTCCTGCGAGCCCACCCGCGTGCCATCTCCGGCCCCATGCTTCAGTACCATTTTGAGTGTTTTTCCAGTTTGTGTGGTTCATTATGTGGTAAACTAAAAGAGGGTAGATTCAGACTAGATGTAAGGAAGAGATTTTCTTATGATAAGGGTGGTAAAGACACTGCCACAGAGAGGTGGTTGATGATCCATCACTGGAAACACTCAAGGTCAGGTTGGACAGGGCTCTGAGGAACCTGATCTAGGTGAAGGTGACCCTGCTCATGTCAGGGAGGTTGGACTAGATGACCTTTACAGGTCCCTTCCAACCCAGACCGTTCTGTGATTCCCACGAAGCAGTGGCACACGTGCAGCAACAGCTGAGTGTCTGAGCCAGCACGTCTCTCTTTTGGGAAGGGTTTTGGGCAGAAGAACACCCGCTGTTTTGGCTTCCCCATGAGAACCCTGTGGCAGTTGTGCAGCCCGACCGCAGCCACCACAGCCGTTCCCACCCTGCCAGAAATTGGTCAAATCTGCCCATTGGGCCAGAGCGGAGCTGATGGATTTGGGTTTTTCCCTGCTGGGGTGTAGAACGGGTGCTTCTGGTATCATGCTTCATGCTGGCAAGCGTGGGGAGATGTTGGGGGAAGGCCCATTTTTCCAGTTTCCATTTGCCAAAGCTGGGGGTGCCTCCCAGGGCTCCCCCCCCCCCCCAGGGCAGGCATCCTCGTGATAGCAGCCGGGTATGTGATTAAAGTAGGTCGCAGCCCACCCACCCCTCCGCTGCGCTGGTAAGAGGGATGCTCCTCACCATGGCAATGGCTCCGCTCGGTACATAAAGCATTTCCAGGTACTGGGACAAAGCGTGGCTTTAATTGGTGTCCTCTTGGGTGCCGAGCTGGGCCGCTGCCTTGTCGTGAAGCCAGAAATAAATGCTGTGAGAAACGTGACTCAGAGGCACATGGTGGAAGGGACCGGTTTAATGACAAACGGGCTGCATGACTAGCTCCCCTGGCGAGGGAAGATGGCCAACACCTTGTCCTCCCCCTGCCAGGGAGGGTGAAACGCGGTGCGGTGAGGCTCCCCCGCCACCCAGGAGCAGCCACGGATGCCAGAATAATTGACGGCTCCGTGCTGCTTGTCGTGGCCCGGCATCATAAATGCTTAAAAGGTTTATTTACCAATTCTGAAAACTCCTGCGCGCATCATGTTTAATGCAAATAGAGAATGTGTTTAGGAAGATATAAAACATTACTAGAGGGAAAGGCAGTCCATTATCTCCGTTCAAACACCTCCTTCTCTAGCTGTAAGCCAAACAGCAGGGGACCGAGCAAGACATACTGATGAGGGTAACTAATGCAGGCCCATCCGACCATGAAAAGGAAGGATGGGATCATCTGGAGCAGGGGAGACAGCTTTGCCAGAAGGAACTGTGTCACGTGCTGGTTGCAAAACCTCGGGGGCTGATTCACACTCAACCAGTTCACGCTCTTGAAGCCACCTTTGTTCTTCTCCTGCTCCGAGGCCAAGTTCAGGTCTCTAGCATAGGAGAGACGAGCCTCGAGGATGTAAGATGGCGTGAATCCAGTTCATCTGGAGCGAGAAGCTGCCTCCAAGTGCTGTGCTCTGGCTGTACCTCTCTCTGCTCTCCCATCTCTTTGCTGGGGGCTGGGATCCAGGCAGGAGCCAGCTTGGTGCTGCTCTCCCATACCTGCCTCCCCAGGGATCACCAGGGAGCGGTTTTTGATTGCTGTGAGATCTGAGAGGTCCTGGCCAGATGAGGAGTCAAACCCCCAGTGCTGTGAAAAAGTATTAGCATCTTCCTCTGCGGGAGCTCCAGAGCATCCCCGTGGATGTCACATTGTCCTTTGAGAACACGGCCTGGCCAGGATTGCTCGGGTGGATGGGGACATCCCCGAGGGGGGATTGCTTTCCTCCCAAACCCAGGCAGCAGGGATGCGGCTTTGGGCTTCCTCATAGGGGAGGCTTGTGTCATTTAAAAATAAATAGCAGGGAAGTGGTGCAAAGGGTTGTGCAGCTGCTGCTGCTGCTTCACGTCGCAGCCGGGTTTGTGTGTTCCCACCACCACTGATTTTAAGCTAAAGGAACGTGAGCCTGGTGAGAGCAGGGAGGTGCTGGAGAAGGACCAGCCCCGGGGACATGTGCCATTACGTTACATCGCCCGGGGCCACGCTGTCACTCCTCTGCCTGTGCTGGGCTCCCTGGAAAAGGGAATTTCTCAGTAATTTCCAGTGGTGGGGGCAGAGTGTAAATCACCAAGATGCTGTGTTCTTGCTCACTCCCAAGCACGTTACGTTTACTCTGTGGTTTGTTTCCTTGCTCCAGTCCAAAGTGAAGATTAAATGGCTTGCTCTGAGTTCCTGAAAACTCCCCGATGGTAGAAAACCTAGTAGGGACGAGCTCCAAGGAGAAGAAAAAATATCATCCAGGTCCTTAAACCATGGGTTTCAAATATCATCCTGGACTTTGCTTGGTGCATGTAGCTTGCCATCTGGTCTTCGAGTCTTCGAAAGGTGCATTTCCAGCCGCTTGTCCACCAGCAGGGCAGGCAGGATTGTCACTCTCAGCTTTCATTTGGGCAACAGAGAAAATCCAGGGATTTGCAGGGCTTAGGGAAGCTGGACATCGGGGGAGAAAATAATCTATCCCGAGCCCTGCAAGTAACGTCATGGAAGGACTTTCCAGCCGAGGAGCCCAGGAGCGCGGGCAGGAGCAGCTCTGCTGGCCCAGCCCTGGCAAGCAGCGGTGGCCGAAGGCACGGGAGAGCTGTTATTCCACTTGAATTCCAGCCTCCAGGGTGCTCATTAAAAAAAAAGGCTCAAAGTTTCCTACCTCATGTGTCAGCAACATGTGGAGAAACACTGCGTATGGCTCTGCGGGGCTGTTATCTCCTCTCACTATTATTAATGGGCGGTTTTTTTAGTCACAGCGTTGTCTCCTTTGTAGTCATATGTTTGTATCGGAGAGATGTGAGATGCCAAGCCCTGCTCTGGGCAAAGTTCAGGGGGCTGAAAGGAGGGGTCACAATTATTCCACTCACAAATGAGTATTTGGAAGGTCAGACCTGAAATGCCTGAACAAGCCTGGAGCCGAGAAGCTGTGTTCGCACTTGAAAATGCGTGTCTCTAGTATTTTCCTTGCGCTGTTCCAATCCTCCCCCTGACTGTCAGACTTCAGCCATGAATCACTCCTGGGCACGTGGCTCACACATGAAGGCTGCAAAATATTTTGATGGAGAGGTACGGGGGTGGGAGCACGAGATAACCCAGCCGATTGTTCCCAACCCTTCAAGTCCTGTGCCGAGGCATCGCAGCCTCCAGTGTTTCACAAGTGTGTCTTTTCCAGAGCTCCCGGTCACGGTGAAACCTGAGGTTTGGTGAGCAAGGTGAAGTTTTTGATATTGCAGGTCAGTGGGGTTGGTGTTTCCAGGAGTGAACAAGGTTTGCAAGTAGAAATAACTGTCAATAGAATAGAATAGAATAGAAATAGGTCAAGCTGCTCACAAGGCTTCAGCTCCTTGCTTCGTTGGGAGGGCGAGGAGGTCCAGGTGGAAAAAGGGACCTAGTGAAAGGTCCTCCTCAGCAGCATCCTCTCCCAAAGCTCTACATCTCCCAGGGAGAGGTGGGTGATGTTCGTAATCAGTCGCTGCTTTTAACAGCCCTTGTTGTCTCTCCGACAGCTTCACAGAAGCCATGAAGAGCCAGCCGAAGCTGGAGGGCTTGGACTGCCACTGGGCCTATTACTTGGGCTTGGCCATCTTGGCTGTAGGGACTCTGTTTGTCATCTCCAGCTTCTTAGCACTGGGATTCACCGGGACCTTCTTAGGTAAGCACTAAAAATTCAACAGCTTTACCAGAAGATGCATTTAATCCTTGCAGGGGTCTTTTGCTAGGGCAGAGTCTGTAAGAATTTCCTTGTTGCCTTCAGGGCTGTTAGATTTGGTCTTTATGATGCCAACGCGTGATCTAACCATGCTGTTACCTCGCATGGCGAAGACGGTGCAGTGGTTTTATATGGTGAGTCGCATCACCTTCAGTGTCAAGCCTGGAATTTTAGAAAGCAGCTGATCATCTGACGGTCCAAATGCCCTCCAGAAAAGGGACCCCACCGGGCAGGTCAGCACCAGCACAGGGGGTGCGAGGTGTCCGGTGGCCTTGCTCTGAGCCCCCACCCACTCGACACACGCGCTGAAGCAAGATCTCGTTTGCTCTTCCCTCTGCAATAAACCTGACATTTGTTGACAGATTCTTTTATCTGCTGCTTTATGGCAGAAAGCATTTTCCACTGTGCCTGCTTGCACATTTAGAGAGTAATTCTATTAGTGTTGTTGACTTTAAAAACATGCCAGTATGTGTGGAATTCATAAAAATAAAATAGAGACAGGAACAATAAATATCTAAGGAAAGGGGCAGCTCCCGCTGGCTGAAATAATCACAGCCCCAGCTTTGACACTGCATTTAAGCTGTGCTTTTGCAAGTGCTTTACAAACCAAATTCAATTAGCTCCTGCAGCGTCGCCAGGAAGAAGAGAGGGAGGTAATAAGCCTTCCTGGTTTCAAGTGGAGTTGCAAAGAAATGTGTTGAGTTGGCCAAGATCCTGCCACCAGAAATAGAGCTCAGCACTCCTGAATGTGTGCCCTCGCCCTTCATCTGTGCAGCCCCGCTCCTGGACCCATGTTACAGCCCTGTCCCCCTGCTACTGGGCAGCGGCACCCTCCAAAATCACCTGCAGCCCCCAGGAGCGATGCTGTGCCTGTGGAGACGTGTCCAGAGAGGCCAGGCACAGGAAAACCCACCAGCAAAAGTTTCTTGAATGCTTCTGAAGTTCAGCCAGGTCTGGGGTTGTTTACGTAAAGCCTGATTCATCCGACCAGGAGGATCCACTGGACTTGAACTGCTTGAGAAATGCAAACAAGTGAGTCAGGCTCAGCGTAAGCAGTGAGAGTGGCCCTCTCTCCCTCTGCTCTGCTGGCCAGTGGCTCCTGTATTCCCTGGGGCAGGGAAGAGGCAAGTGTTAGTGGCCCATATCAGGTGCTTCTGCTCCATCCTCTCTGCTGGCAGAGGCTCTCCCTGCCACCAGTGCACCAGGCTGAGCCCGCGTGGCTCCAAGCCTTGCGTGACGCAGCAGGGAGCGAGGCCAGTTCTTTCTGCTCACCTGGGCACGACGGGCACCAGGGCAGAGCTGAGTCAGGGTGGGGAGATGCCAAGACCATATGCTGGTGCAACCAGGCTGGCTCGGGACCTCTGTGCCACAGAGGCATGGGGCCCTGCAGAGCATCCATCCTTGGACCGACAGCAGCTTCTCAGCTCCATGCAAGCCCCCACAAGTCCAAATCAGCAAACTTTTAATGGAGGATGCTATTCAGCGTGGTTGCTTACCCAGTCATGGGGTAGACAAGTGGTCTGCCGGTCTCAGAGGATCTCATGTGGGATGTTCTCTTGTTCAGGACTCACTTGGGACTGGTGTCCTCCTGCATACATGGTTTCAGGGGTGTGCTGGCACTGCAGGAGGAGCAGGGTCGCCCAGCGCTGACGGCATTTCTGACTGCAGGTAGCAAAGGGCTGCGCTGCTTTGGCAAGAAGGGGGTTATAGCATCATCCATCTTCTTCTCACAGTCGATACCTGAGCTTGAGAGAAGTTTTGAGAGAGCCTCTGACACCCAAGCGCTTCAAAAACTTACTGGAACAACACTTGACCCTTCCCTTTTGGGTTTTCCTACAGCAGCGAGGGCTGAACCAGGCAGGGCCCGGAGACCGCATTGGGGCTGCCTATTAGATCCCTCTTTACCAGCACATTTAAGTTTTGGAGCGGCTGCAGAGCACTTTGTCTCTTAAGTGTGGGCTAAACAGTGCAGCAGGAGCCACGTGAGTCACCCTTCTGCAAGGGGCCTTTCTGTGCCACCCCATCACCCCGACGGCAGCACCGACCCCAGCCTCTGTTTGCAGGGGCTGGATGCAGCCCCTCGCCCCGGCAGCCTTTTCCCCCTGCAGAGCGATTCTCCTGGATCCCCGTCTCCGCACCGGGCCCTCGCAGGGATTCGGGCATCAGTTCAGCACCATCTGCCTCGCAATTTGCCCTATTTCCCAACGAACGTAGTAATGAGAGCTTGGCTTCCCGGAGGCCGAGGGCACCGAGAGGCAGCTCTGCCTGTCTGAGCCCATCTGTCTCCCGCCCCAGCGTGGTTCCTCCCAGCGCTGACCAACATTTCAAGTAAATCTGACTTGACCGAAGTCTGTCACTGGGCTACGGTGAAGCCGGCGGCTCCCAGAGGTGGTGCTCCAGCCCAGGTCAGGCTCTGGAGACCGTGAGGGACCTTGCGGAGTACATCAAATGGCTTTTTGCTGCTGCGATCCAAAGCGTCTGCCCTGTGCAGCGAGACGGTTACACTGACCTCCAGCAAAAAATCAACTCAAATTAGATGCCAAAGTCCCCCAGCCTGACAAGGAGCCGATTCCTGATTTGAGGGCTTAATGGAGGCAGAGGAGATGCCCAGGGTGGTGCTGTACAAACCTGAGCACCTGCCTGACTATTAAAATACTGCAGGTCCTCTCTGGTGGTCGCGTTCATTTAACTGTGGGGGTTTAGAGGCAGGGTTTAGATCAGGAAAGCTTGTGTCCTGGGGGAGCTGCCTGCTCCCCCCAGCTGCTGTGTGTTCTTGCTTGCAGGGAGCCTGCCCAGTGGGTCCCACAGCCCCACCAGTGCCGGGCTTAGATAAGCTCCTGCCAGCCCCACAGACCCAGGGCTTTGTACAAACCTCCCCAGTGCCAGCGCCATTTGGGGACTGAGGTGTTCAGCCCAAAGGCAAGGGCGGGCAGGGTATAATAAAGCATTTTGACACATAAGAAAGCACAGAAATGGGTTGTGGCAGGGGGTGATGTGTTCTTTCTACCAGAACAATCTCAGAGATGCATTGCCAAGTAACTGTGAGAACATATAGTATGAATACCAGGCAATTATCTCACTTAGTGGCCTGTAGTTAAAGCCCAAAAGCATTGTCTAATTGGGCAGGCGCTGTTTATCCTTAGAAATAAATGTTTCTGCACCGTGTGAGGTCAAAGAAATTACGCTACGATCCAGGTAATAATAATAACCTTGAATAGTTTGTACTCCTGTAATGCCTTTTATCTGGATTTCCAAGCACTTTCTCACCATACATTAATCCTCACCACCCTCTGCGCTATAAGAAAGACTGATATTATGATCGGTGCACAATAGCACCAGGAGGGACGGAGGAGACTTGCCCAAGGTCAGGGAACGGGCTGGCAGCAGAGCTGGGAACGCAACCCAGGGCAGTGGCAGCTCCCTGGGCTGATGGACCAACAGCTCCTCGCTGATTGATGCTGCGTCTTCTACAGTGGATACAGAGCAAAATCCTTGCTGGGCTTTGTCACGAGCTGCACAACATCTCCTCACTTGGCATTTCTTTTCCAGGCTCCTTTCAGGAGGGTGGAAGGATTACTCCAACATAGATGGGAAACTGGTTGGATGCTGACAGTTCTGAAAGCTTTCCTCATTATAGATGACAATCACCTATTATCATCATCATGCCGATAATTGAGTGTTTTGTAGGCAGAGGTGCCATTTTCCAAAATTCTGAGAAATTCTCTGAACTATGAGATAAGGGTGGCACTGAATGAGGGCATTTGGTGGTGGCGGTCGTGATTATAACATCTCGAAACACCATTACAGTGTGCTGGTCTTATTTCCCCATTAAATGGTTTTGATCCTATGCACTTGCTTCCTCATCAAGTGGCATCAGACGGGCAGTTTTCAAATGAAAAAAGCCAATTGGGACCTCGAGAGCTGCCTCCCGATGAGGGACGTGGCTGCCGCAGCCTCATTGCAATGCACAAACCTTCCTCATGGGCAAAGAGCCATTCCTGGAAAAGCTGATAGACACGGAGTAAACAGCCAACCTATTTGTTGCTGTTTTCTCAGCCTGGAAATCAGCAGCGAAAACCCCTCGTTTGCCTTTGCTCTGCCTCCCTGGCAGGGATGCCCCGTGGTGTCGGGAGGGTATCGGTGTGCCAAAGCCCCCTGCAACTCTCAGCTTCATGGGAGCCTAACGAGAAACCCTCTGTTTGCTCTGCAGGTGATTACTTCGGCATCCTGATGGAGGCAAAAGTGACCCGCTTCCCCTTCAACGTCCTGGATAATCCCATGTACTGGGGCAGCACCGCTGTCTACCTGGGCTGGTCCCTCATGTGAGTACGTGCTCCTGCCAGCAGCATCGGTCGTAGGGCCAGTGCGGGGTCCGTGCTCAGCAAGGCATAAGGTGCTGGGATGCATCAAGGGCCAAAGAAACTCTTGGTGATGGCAGTCAGCTAAAAAAAAATAAAAATGGCAGGGAAAGTGCAACACGGCCTGGTTTCTCGCTTCCTGACTATTTTTGTGCGTGCAAAGTCTTCTGCTGTCATAAAAGACTCACAGCAGTAATTGTAGAAAAATAAATAGCGGCCAAGTGCTGGGGAGAGGAAGCATCAGCAAACGCTCTGCAGCTGAACGGGGTCCTTGGCAGGCTCTGCACGTGGAAAAATCAACAGTCAGGGCTGAATTCATGGCGGGTGTCACTCGGCAGGGGCAGGGCACTGATACCGGGGATCAGTGTGACCCTGTAATTACCTCTGAGACAAGCAAAACAAGCCAACACACCCTTTCCCCCACCGCACGGTGATAACACTTCCGAAACACTCCTCACATGATACAACACAGCTTAATAGTCTGTTTAGGAGGAAACGAATAGGCTGTAATTTAGCAGCAAATGAGCAATATACTGGATCATGTGTAACAAGTTTTATGTGGTTTTCATTTAGTATCACATTTTATTTATTTGCCTAGGAGAAAAAATAACCCTGTCTGTGTTATGTTGGGAGCCTGTGGAGCATTGCGGGCTGTTATCACTAGATATTTTGCACTGGTTCTCCTGAGTGTGACCACCTCTCTTCTACTTCGCTGGAAAAAATTAAGTGCTTTGCCACTTTTTGGTCTCCTTTTCGGCCATGTGTGCAGCGCTTTCTGGCCCCTGGTAATAAGTAAAGCTGATGTTTTTTCTCCTGTCTCCACTGAGCCTTGCTGCTGTTCTTTCTGCACTCAGAATCCCTCCTGGTGCAGTCAGGGCTGGCTGCACGGGGCCGTTTGCTTTCCTGGCACCCCCATGGCACTGGATTGGGTCCAAACCCCGGGATATGGTGCACGAGAGCCAGAGAGAGCTCACTGCTGGGGCTGGGTAGTGTGGATATATTGCTGGGGGGAATGGGGCAGAACTGGGGCAGGATGAGCCCCCCCAAACCACACCGTAGCCAGAGGCAAACAGCACCACCACGCCTACAACCACCCAGGAGGAATTTGACCAGGAAGAATTATGAGGAGATTTTTATTTGTTCAGCATCAAACTATTTCCTAGAACCTTTCAGAACCAGCTGAACCCTCCTGACCTGTTTCTGTCGCAGAAATCCCTTCTTTGCCCCTGTGAGAGGGCAATCTCACACCAGGTGCGTGTTGCTTGGTCTTCTGGAGAAACCCTGGGCAAAAGCAGTTCAAAGCGCCTTGAGACAAGAGGGTCATTGCCTCCTTTTTCTCAGTAAAAGGCTGCCACCATAAAGGGCAGTGAGGCATGACAAATAATTGCTGTTAACAAATTGCTGGAGCCGTACGAAGTGGCACCAGGACACCACCCGCCTGCCCTGGGGAAGCTCTGCACAACCCTTCGCATGGGGTTTTTGACTGTTTCTCTTCTCTGGGATCTCAGCTAGGATTATTGAGGTTTTTTGGGGGGCCCTGGGTCTCTTCTGAGGTCTTACTGAAGTCTAAGGGCTTTCAGAAGATGTTAGGTGGCTGCCCTCAGAGGCCGGAGCTAATGGCTGGCTCCGTGGCAGTGGGAGGAATGCTGGAGGAATGTGTTCGCTGTCTGGTTTTGGACAGATCTAAAACGTAGAGCGTATTTGTCCTCCCTCGGTGATGTATCACGCTCCATATCGTGGCATCGGAGCCCAAAGGAATGATTCATTTTCATCTGTAAGGGCACATACCACATAACGTAAGCGAGCCTGGCAGCGCACCAGCCAGCCTGCCTTCCCGCTCCAGCCAACCCTAACAGCATCCCGCGGGGCAAGAGCCGCTGTTTTCCCCTTTGCGGGATATTGCAGCTCTCCTTGGCTCAACTCGTGGCAGCTCTGCAGCCAAAATAAACATGTCCACCACATATGCTGGAGAAGGCACCTCCACTGGTCACTGTGCAAATGGGACCTCCAGGAGGAAAAGGTGTCCCACTTCCAACACCTGGGACCAGCGAGGTCGGTGGGGAAGGATGCAAGCCCTCACCATTCCTCTTGCAGACAAGCCACAGCCATGGGGAGCTCCAGCAAGAATTAGGGATGGACAGACTTCCTACCCAAAAAAAAAAAAGTCCTACCCGGACCACAAAACCCTCCTGGCTCATCATCAACGCTGCTACGACACGAGCCATTGCCCAATAAGTAGGTCGAGCTCGTAAGAGAGAAACAACTCACCCAAATGCTTCTCGTCACCCCCATTGAGCAGCCTCGTTTCTCCCGAAAGACAAATGGAGCATTAGCTGTTCGGGGACAGCTTTGTGTATCTCTGGTAGGGAAGTGTTTTAACTCATGGCAACAGGCTGTGTAAATCAGAGCTGGAGCTGCAGCCAAATGATGCAATTAGAGGTCTTGCTGTCAACAAACAATCATGCAAATTTGTTCTCTCTGATACAAATCAAGGAGGAGACATGACTAAGCATGTAATAGGAGGGGGTTGGGAGAGGAAGAAGTTGCCCGATGCTTCCTAATGAGGGAAAAAAACTTATTGCAAAATGGAAACGGGGAAAAGGTGAAGATTTGTGTGTGTCTCTCCAGGAACTGATGTGGCCAGGCAGCGGGTCCGGTACGAGGTGTAGGTAGTTCTGTCTCTCTGAAGACATGTTTTCCCAACAGGACCATTCCCTTTGCACAAGGCTCTTGGGATGTTCATCCTCACCAAGGACCTGCAAAGTACTTTTTTTTTTTTTTGCTGACAGCCAGCACTTGCCCCCCTCAGAGCTGAGCTGTGGCCAGCAATTAAAGGCAATCAGCAGTGTCCTAATTAAAGGCAATGCTTGCAGCCATTAGCTGGAAGTGTAGGATGAATAAAGCATGTTTTGGCAGGGGGGGAGGGAGGGTGCTGGTGTGTGATGAGGCAGACACAACTAAGCTCCTTGCTGGGGAGATGGGGCCAGGACCTCGTGGGTGCTGGGAGAGCAAGTAGGGGATGGCCACTGGTGTGGGTGCTCTCACCTGGGGGAATTTGCACACCTTGGAATAGTCTCAGCACCTGGTTTGGGGGCTGTAACCCACTGGCTGAAATCCTGGCTCCTTAGCAAAGCCTTTGCTGGCATCCGCCTCAGACACTTTCAGGCCAGGCATCAAAAGAAGTGTCCCCACGTGGGCAGTGCAGGTTTGCAGCTTATGTTGACATCTCTCTTTAGAGCAGGAGGTGATGGGGATTTTTTGGTTCGGAATCTTCAGCCTCGGTGTTAGAAGGAACAGCCATCCCCATGGCATCCGCAGCCCTCGAGCCCCTCTGCCCATAACCACGGTGCTGTAGGCGAGTGGCATTGGTCCCCCGTGCTGTGCCTGGTGACATCTTGCTGAAGAACAGCATTCATCTGGGCCTTGGGGAGGTGAAAGGCTGTGTTCCTAAAACATCTTGAAATGGGTTTAAATGTGAACTGAGCCCCCGAGCACCCACCCCAGCACCCTTCAGGGGGCAGCCATGACCCTTTCCATCCCTTTCCATCCCCAGTCCTGCCATGGCTCAGCCTCCGTTTCGATGTATAGGGTACCATACGCTGCTCCGTCTGCCAGGTGTCTCCTGCACCCTGGGTGGCCCATCTTTCCGTGCACATCAGGCATTTCCCTTATAGCGCTGGCTGGGAGCCACAGCCGTACGTAAGCAGCTGCTCAGCTATTAAACAGCTTTATAATCTCAGGACTTAGCATCAAAGCAGAAGCTCTCTTAGCAGAGACGTGCAGGGATCAGACTTAAAAGAAGTCACTGAAGTAGGCTGGGGAAGAGTCTTTGCCAAGTAACATCTGTCTAAGACAGTTAACATTAAGTACAAAAAAAAACCAAACCCCTTTTGTTCGCTTCTGATTAATGAGCAAGAGAGTGCTCTCATGGAGCCCAGCGTCTCATTTCACTTTCTAAACTAGGTCTTGCATAAGCCCATGTACTTACCTGATCTTTTCCTTCTCTTTCAAAACAGGCACGCAAGCCCAGCTGGCCTTCTGCTGACAGCTGTAGTGGCAATTTCCTACACAATCGCAATGCTGTATGAGGGGTGAGTAGCTTTGCAAAATTGGAGCGCTTCTAATTATTTCTACCAGCTTTAACTCCCCAGGTTTCGGGGAACTGCAGAAGTAGAGATGTTTTTTTCCAATTAATTCAGCAGGGAAGAAGGAAAACAGAGGATTGTTTTTCAATTGTTTTGATAATGGGCAGATTCCACTCTGAAACTATTTGCTGAGTTCTAGGAACATTTATGCATTTGCTTATTTTTATCAAAATGAGACCTTTTTTTTCTCTGACGGGTCCCTGATTCTGTCTGAACAAGAACAATAAGGAAGGCAGGGAGAGGACTCATTGCGTCCTCTGAAGAGACCCTGCAAGAAGAGCTTGCATTTTGTAGTTCCTTGGATGGGCTTCTCTGATATTTTGTACCACAATAGCCTGGCAGCCCAGGACAGAGCAGCCCAGAATTATTCCCAGAAGCGGCGGTTGTACTTTGGCAGTGAAAGGCCTTTTGTCTCTGCAAGAGAGGAGGAAATAGAGGAGAGCCGAGGCCCGTCTGCATCTTGGGGGAGTCCAAGCATGTGCTGAGCCTCATCCCGCTCGGCCCAGGGATGGTCCTGGGTGGGAGCTGCTTGGAGCCGCTCCATGGTCCAGAGAGACGGAGCCGAGGATTGCCCTGGCACACGAATAGTCAGGCTGTGCCAGCCTGTGAAGGGCAGAGTTTCTGGACCCAAAGGAGAGCACGCAGTAGTCTTGATTTTAATTCTTCCCCCCTTCTTTTGCCCCCCTGTCTTATGTCTCTCCCCAAATTCCCATCCTCCCAACCACAGGCCTTTCACAGAGGAAATATATCAGCAGAAACAGAAGGGAGCGAAGAACAAGTAGCCACAGGTATGTTTGCTGATGGGCGATTCAGCGAGAGGGGCTGCTTTGCTGGGCTCCCCCACCTACGATGCGTTACATGGGGACAGGAGCAACCCCCCACCCTCCCAGTGCGCCTCTGCCCAGCCCTGCCCTCCCCGGCTCCTCCAGAGCCCTTCCTGCACTTCCTAAAGGATTCGAGCTTCAAATCTTCACAAAAACCCGGGCAGGAAAGCTTTACACAGCGGTGGTTGTGTCCGCATCTTGGCACCCGACCAGCAACCCCCTAATTGTTTTGATTATATATTTGAGAGTCGGCGCAAGGGAAAATTGCTGGGGAGCTTCAAGGCTCCAGGCTTAGTCAAAGTCGGGCAGAAAAAAGCAGCTATTGGCCATGGCAGGTGCTCCAGCGAACGGCAGGATTGGTGCAAGAGGGCATGTGTGCCGGACCATCCCTCAGGGAAACTGGGCATCCCAGCTCCAGGCTGCTCCGTGCCCAAGCCGGAGCGTTCTACACATGGGCTTGCATCGGCTCATCCCAAAAATTCAGCCTGGGCTTGCTTTTGGGGGGCCAAAGGTTTCTACAAAAGCATAAGTTCCTGCCCAGGCTCCTTTCCCTGGGGTTAAATTCCCCACCGGAAGCCCCCAGTACACCTACCTGCTGGCAGTGGGAGAGGCTGGACCAGCACACAGTTCACTGCTGGCCCAGTGGCCTCTGACCCAGCAAAGATGCCATAGAACCAGTGAGGTCCATAACAGACTCTTGTCTCTTTGCTTTTCTCAAAGCAGTGTTGGATACCTCGGCACAGCGGGCCTCTCCGGTCCCCACGCTGTCCGATTTGCCTGTTTTCCTACTGAGATGTATCCTACTAATTAGCCCAGCAACCCTTAATGAGCCAACTGAGCACCCTGCAGTATTAGAAGCGATCAGAGGAACAGCCCGAGCACGGCGGCACCTCCTCGCTGCAACCCGCAGGAGCTGGAGGTCCCTGTCCCCAGGTCTCTGTCCCCATTGCCGGGTCACTGCGGCTCCTGCCATGAAGACGATGCTCTCCTGGGAGCCACATGGCGTGGGACCTCCTGGCCTCTTGTTCCACATCAATTGTTTGAGATCTGTGGGGGAAAAAGCAACCCAGCTCTAGCCCTGGACTGGAGGTCAAGGTGGAGACACCGGGGGCCTTTTGTGAGCAAACTCTGAGCGTGGGGAAGCACCAGCTCCATCTGATCCTGAAGATGCTGCCGAAGAGCCATGGGAAGCAAACAGAAGCCCAGGCGAAGCAACGGAGAGGGCTCTGGAGCCCCTGCAGCGTTCAAACACAGCTGGGGAAGGACTTAGCAACACCAAAACCTGCTCTAGACCTAACAGCAAAGGCCCTCTTTTCTGGGAGAGGGAAACCTCCCCATCCAGAGCTGCGGTGTCCCACCTGTAGCATCTCCGCACTATTGGCAAAGGCTCTGAGAAAGGTGACTGAAAAGCACATAGATGTGAATGTACAACCAAAACCACTGCCCAAGGGGGATGGAAGCCATCCCGTGGGAAAACCCCAGCGTGGAGAAGACCAAGGGGAAGAGTCAATCCCCATCCGCACCCTGCAGATACCCCATCCCTGGCCGTGTCCAAGCCCCGGTCCCCTCCACATCCACCCAGCCCTTCCTTTTCCCCGGGGGCCACTCGAGGGTCCTGCCTGTCTTCCCCACCACCCAGTGCCTTCCAGCTATTTTTCACTGCCTTGCAGGGGCGGTGGGAGGGAGGGAGGAAGGGAGGGAGAGAGGGAGAGAAGAAGCTGCTTCTGCCTTCTGCGTTCTGCAGCAGCCGGGTACGGATCTGCCCTTCCACCACTGCCACCAGCCTCCGCGAGTCCCAAAGGGCCCGGTGCTGGATCCTGCCCTGAACGGGAAGATCCCAGGGGTGATGCTCCAGACCCAGGCTCAGTGTTT
Source organism: Numenius arquata (assembly GCF_964106895.1). Classification (NCBI taxonomy): domain Eukaryota; kingdom Metazoa; phylum Chordata; class Aves; order Charadriiformes; family Scolopacidae; genus Numenius; species Numenius arquata. Next base: position 5,075,849 of record NC_133589.1, on the reverse strand, counting down.
ACAGATTCCCAGAACAGTTTGAGAAATAAGCTGTAAATGACCAAAAAAAACCCACCCCAAAAGCAATGTCAAGCCCCTGGCAGCGGGGCTGGAGAAGGGAGCTGCGCTGCTGCTGGCTCCCGGGATGCGGTGCCGCGTCTCAGCATCGCGTAGTCCCCTCCGCAGAGGGTCCTCCCTTTTCTCAGTGTCACCTCTGCGAAACGGTCCAATTTCCTTTTGCTTTTGCATGTTGTAATTCACCCTTCGGGCGTTGCTCAGCAGGAATTAAAATGTTGGTTTCTTTTCAGTCCAGCCTCTGTTTCCTTCGTCCCGGCTCACGGACACCGTGTTTGTCTTTCACCGCTTCAGAACCATTACACAAGGTTTTTTTATTTATCTCCATCTCAACGACCTTCCTCTTAAAGATTTGGGCATAGTATTTTATTTTTAGATAAGTTTCCACATCCCCTTCACAGTTAATGTTTATAGACGGAGGCTAAAACAGCCCAGTACCCATAGCAACCAGCAAGGAGAGGATACGTTGCATTATTCAGACAATTTATGTCAGAGTTGACAGTCCTGGCTCAAAGTCTCTGATGTAAATAAATTGAGATTTGTTGATCAGTGAAATCAGTATTTACCGAAGAGACACGTGCTTGGTCGGGAAGGATTATTCTTAACGAGAACTCAGCGAGGGCTGTATTTGTGCTGTCTCATTCCCGGTCTGGGGACCACGTACGCCTTTCCCTGTCCCTGCCACGAGACTGAGGGGACCCCAGTTGTACCATTCCCTTCCCCGGCCAGGTTTGGCCCCCCAAAATGGGTGTCTGTCACCATAAACCCCAGTGGTGGAGCTGCTTCCCCTTCCATGCTCACAGCATCCCAAATGTGCAGGGGTTTGGTGCTGTACCAGGACCAGCTTCACGGCCTCCTTCCCCCTTGATCCACTGTCTCAAACCCAGCCCTTCCCACTTCCCAGCCGCTCCGTGTCATCTTTGCCTTGCACAAGGGTTTTTCTGGGGCTATGCCAGATATATCCCCATTTTTAGTAGCTCTTCCTGCAGCAGCCAGCGTGGATTAATGTGTCTCTGCATTGTAGAACTGGTTCTGGCTGCCGTAAAGCTGGAGTCTTGACATTTCAGAGGCTTCTGCTCTGTTCCCTAAAGCAAAACCGAGGAGGGAGGTGATGTTCAAGCCCATCTCGCGGCGCCCAAGCCAACCTTTCTCCTTTGGGATGAGGGGGTTGGCCCTGGCTGGGGCCAGTCCGTGGCAGTGCTGTGCCACTCACTGGTGCTGCAGGGAGGAAAACACAGAGAGACCATTATTTATATTGTTTTACAGCACTTAACAACGAGGGATTAGGGGACTTTTCCTGGTTGTAAGGAGAAAAATGTGATTCCTCTCCAATTACCTCATATTTCTAAAAAGCTGAGATTACAGAGCGTGGGGATGAATCCTTCAGGCTGAGCATGAAGCACTGATGGTGTCAGAGCTACTTCCCCCCTTCCCATCCCCAGCGTGTGCTGCACTGATGCAGGGATGGACCCCCACAGCCTCCGGGTCGGGATGTGAGACTCCTGCTGCTTCCTAAGGAGAAACCTGCACCGTCAGGACCAGCCGGTTGCAGCCCCGCCATGGTGGGGCGCATCCCTCCGGCTCTCGGGGATGCGTTGAGCACCAAGTGGGGTCCCTGGAAATGTGGTCACGGGTCCGTTTTCAGAACTTCATGGCTTCAGAATGCGGTGTGGGGCTTGCTGGGCCCACCTGAGCTTGGCGGGGGTGGGGGTTGTTTGCAGCCTTGGGAAATGTCGCACGCGAGCATCTGTGTGCAGATGCTGCAGATAACGCCTCCCTTGATGTTGGGGACATTTCTCCGGAGCAAACACAGGGAAAGGAGAAACTGGTTAAAGCACAACTCCGGCCTGGCAGGGACGGCCGGGTCACCGAGTCCATTGCACCGCGCTGCCTCGGGTCACCCCGTCCTGCCGCTCAGCCCCCCAGCGTGGCTGTGCCCGCCTGGGTTTTCTCTGTGTGGCCACTTGTGTGGCTCCCGGGCACGTGCCTCCCCTCCCTGACACTGCATGTGATATTTTTTTGAGGGTGGGGGGATAGCTTGGACAAACCCGAGTGGCCCCAGTGATGGGCACACCATGCGGGACCGGCTCCACACTCACGGGATGCTTCATCCAGGGTCACTTTGGGAGATGGAGGCCACATCCTGAGGTGCTTTTCCTGAAGGCAACCTGATGGTGGGGACATCCGGAACTGGGGGCACATCCTTGAAGGCTCTCCCCTCCGCTGTAACCACTTGTAACCCCTGTGCCCGTGTTTGCTTTCGCCCAGCGAAACTGCACTGCCTTCACCCCGGGGAGGGACGGCCACCAGCCCTTACGTTGGCAAACAAACATGATTAGCCAGGAATGGAAAATAAACACACGGCGCAATCAAGGCAGCCTGTGTCGTACCCATGGAGCGATGGAGAAGTCACGATTCCCCTTGGGCTCCTGCCAGCCCCGGCTTGCTGAGTCTGCACATTTGCTGTTCGGGAAGATGGAGGGAAACGGGGGGGTGCTCAGGACTCTAGTGGAGGCTCCACATCCATCCCAATGTCCAGGCTGAACTTCCACATGGCTTTCAGGGACAGTTTGGGCGCTGCCTGCTTTATCGGGGACCCCTTAATCCAGAGGAGGAAGATGGGGGACAAGACAAGACTTTACAGGGGAACAAACCAGTCTCCTCCATCCCTGCTGCCCAGGCAAAGCAGTCTGGGCTTTAAATGGTCACAGAGAAACACAATGGGAAGAAGGTCCTGGTGGGACACACAGCTATTTCCAGGCGGGAAACTACCAGTTTGGAGCCCCAACAAATGCCTAGTGCAGGACCAGGGTCTGTCCCACCTCGGCAACGCCAGGGTTGAGCTGACTGGTCGCCACTGGCAGGCTCCTGCTCTGGGGTGTGTGGATGCAGGCAGCCCCCCTCTCCTGGGTGTCCCAGGGGATGCTCCAAAATGACCCCCGATACCAGGAAAGCAGCAGCACCCCGTGCCCACCGTTCCCCTGCCCTTCGCATCTCCCCTGCCAGGGACAGCATGGAGATGCCATCTATCCCATCCCACCCCATCCCACCTCCGCCCTCCACCCCGGGGTTCCTTTACGCACGGAGCTCCCGCCATGTGCCAGAGGACAAGTTACGAGGCTGTTTTCTTTAATTTGCACACTAAAAAACCGCCCCGGGACAGCCCGGTGAGCTGGCCACGCTGCGCCGCATCCTCCTTGGATCTTATTTCAAAAAAAAAAAAAAAGAATCGTAGGAATGTGCTGCTTTTTCCATGTTGTGTTTTCTTCGGAGCGGAAAGGTTTACCAAGGGCAGCTCCTTTCTGAATGGGGGTCGCAGGAGGGAGGGGCAGAGCCGCCAGAGCCCCCCCCGGGGAAGGAGAAGTTGGGGCTGGGCTCTGCTTTCAGTCCTGCTTTGCTGCTGAGCATTTGCGGGAGCCTCCAGGCTCCTCGATTTGGGCACCAGCACCGAGCGGGGCTCAGCCCTTGACCAGCTCAGCCCCCCCCCCAACCCAACGCCCCCACCCACAGCCTCAAATTCTGTTCTGGCCTCAGCCCCCTCCGTTCCCACAGCCGAAGCAGCAGGGACAGATGTGGGACCTGGACACGAAACACCTCCCGGCTCCAAGCCCTCAGCACCGACTGCGCATCCCTCTGCCAGCTCCAGCCCCTCTCTGCCCGGCCGGCTCCCTGCCTCCTCTTGGGCTTTTATTTTTGTCCTATAACCCCGGCAGCCATTGCTATTTCCATGGGAACCCTCCTGAAATCTGTAGCAATGTGTCCGTGAGGGTCACTGAGCCTCCCTCTCCCCCGTGCCCTATATTCCAAGCCCCGTCTCTGGTTACAGGTGACATTTCTCTCTAATCCCAGGGAGGCTGCAGCTCTTTGGAAGGGAGCAGAAGGTGCTGGAGTCTGGGGACACATCCAGGACATGTAAACGCCTTTATCCATGCTGGATGCTGGTGGGATCCTGCTGCCTCCGAGCAAACCATGGACAAGAGGGTGGCATGAGGTGGGATGGAAATGGGGAGCAAGAGGCCACCCGTGCGTGTTTGAGCTGCCAGGAAGGAAAGCAGCAGCACCGAGTGATCCTCTGGAGGGGTTTTTGAAGTTTATCACAACAAGCCATGGGTTTTTGAAGTTTATTGCAACAAGCTCGCACCAAAGATGAGTGAAGGGGAGCAGACACAGAAGATCCGGAGACCACGGAATGGCACGAGTGTGCTCCGGGAGCTGCATCTCACCGGGCACAGGGATGGAGTCTCCGAGCGAGCTCTCACCACCCCTTGCCTGGATGACTCAAGGAATTGGGGATTTGAGACATGTCTCAGGCTTTCAAATTCTCTGTTAATCAAATCCCAAAAGCTAAAAGGAATCAAGCGACATGAAAAGTGTTGCTAAAGAAGTAGGGGGTGGGAGAAGGAAACAAATAAAGCCACCACCACCCCCCCTCGCCCTGGTCCCCAGCGACAGAGCAGCCCACTTCTGCATCATATCTCATCTGGGAAAAATTATATGTTGTGAATTGCGTGCTTCTTTTGAAAAGCCTTAAAGGAGATTTAATAAAATGAGACAAGCTAATAATATAGGGAATGAATAGCAACCCTGGATGTTGCATCTTGATTTAATCAGATGCTTTTCCCCAGGGGGACGAGCAAGAGCTATAGCTAAACCCTCCTTTCCCTTCCCTACCCAGCTGCTCCCCTTGTCCTCCAGCCCCTTGCTCCTTCTCCCATCCCAGGGGGGCAGCCAGGGCAGGATTTGGGGTCCCACAAGACCCCAGTGTTCACCAGCAGCCACTGGGAATAGCACAGCCCACACTGGTTATTTGCGAGCTGGCTAACGAGCAGCACACCGGGATGCTGTACACCAAACAGGGAGAGGATCCCCATCTGAAGAACAGGTCCCTGTCCTGGGGGAGAAAAGCAGGAATTTGGGAGCCAGGAAAGCCGGGCTGGGGAGCAGGGTTGGCTCCACGTGCATTATCCCAAAGTCCCCTCTGGAGCCAGGGAATGCGGTGTGCTGCTCTGCAGGGAACAAGCCCTTGGTAGGACGTGAAGCATCTTAATGGCAAAGATAAGGAGCTCGTGTTGGATGTGCTCGTCTCTGTGGCCTGGGAGAGTCTGTGGGATCTGTGTGTGCCGGGGCGGGAAAGGCACAAATGGCTGTTCCAGCCTTGTCTTTGTCCCTGCTTGGACCCACAGGACCCAGCTGGGAACAGGGGCCGGCTCCACCCCCGGGTGATGATACTTCCCGGCTCCGCAGCACGCTCAGAAATCAAAGTCATGTTCTCATGTAATTGTTCTTTTCTGAGTATCCCTACGCTCCCCTGTCCCTGGGCCGGACACCACGATGATCCTACCTCCTGGTACATTTTGCTTCCTACATTTTTTCAGAGGCTGGAGCTGCTGTGAGCTTTATTTTGCTGCTTGCACAGTTCGTCCAAGCCGGACCCTGGGGAGCCGCATGTTCTGTTGCTGGGATGTTTGTGTGACTTTCGTGGAATTTCCTTCCCTCAGCCACTTGCTCGTGGCAGCCGGGTGGGTTTTGTTCGTTGGCAGGTGGCTGGTAAACCTGGGAGGGTGCAAACAGGGAGAGAGACAGCAAGAAACCGGGGATTGATCTGTGCTGAAGATGTTCGATTTCATTAAAGGTGTCTGCAGTCGCTGGGTTTCACGCACAGCGACCTGCCTCAGGCTCTCGCTGTACTGAGCAGCTGCGTGAAAAAGCCCATATCCTCCAAAACAAGGCGAGGAGCAAAACAGCAGGGTCAAACTCTGCGCAGGCGGTACAGCAGCCGAGGGGGAAAATGTTGCTTTACCTGCCCCTGCTTAACACTCGGGCTATTTGCAGCCCGGTCAAAAATAGGTGATGATTTTTAATAGAGTCATAACCGTGGGAAGGCTTTGCCTCGCAGTGAGGTGAATCCTTCATCATCCATCACTGGCAGCCAGCTCCCAGCAAATGTGCTTCCACCAGGAGATGAGTTTCTAGATGATCTTAAGGGGAGTCAGCCTAATGCCTCGTAACGCTCCTCTCCTGGGTTTCTCCGTCACTCTGCGAGGAGCTGGGCTCTGGGATAGTGCAGGCAGCACCCACGTCCTCTCCCCAGGAGCTCCCGCAGCCATCGGGTTTCCTCCACACGCCTGGGGTCCCTGCCCATGCTCCTGGGGTCCCTGCCCTTGCTCTGGGGTGGCTCCAGTCGCACCCCTCACCCCTGAGCCAAGCCCACAGGGTCCCAGCAGCACCTGCCTCGTGGTGTGCTCTGACTCTGCTGTTGCCAACGGGCCTTTTGGATGGAGCAAATGGATTTTCCGTTGCTGAAGCCTGTTAACCGAAGAGTAGGCTTCGAGCCGGCTATTTTTGCCTGTTCCTGGCACTATTAATAGTTGTATGGTTAACAATAAACGCCAATCAAGATATTCGATTTGTCTGTCCCCCAGAGGTCAGCGCTTCCTATTCCCCCTGTTGTTTTCCATCAACTGCTTCAATTAAATGATCTTTTTGTTATTTCAGGGTGATCCATTTGTGCTCTGCGAATGGCTATTAAACCTCTTCGCTGTCGCACACACAGATCAATAAACATGGGAAACTGTCCCACTTTCTCTCCCCAAAGTGTCCTTGTGCCTCTGCTGCCAGGCAGGATGTTTCCCTGCAGGCAGGGACGGGGCTGCTGTCTAAACTGCTGCTCCCTCCCACCCCACAGATGACCGTAATTCCTCCGTAAACCTTTGAAAATGTATTTAAATTAATATCCAAGTGTGAGACCACACGTCAGGAAGATGAAAAGCTCAGCGGTGGTGATGAAACGCACCACCCCGTGCAAATTTATGTGTTCTAGCTGTCCCTGAGGTCCCTCTCAATGTTGCAGGTGAGGCTTCTGCTGTCCTGAACCTTATTTAAGCATCACCTTTTGCAAAGTTTCTTTTCTGATAGATTCTCATAGGGTTGGTTTTTTTTTTTTATTCAAACTTTCTCATCAGCCCGATGGGGTCTGAGGGCTTTCCTTGGGCCCCGTCTCTCACTCACTGGTGGCACAGAGATCACTCAGCACAGCAACACTCCCGTTTCCCCGAGGACTCTTGCCCGGGTGCTCAGGGAGATGCTGGTTAAGTCAAACACGCTGCAGCCCCGCAGTGTCCAGGGGCTTGGGGGGGAGGGAGGGGGGCTGGCTTGTCTCCAGTAAGAACCAGCAACTAACTCAGCACCCAACAAGATCAGGACCCCGATGTGAAGCAGCACCCTGCCCGCCCCAGGAGCATCCCTGCTGCCTGCATCCTTGCTGCCTGCATCCCTGCCGCCTGCATCCCTGCCAGCATCCTTCCTCCTCCTCCTCCTCCTCGGGCAGCGTCCCCCCCTTCCCCCCCCCGGCCCCACAGGGGCTGCAGGGCCCTGTGCTGCGGCTCATGCCCCCAGGACGAACTTCCCCAGCCCTGCCTGGGGCAACACTGCAGGTTCCCTGCCTGCCCTGCCTGCCCTGCGGGCGCTGCCCGCCCTCAGCGCCCCCTAGCGGGGGAGCCGGCGCTGCAGCGGCACCGCGCTCGGAGCCCCGGGACCGGGCTGGGGTCGGGGCTGGGGGGTCGGGGTTGGGGTTTCAGGGACGAGCCACCACGCAAAGGCCTCCTTCCCGGTGGCACGGCGCAGCCTCCAGCCCGGGCTGCGGTGCCCGGTGGAACGGGGACGTCTCCTTCCTCCCGTTCCCTGCACCCACCGTAGAGGGGCTTTTCCCTGGTCTTGCTGCGGGGCAGGTGCCCGCACACCCCCGCTTCTGCGCCGAGAGAAAGTGTAAAACGGAGTAAAAGCACATCGGGGAGCGGGCTGGGACACACACACACACACACACACACACACACACACCGGCACCCCGCGTCCCCGCGCCCGGGCAGTGCGGGTGACAAAGGGGTCCCGTTCGGGGCGACCCCACTGCCGGGGCGTGCGGAGCCCCGGGAGGCTGCAGGGCGCCGGGATCCCGCACCGGGCTGCCAACGGGACGGGTACAAAGCAAGGAGTCCCCGGGCTGAGCTGCAAAGGGGTCGGCTTCCAAACGGGACCGGGAGCCCGCACCGGGCTGCCAACGGGACCGGGCTGCACGTTACCGGGAGTGTGAACGGGACGGGGCTGCGCAGCACCGGGAGCCCGGCCGGGGCTCCAAAGGGTCCGGCTGGCAGAGCACCGGGAGTGAGCACCGGGCTGCAAACGGGACCGGGCTGCAAAGCACCGGGAGCCCCAACCGGGATCCGAACGGGAACGGGGCTGCGCAGCACGGGGAGCTCCAACCGGGCGGCAAAAGGTCCGGCTGGCAGAGCACCGGGAGTGCGCACCGAGCTGCAAACGGGACCGGGCTGCCAAGCACCGGGAGCCCCAGCCGGGCTGCGGCGGGGGCCGGGGGGGGGCGCGGAGCTGTGCACTGACTCAGCCGCCGCCGCCCCGGGCCGTGACGCGCCGAGGGGCGGTCGCTGCCGCCTCCATATAACGCGGCGGCGGCGGCGGCCGTGCAGAGCTCACACCGGCCTTTCCTGCGAGGGGAGAGGGGCTGAGCAGCCGGGCACACGTTGCCTTCCTCCTCCTGCTCCTCTTCCTCCTCCTCCTTCCTCTCGGCGCAAGCTGCTCCTTCGTCGGCTTCAATGAAACTGGCAGCGATGATCAAGAAGATGTGTCCCAGCGAGGCCGAGCTGAGCATCCCCGCCAAGAACTGCTACCGCATGGTCATCCTGGGCTCCTCCAAGGTGGGCAAGACGGCCATCGTCTCGCGCTTCCTCACCGGCCGCTTCGAGGAGCAATACACGCCCACCATCGAGGACTTCCACCGCAAGTTCTACAGCATCCGCGGTGAGGTCTACCAGCTCGACATCCTGGACACATCAGGCAACCACCCCTTCCCAGCCATGCGCCGCCTCTCCATCCTCACAGGTACTTTATGGGGAGCAACCAGGAGGAAAGGCGGGGGTCCCTTTGCCAGATTTCAGGTGTCCTTGCCCAGTTTGGGAATGTTTCTCCAGTCCTGGGAGGAGGGAGGTGGGATTTTGTGTGTGCACAGGGTGGGCAATTTTGCTCCCTGCATGGGGTGGATGGGAGGATGCAGGACCCAGGTCCTTCCCCGAGTCTCTAGATGGCTTAGGCAGGTCTCTGTGTGTCCCCGTCCCTGCAACCATCTCACGTTCCCTTTTTCTCCCCAGGAGATGTGTTCATCCTCGTGTTCAGTCTGGACAACCGGGACTCCTTTGAGGAGGTGCAGCGTCTGAAGCAGCAAATCCTGGAGACCAAGTCGTGCCTGAAGAACAAAACCAAGGAGAACATCGAGGTGCCCCTGGTCATCTGTGGCAACAAGGGCGACCGGGACTTTTACCGGGAGGTGCAACCCCGGGAGATCGAGCAGCTGGTGGGAGGGGACCCCAAAAAATGTGCCTACTTCGAGATCTCGGCCAAGAAGAACAGCAGCCTGGACCAGATGTTCCAGGCGCTCTTCGCCATGGCCAAGCTGCCCAGCGAGATGAGCCCTGACCTGCACCGCAAGGTCTCGGTCCAGTACTGCGACATCCTGCATAAGAAGGCGCTGAAAGGCAAAAAGCTGCTGAAAGAGGGGGGCCGGGGCAGCACGGAGGAGGCGTACGGCATCGTGGCCCCCTTTGCCCGGCGACCCAGCGTCCACAGCGACCTCATGTACATCCGGGAGAAAGCCATCGGCGGCGGGCACAGCAAGGAGAAGGACCGCTGCGTGATCAGCTAGGAGCCCCCAGTCGCCCCGCGATGGGAAGGAAGGAAGGGAGGAAGGAAGAAAGGGAGGGGGGAAAGATGCTTGTTTCCGAACTGACTTTGGGCAGGCAGGAGGGTGGGCAGGTGCCCACCCGGGTAGAGAGAGAGAGAGGGTCGCCTCTTCCCCAGCCTCCCTCCTCCTGAGGCATCGCTTTCATCGGCTCCCTCCCCCGTGGGTGCATTTTGGGAGCAAGGGATGTGAAGGAGGAGGCTCAGGAGAGAGTGGGGGTGCCTCCGGGACCAGCCTCCTCTGGGCAGAGAGACAGGGAAAGGGTGAGCTGCTGGGCAGCCAGGCGGGAGGACGAGCGTGGAGGGCAGGGACCTTGGTGTTTCTTTCCCTCCCAAACCACCCAGCCTCAGGCACTGCCTTCAGAAGGGAGCCTGGGGCTTTGGGGTTGGTGTTTTGTTGGTTTGTTTTTGTTATTTTTTTAACTTAAGAAGCTGTGCACGGACTCTGGCTCAGTGTCATGTGTTCATCTGTGTCGGCAAAGCACGTGCAGAAGACACTCCTAAGCTGTTGCAAAGACATTGCAGAGTTACAGCCCCGATGGACCAAAAAAACCTGACTCTTGTTTACATTTGTCTTGTCTGATTTGCAAGATTTGGGGAGGGCGGGGGGAACGGGAAGGGTTTTTTAAATAAGAAAATAATAGGCACTTTATGTAGGTATTGGTTGTCATTGACATGAACAAAAAAAAAAATCTTCAAGTGTTTCTACCGTGGGTGAAACTTGATGTTTTATTTTTTCTACAAATTAATAAAATCTTTTTAAAATGACACCTGTGGGTTTGCCTTTGCTTCTCCACCCGGCCCCATAGCAAAACCAAATCCTGTTAAACCGAGACCTGAGCCCAACCCCGAGGTGCTAAAAAAGCCCCCCTCGACTCAATCCCTTTATTATTACCCCATTTTCTCCGACTCCCAGAGCAAAGGTTTCCGTCCCTGCAAGCAGCCCATTTCTTGCCACACAGGGGGTAACGAGGGGCCACGCACAGACTTAGTTACTCAAACGGGGTCAGCGAGCCAAGACTCTTTCCTCACTTCACTAACGGCGAGTGACGATCCTGCCAGCCCCATGACACGCCGGGCACTGGCATGTCATTCACGGCAGAAACCGAGCAAACTGACATCACTTCATTATAAAGAGCTGATTGTGTTTCATGCTTTTTCCTGATTAACTAAGCACGCTTTAATGATGTCAACAGAGAGTGATTCATTTGCGCCCCGTCCTGGATACTGTTTTTATTTTGCAATATGAGTAAAGGAAGTACTTTGCTTGAAAGGTCACCTTTGCATTTTTAATCTCTGCTTAATAACAAGTTGCAGTAACCATTGCTGGAAGTGAAAGGGAAAGGGGAAAGCTCTTCCAAGAACAGCTCTCCCTGGCTCCAGCTTCTCTTTCAGTTCATTTTCAGCCCCCGTTCGCCCCCCCGAGCGGCAGAACAAATCTACATTTAATACATTTTAATGGCAAAAAGATTTCTGCCGAAGCCACAAAACTAAGGTGGGCGAGTGAGAACTGCAAACCAAACCACTTCAGTTTCGTTTGAAACTTGGATTCAAGTTGACAGAGTTAATTTGTTCCTGTGCTCAGTGCCAAGTATTTCTTTGGAAACACGTTGTTTCTTCCAGCCCCGCATATGCCCTGATTTCACAGGAACAGCCACTGGCAAAAAAAAGGGAAACCACTGTCCAGGCATGAGACACAAGAATTTATTGAGCTGGGACAGGCAATGGTTGGCAGAAAGGTAATTTCAGTAATAAAAAGAGCGTACATTGTGCTTTGTTTATCTTGGTGTTCTGCTTTGCTCAGGGTTTACACACTGGCACCTTCCCAAAGAAAGTACTAGCAAAGTATTCCAGCGGGAACAGAGTAATCTCTAGGCTGCAGGTGAGACGTAGCCACCCCAGCTCCCCACCAGCAGAATTACTTGCCTCTTGGCTTAAGAAAGGAAAATGCCACCCAGACAGACTTTGCTTCTCTTCTGTTGAAGGCACAAGTGCTACCTGCCCTTGGGTGGCTGGTTCTGGATGGATATTGTGTTTCTCTTGATGGTTTTTAACCTCTTCCGCTACTGACCTGCACCATCTTTCAGCATTAATTCAGGGAACCCTGAGATTTAAGGTCCCATCACATCTTTGTTAGTCGTCGAGATGCGGTGCCGCTTACCAGGCTGCCATCAGCCACCGTAACAGCGAACGCAGGACAGAGGGCAGGGAGCCCTGGGATCCGTCTGACTGCGAAACAACATTCAAGAGCTTTCCATCAGCCCCTGGCAAATGTTCGAGCCGCTCAAGTGCTTGTGTTTATGGGAAGCCCCTGGAGCACTTCAGCTGTGGAACTGACCCGTCCTGTTGAGCCTGACTTTTGTCACGTGTGGAGTAACTAAAAGCTCTTGCCATTTATGCCCTTTGTTTTGATTCTGCTTTCCCTTCTTCTATTTTAAAAGCAAGATGCCCAATGTGCTGCCTACAAGATGCAGTCGCCACAGATTTACACACCCAAAGCCTATCAGAATCCACCCTCCCGGCAGTCCCTGCTTTGCTCTCCCAAGTCACCCCGCTTCCAAAAAAGCCATGTCAAGACGCAGAAGCTGGGCCCAGGCTACACACGTCCTCTGCGCTGCCGAAATCCTGCCCCTGCTCAGCCCACATCCACTCAGTGAATACACAAGAGGGGCAGTTTGGAATTTCACCGTCTTTACTTGACTCATCTCAGACACAGCCAGCACTTGTTTAGAAAGAGAGAAAGAGAGAGAAATACAAAAGTAACTGAAAGCAATCTTTCCTCTTTCGACACACTGAGACTGGAAAGTGTCCCAGAGACCCTTTCCAGGAGCAGGGCCAAACAGCTCACACTTCTCTCTTGTGCTCCCTTTTGATGTTTGGCCACTTTTAAGTAAAAAAAAAAATTAAAAAAAATGCAGAAAATGTCCCCTTTTTCTTGTTGAAGTTAACCAGCAGGTACTTTGACCCTTAGAGAGGAGAACACGTCTCCTTCTTGCTTGAATATAGAAAAATACTACCTCACCCCACCCCAAGAGAAAACAGAAGAGATGCATATATAAATGCACAGTCCTACAGCAGATCAAAGTCAATGTGCCGCTGTAATCATCATGTGTGAAGCACACAGTGTTCTGGTTCAGTGTCACACGTCTGCGATCCACACAGACACAACTTCAGAGCAATGCCACCCAAAAAAGCATAAAAGAAAGAAATGTAAACTTCTGCCACGTTTTTCTCTCCTGTTCAGCCCGGAGAGGCGGTTTCTCAGACCTGGAGAGCAGAGCAAATCCTACTCCTTGGGGATTTCAAACATGCAAAGGCTCTTGTACTTCTGCAGCAGTTCGTTTTTGGTCCGGACCTGCTCCCGCAGGTTCTGCAGCTGCTGCTGCTGCTGCTCTGGGCTCACACCAATGCCGGGCATGGAGCTGATCAGCTTCCTCATCTCCTGGAACTTGTTCTTCAGCTCGTTCAGCACCTGGTGAACATCCTGACTGTCCTTGTCCATGCTGCAGAGGAGAGAAAAATGAGACACTGTTCAATTCTCCTATTGGAAATGCCCCTTCAGCCCACAGAGGTGACACTCATTTCCAGTACAACCAGGGCTTCAACTGCAATCCACTGGGAAACTTCTGCTTTTGGTATCTAGCTACACACACCTAATTCACCTATCCCAGTAAAATGGACACAGAGAGCTATACAGACTGGGTAACCTCTGGGGCAAACTGGTTTCCTGGTAATTTCCAGCACACAATCCAGTTACCTCAGGACCCATCAATCGGGTAAGGAGCCGGTCTGCAGCTTTGAAAACATTATCATGGAGCCAGGTAAATTCTCCCTCTGTTTGAACTCCCGTATCTCTCTTTGGGGAAGGTAAGATTACATACGTATGTTGTGTGTAGGCACCTAGAAAAAAAAGATCTCAGTTTCACCCGTGACCTGTTGCTGCTGTAATACAAAAAATCAATGCCGTCAAACAGCTTGACAGCAGAAAACAGAAACTGTTCCCCAAAGTATCAGAGAGTATCCAATGGCAGAGAAAATGGTACTTTGGAGCGTTAAAACAGCTCTCTGGGGATATATATCTAATAAAAGAGAAGCGACACCTTTTTTTTTTGTTGGTTTTTTTCTTTTTTTTAACAACAGCACAATTGGTGCTGCAGCCAGCTCTGTGCTTTTCAAGGATCAGTGTTGTCTGAGGCAGCGTGTGCCCTCAAATCCTCATTAGTATCTGCCGCAGCTTTGTTAGCACCAGCGAGAAGTTTTACCGATTCCAGGCAAAAGCGAGTCCCTGCTACCAGGGCGCCTGTTAATAACGAGTGAGGGATTCTAATGGTCTTTGAAAACTGGGAGCCCGCTCAATAGCCAGACCTAAAAATAAATCTGCTTGGCACGACCAGGGCAGAGAGGTGCTCGATTATAACTTTGGGGAATCATGACACGGCTGAGAGCAAAACTTTTAACCAGATGGTCGTGGTTCGTTTCAAAAGCTGGTTGGAACAAAATATTCATTACTCCCTTCTAAATAAAACTGCAGCTGGTACTATAATGTATCCCCATTATGCAGGCATTCACGGTCAGGTCGGCAGTGGAAAAATACAGGGGCACACACACACACACAACCCCATGGCACGTCTGCGGAAGGATGGGTTGACACTGCCTTTAACCCACCATCGCTGCAGGGTGGCTTTGAGAGGGACGTTCTCTCCGCTCCAGGTCTCCCCAAGTCTTCTTCCCTTCCCCACACAGAGAACTGATGGCTGCTCATCCAGCTGCTTGATCCAAAGGAGTAATTATTTCAGGTTTGGGTTTTTTTCTTTTTTCCGATGGGTGGTTTTCCTGATGGATCAAGCCACTGAAGGAACTCCTGCTTTGAGGGCAGGGACAGGCAGGTGTGAGGAGGAGTGGGAAGAGACTGCAGGTGCCTGCAGTAATGCAGGATTCAACCCAACGTCCTACCTCAGCCTGAGCTGATGGACTGCGCATAAGACCTGCCTTTAAGGCACAGTGTTCTTCATTACACCAGCACAACCCACTGTTGGTGGAGCCACGCGCTGGGACCTTAGTGGCAATCCCATTTTATTGTACAAGGCTGCAAATAAAGGCAAGCCCTGCTTGGGAAAACTTTCTTGGGACCCAAACAACAGGAAAGAGCACGTGTCCTTGAATGTAAGCAAATTTACGCGATACATCCTCGCTCTCAAGCACAGAGTCACCTTGGAGACGTGTCTTCATGGCTGAGTCAGTGTCAAAACAGCAGGGCCAGGCTCTGTGACTAGCAGCAGCGTTAAAGGATAATACGTTTGCCATCTGTCAGGGACATGAGGCAACACATCCCACCGCTTGCCTCTGTGGTCCTACCCATCTACAGCACCGTTCAGGGTACCTACGTCTGCTTGTGCTGCCCAGGAAATGCCATGTGCGAAGCCAAGGAAGCAAAGGGAGTGGGTGGCTCAGTGGGACAGGGCACAAGATATCCTAGGGACTGTCATCTGCAGGGCACCATGACCTGCTCGGTGACATAAAGAAATCTGGGAGTTCTCAGCCCATGGCTACTGCCCACTTTGCTTATGTACGTGATTGCACCTAGCAATGGGCTTAGCCTCACTTCTGTGGCTTGGAGGGATCTGGCAGAATCGAGGCCAGGGGCAACCACCCACCCTCAACACAATGGGGAAACTGAGGCAAATCAGAAGGTTTGCATTCTCACACCCGTTCTGAATCCAGACCGGTGTGTCAGGAGGTGTTCAGTCTTTCCTTGCCACGGCACAGGCTGCAGAGCCATTAAGGGTGAACCTCTCTCACCTTTCAGACATGTTTGATGCAAGTGAAACATCAGCAGGACACAAACCAGCCTCAGCTCCTAAATAAGTGCAGAGGGAAAAGGCAGCCAGGCCCACAACCAGTAACAAGGGAACTCATGCTCCCCATGCCCTCTGCCTCACCCCGCAGTGTGCCCAGGTGAAAGCACAGAGCTGCCCAGGATGGATTTTTACGGCAGAGCCATACCCCTACCAGGATCTCAGACCGGCATCTCTGAAGGGGTTATTCCAGGCCAGAAACATGGCAGTTCTCAGTGCCCTTGTACAAGTACCTTTTACCCCTACAGTACTTATCTTGAACCAGGAAGAGAACAATTTAACCCGTACCACTGCAGAAGTCATCCTCCTTTTTACAGCTCCCCAGAAATGGGCTGCATTCTTGCCCCAGCACTGCCTGTACGTTCCGAGGCTGTTATCAGCCAAATAATACAGTTATCTGGAGCAATAACCCAGCGCAAGTACAATGCTCCTGCTCCTGGGTGTTGATGGTGGGGCAGTGTACCTGGGCCATGGGAGCAGCTGCATCACCCAGGTGACCCAAACACCACCCTGGCACTGGCGTGACTCAGAGCGGAGATGTGCGTGGGGCTGCACCAGCTCCCTCTGACACTCTTCCCAGGAACTCCAGCCGGGAGGAAAAGGGCAAAGGAGACTCTGGGAGGTTGGAGAGCATCATTAGAGGGGTGACCTCATTGCCCTGCTAGCCATCTGGGGCACCCTGAGGATGTTGGCAGTTAATAGATGGAGGACCCCATAGCCCCGCTCCCCATCCAGGACCCCCCAGGGATGCTGGGGGCTGCAGAACATCATTAGAGAGGGATCCCATTGCCTCAGTCCCTGTCCAGACCATCCCTGAGGATGCTGTGGGTGGGAAAGCACCGTTAAGGGAGGGACTCAATAGCCCTGCTCCCTGTCCAGGGCATCCCGAGGATGCTGGGGCTGGAAGGGCATCATTAGAGGGGGGACCCCATAGCCCTGCTCCCCACCCAGGGCACCCTGGGAATGTTGGGGATTGGGAAATATCATTAGAGGGGGATCCCATTGCCCCACTTCCTGTCCAGGGCATCCCTGAGGATGCTAAGGGGGGGAAAGCATCATTAGGGGGGGGGGGGGCATAGCCCTGCTCTCCACCCAGGGCACGCTGAGGGCGCTGGGGGTCAGACAGCAGCATTACAGGGGGGTGGCTGGAGCAGGGGTGAAGTGCCCGGTCCCGGTCCCGGTTCCGCTGCAGGGCAGCTCTCGCCATGCGGTGCACGGCGGGAGAGGCCCGGTCCCGGCGAGGCTGGGGGAGGCCCGGTACTTGCGGCCGCCGTTACCATTTGATGATGTCGTGGACGAGCGGCAGGAAGGAGAACTCCTCCTGCACCGGCGGCAGCGGCGGTGGCGGCGGCTTCTGCTCGGCGGGCGGCTCGGGCGGCGGCGGCTCCTCGGCGGCGCGGGCGGCGGCGCCCCCCGAAGCCATGGCGGACCCCGGGCCGGCGGCAGCGGCGCCGCGCAGTGACGGAGCGGGGCGGAGCTCGGCCGCGCCGCACCGCCCCACCCCGCCGGCCGCCTGCGCCGGAGCCTGGGATGAGCCTTCTCCCGAGCTTGGGCCTGGGCCTTTCCCTGAGCTTGAGCCTGGGTCTGGGCCTTGGGCTGGGCCTACACTGGGGCCTGGGTCGGGGCCTGGGTCTGGGCCTGCTCCAGAGCCTGAGCTGGGCCTTCCCCTGAGTTTGGCGTGGGCCTGGGCCTTCCCCTGAGCTGGGGCTGGGCCTGGGCCTGCTCGTACTCCAGGGCCTGGGATGAACCTTCCCCTGAGCTTGGCCTGGGCCTGGGCTTGGGCTGGGATTTCCCCCGAGCCTGGGTCTAGGCTTGGGCATAGGACTGGGCCTGGGCCTTCCCCCGAACTTGAGTCTGAGCTTGACTTGCGCCGGGGGCCTGAGCTTGAGCCAGGTCTGGGCCTGGGGCTGAGCTGTGGTTGGGGCTGAGGCTGGACCTGGGTCTGAGTTCGGGCTGTGCCCCTGTGAATCCCCCCCGGCAATCTCCCTGAGCCCTGCTCGCCCTGCTGGCGCATTGCCCCACGCAGGACTGAGCTCCGCGCAGGAGCTGGGGTGTTGGAGGAAGGACAGAGCACAGGGTCCTGCACCCCAAGGGCAGGACGAGGAGAAGAGGTCCCAGGAACCATCCTGAGCTAATCTGGTGGTGGCTCCCAGCCCTTCGGAGCACTCAGATTGGTGTGCCAAGCCTGAGTGCATCCCTCCCTTTCGAGCCAAATCTTAGGGGAAAAATTGCATTATTCTCTGTTAAATCGATAGCTATGGCAGGGTTTTGCTGTCTCTTGGCTTTCTGCCGTGGTTTTTCATTAGTTGGTGTCCTTAGTTTGACTTTAATGCAATATGTCAAGGGGGCTGAGTGACAGGGATGTGGTCTTTGTAGTGCCTTAAAGACGGATGCTTACGTGGGAGCAGGCTTTCTGCCCAAGGGAGAAAGCATGGCTGACATCAGTTGGAGGGAAGGCAAGCTGGAGCATTGGCTGAGAGCCTGGGCTGGAAGGTGGAGGAATCTGGAGGAAGAGAGACAGAAATCTGGTGTCGGGGCTGGGACCGCTGTGGAGCTGGGAGAGGGGGAAGAAATGGGGCTCTGGCGTGCCTGCGGGTGGAAGAGGCGGCTTGAGATGGCGTGTGGTCGAGGCTGGGAGATGGAGGATGATGCCCCTCTGCACCAAACGGCCTCAGAGTTTGCCTCAGCAAACTGCTGCCGCTGTGTTTAAACCCCTCTACCAGCACAAAGGATCGCAGCGCTAATGATAGCAGCCAGAGTCATGAGTTTTTCTTCCTGGGTTGGCTTACAGAAAATGCATAATTTAATTTTTCATTTGAAATAGTCCCCCTGCTCAACCGTTGGGGGCTGAGGATGACTGGGAAGGCAATTTTCTTTTTTAAACCAATTTCTTTCAAAAAGCAAACAGAGACTATTTATATCTCAAAATGAGAATGCTGGTAACCATTTAGATACGTGGAGTATTGACTGTTTGCTCTAAATATAGCAGATGCAGTCGCTCACTTTGTTCCTTCTGTCAGGAATAGATCCCGGCTCGGGTGCTGATGCTGGAATGTGCGAAGGAGCCTGGGGGAGGCCCATGTCCCGCAGACCAGGTCCCTGCGGGGAGGCTGGTGGTATTTATGGTCCTTGACTGCGCCAGGCAGGAGGTACAGGATGCTGCGTCCTTCGCGTAGGGCTGAGCTGAGAGGTTCATTTCTGTCACTTTTTATGTCCTGTTTCTAAAGCGAGACTTGATTCAGGCTCCGTGGGGGACGCTTTCTCTGTACTATGTTGGTTTTAACTCTCCCCTTGACTTTAGGGAGGAGGGCGGCTAATTGCTAGGCTGCTGGCCGCCTGCCTGTAATGGGTGAGTCAGGCAGTCATTAGAGCAGGTGACAACACGCAGATACCATTCAGCCGTACCTAAAGTGCTGTCAATCAGCATTTCTTTATGCGATTCAGTTCCCATTTTGGGTCATGTGTTCCCACAGCAGCTGGAACACAACAGCTTTATCTAGTTGACGTTCCTCCTTCTCCCTGCCTCTCACCTTCCCTTTTGTCCTGGTTTGAGGCCCAAACCACAACACCTTCTTGTGGGAGCAGCTCCTCTAGCTCCCTCAGGTCACCCATCTCTGTTCTTTCTGGCTTGCCATGTCTGGTGGCAAGTCCAGGGGAGAGCAAAGATGTTTTGGAGTAGGGTTGTGGTTCGACAGGCTCCTCCATCACTGAAGATGCTGGTGAATTGGTCGGATGAGACTGTGTGGTCACCATTTGAACATCAACCTGTGCGAGGGGCACAGTAGAGCTGTTGTCGATACCATGATGGCGTGTCCATACCCCTGGTGAGGGCAGTGGGGAGAGGTGAGACCCAGCTGATAGGTGTGGCAGGGAGGAGAAGGTATTTTGGGTGTGCAGACAAGTGTTGAGCTCAGGTGAGGAGCACTGTGGTGTGCCCTAATCTTCACCTGCCCTTGTGGAACTCCGGGCTGTGAAGCCCTTGTCCCCATGTGGTGAGTATTTGATGACCTGGGTTACGTCCTTGTAATGTAGTTCCTAACAGATACTGCCAACAACATGGTCTTCCCCATCCACATCATTTTGCAGTCCTCTTGGGGTCTCTATCTCAGACGGAAGGGCTGTGTCTGACCATCTGCTGTTCTCATGCGGAGCTGGTGCTCGTCTGCAGTTCTTCCTAATTTTCAGTCTGGATTTCGTTACCCACTGTCAGTTCCTCAGCAGAAGGGTTTGAATGAACAACCTGTGAAAACTCCTAGTGAGGCAGCTAAAACACGAACAAAGATGCTTAGTGTTGAATGAAAAGAATAATTTCCCCCTGGATTTGGTAATAAACCTGAAGTGCAAATGATCGACCTGTTCCTCACACTTGATTGTGCCTCTTTGTATAATTCGCTTGCTGAACAGCCAGTTTCTGAAATGTGCAAATTTCTCCAAATCAGCTGCTCCCCCATGTCTTAAAGCCATCATGTACACTCATTGCTCACCCAAACACTTGGTTAACCCCAAAAACCAGCTAATCCTAAAAACCAGCTGATCAAATAATCCGTATCCAGAGCCTCTTTTGTTACTGGCAGTTTTCTTTACGATACCAATGGTTTTTGTTTTGTTTTGGTTTGTTTTTTTTTTTTATATTTTCCTGTCATTTCTATACACAGTGCGCCTTTTGTCCTCTTCCAAAGGTAACTTTTGAGGGATTTACCACTAATCATTTAATTCATCACCAGGTGACTCTGTGCCTTTCACCGTTTCCTTACAATGACTTCACGTTTCTGTGTTGATGGTCTGGCATTTCAGTGGACTCCACTTCTCTCTATTGGACCATCTGGAGCTTGTTGTGCTGTTGCCACCAGCTCTGTTAACTCTTTTTTTACTATAGGGCTATCACCAGGTTGAGCTTTAGCTGCTCCTGCACTGCATCGTCAGCCTGAATTTTCTGTTTAAGTCTTGCTAAGCTGCCGTGGTGGGATAAGTCTTTATTGCTAAGTTGGGAAGGTGCTGGCGGGTTTGTGGCCACCTGGGATGGGGTGATAGGAATGAGAAGTTACAGCTCCAGCCCTTGGCTGCGGTCAGCAGCACAGAAATGTTGGACCTTTCCATTAGGTCGTGGCTGTGATCCTGCTACTGCTCAGGTTCCTGGCCAAGATCCCCCTAATTTTGACCAGATGGGAATTTGGTCTCAGGCTTTGCCCTGTCTTGAGTCTTGGTGTCATTCAGGGACCATTTCAGGGCCCTGGCATCCTGGGCTTCTCAAGGGTTGCTGATGGGAATGGGAGTGTCATAAGCCGAGCTTCATCCTTTGAAGCAATGTTTTAGCCAGAGAGATTTAGACCCTGGAGGTCTGGCTGCCCCCAGACAGGTAGCCCTGTACCACCATGTGCTCCCAGAGCAGCTGGTGCCTCAGGTACCACCGGGGTTTAAGATCCAGCTGGGGTGAACAAGCAGCACCAAACGCATCCAAAGCCCCCCAGTGCCTCCTGGAGCTCACCATGCTTTGGCAGAGCTGCTGGAGAAACCCTGCAACGCCCCATCCTAGGGCTGCCGTGGGGAGGAGGGCTGTCATCCCATAGCCTGGGAGATGCCATCCTCAAGGAGGGTGGCTGCCTGTATTGGGAGACCCCCGATACAGGACAGAGCTTGGGACAAGAGGTGGCACAGGATGTTTGTCCAAGCTGCTTGTAGCCCCGGGTCGGGTGTCAGAGCTGCAGGGCATTGGCCTGGCCATGAAGGCCAGCACTTTGGGGGGAGAATGGGATTGGGGATGATTCAAGGGCACAGGGAGTGGCAAGCGATCTCCTGATGTTCACTGATGCCATCCCACCGCTGAGCAAACACGGGGGCTGGCCCAGGCTGCAGGCCACCCAGGGGGAGGCACCCAAAATAGTGCGTGGGCAAGGGGAGCACAGAAGGGCTTCTTGCGTAAGGTCAGCTATGCAGAAACGCAGATCCAGGAAAACACGCAGCCGGATCAGCCGCAGCCCCCAGCCAGGCCCGTCTCCGGGCACAAGCGGCTCTGAAGCTCACTGTCTCCATCAGACAGTGGGATGGTGGGTCCTGGGAGCCACCGGTCCCCGCAGCATCCCACCAGGTCATCCCGGAGCTGGGCTTGAGCGCTCCCAGCCTCATTTTGCACCCAGTGCAAACAAAAGGGGCGAAAGCCACCTCGCAGGAGCAAGGCAGGAGCTTGGAGTGTGAGTTTGGGGTGTCCCTGAGGAAACCTACTCCTGCAGAGGGAAGTGCCCTTGTTACCACTGGGCAAAACCAGCCCCGGATCCCTGCTGGCTCTCGCCCGCAGCGCGGTGACTCAGCAACGTCCGTGCAATTATTTACAAATAATGAGTTATCCAGAAAACACGTGCCACGACATACATGAGGCAGCGGCGTTTGCGCTCTCCATACGCAATCACGGCCTTGAAGCAACGCTGCAAGAGCCTGCACCAGTGCCCAGCCCGGGTAGGGATTTCTTCCCTGACCTCCCGGATGGCACACCCTGCGCGTTGGGAAGGTGATGGAGGGGGGGCAGCACATCCATGGGCATCCCTGGGCACACGCGTCTCTGTGTGTGTGTGTGTGTGCATCCCTGCGTGGCTGCAGACCCTGTGTCTACATCCCTGTCTGCATCCCCGTGCTTGGGCATTCCTGTCTGCATCCCTTTGTATCTGCATCCCTGTGTATCTGCATCCCTGAGCTCGTGCATCCCTGGGTCCCAGAGCAGCGCTGCCCTGCTCATGGGCGCAGCGCGGGCTTCACAGCTCACTCTTTTCAAAGAACGGGCTTGAGATAAATTTATCTGGATACATGGAGCAGAGGCTTCCTAATGGGGTCGAGTTAAGGACTGTACTGAAGTCCCTGCTCCCTTTCTCGGTGCCGTTCTTATTCTGCTAAAGTGGGTCAGGCTTTGTTTGTGTGTTTGTCAGGTTCCCTTCAAGTGCGGCAGGAAAAGCCATTACCTGATCTTTGAGCACTTCAACACGTTACTCTTTGGTTACTTAAAGCAAGGGGAGAGAAAAGGAGCTTGCTTTTTTGGCGCCACTAAAAAGGCATCGGGTTAAGATTTTAGGCTGTCCTTTGCTCAATTTGGAAACACCATTTCGCTATAATTGGCCTAAGAATAACCCAAATTTTACATGGGCTTTGCAAGATGAATCAGGTGTCCTTGAGGAATACAGTTTTATATGCCAGAGCAGTGGGTTTCTGGGGCAGCGCCGGCGTCGTGGGAGACACGTCTCTTGCAAATCAAGGGGCTGGGAGATGGAAAAGTCTCCATCCAGCTCCAGCAGGAAACCATTTAATCCTTCTCCTGACCTGGGGAAAGGTGCATTTCTGCAGACCCACGGCCGTGGCAAGAGCAGGATTTTGGTGAGCCTTCCTCCTCCCAGCCCTGGGCTCCCTTTGGAAACTGCAGCCAAGTCAGGACCCCCGGGGCGGTGCCGTCCCCCAGCCCAGAGCAGCTTGTCCCCCTCCTTGGCCATGCTGGCAGTTCTTGCTCCTTTTTGGAGCTGCCAGTCCGAGGGGCGGCTTGTCATGGTCACACATTCCCCGCCCCAAGGAGCCCTGTTTGCCAACGGTTTAATATTTAGCCGCTAATAAACAAAGTGTATCAGAGAGGTTTTGCTGATCAGGTAGCTAAACTTTCCTAGGAATTTTGCTGGCTCTTACAGCGCAAACAATCCCAGGATGTGGTGGTAAGCGTGCCTCAGATAAAATTTTCAATGGAAAATGACCTGGGTTTTCCTAGAGCAGGCTCCCTGCATCCCTCCAGCTCCCACTCCCTTGCTCCTGGCCACTCCTCAGGCATCAGCTGGTGTTCCAGTGCTGAGCCGTGTCTCATCCTGCCCAAAAGCTTTCTCGCCATCCCAGCCGCACTCTGATTTATCCAAGGAGGAGTTTTTTATCGGCCTGGGGTTGTTTTGGGGTTTTGGCTCCGAGCAGCTGTCGGGGAGCAGGGCTTGCTTCATTCTCGCAGCGTCAAAATAAGGTTTACAAACAATGTCAAGGGGGAAAAGAAAAACCCTCCTTGTTGTTCTGACTCGAGAAATGAGTGAAGTTGTCCTTTGTGCCTTTACCCCATGGGCATTTCTTAGCCAGAAGCCTGACTTTTTCCCCCAAAGGAATGTGCCCTAAAGCCCAGCTCAGCGACTGCTGCCCGGCTCGGTGACCATCAGTGACCATACGTGGCTCGATCCAGCCCAGAGCCAGCTTTTGCCCATTTTTACCTTGCAGATAAAGCTGGGCACAGCCTGGCTCCTCTCACGATGGCAGCCGGCAGAGAGGGAGGCCGGAGCATCACGCAAAGCAATTCAATCTGTAACACCGTCTTCTAAACCCAGCGTGGCTCAGCCCGTTTCATCATTAATCTGAATGCAAACAAATGGCATTAGAGAGGGGCATTTGGCCCTCAGATAAACACTTGCCCGTCCGTGCTCTCCCTCCCGCGCAAAACCGTCCCTCCTGGCACGGCAGGAGGCTCTTCGGATGCTCCCGCGGCGTTTTGCTCTTCCTCCACAGCAATGGCAGCTCCTGGCAAAGCTGGGCTCCGTGTCTCTCCCGCTTGGGGATTACATCGGGAGCTGGCTGCCGGCCGGCCCGTTCCGGCATCTCTCAGCAACTGCAAAGATAATTGCCATAAGTCTAATTGTTCCTGCTGGATAACGAGCATTTTGCATCATCATCCCCAGCTGCCGAGAGCATCATCTGAGTTGCTATTTCAGGGGCGGAAAGCGGCTCCTCTGAGCCAGGAAAGGCTGAACCAGGCTGGATCCGACTCCCGTTCTGAGCCCCCGCTGACAGCAGCACCGGTTTTGCAGCCTGCTTTGGGACAAGGCACAGGCCAGAGACTATTCCCAAGAGGCAGCCTGGACAAGAGGGTGTGCAAACGTGGGATTTTCAACGTGCTGATGAAACACGGCCAAATCCCCAGGGATTTGTGTCTTCAAAGGGGTTTCTCCCACGCGGACACGACATTGTCCCTGCGGGATGCAGAGGGCTGGGGATGCACGTGCACACACATGGACGTGCACACGCATGGATGCACACAAGCATGCAGGCATGCACATCCATGTGAACACACACACGTGTGTGTGTGTGCACAGAGCTACTCCCACGTCGGGGACTTGCGGGTCAGTTTCCCTGCCGACCTGGTGGGCTTCTGCTCCAGACTTTCTCCCCCATGGAGGCTGCTGTTTGAACCTCTTCTTCACGCAGGCACGGGTGGCCATGAGCTCTGGAGGATGGTGGACCTCCGAGGTCCATCTTTTGCTAAATTTCATAATTTTTTAAACTAGCTAACAGGCTCATAAACCAAGCAATTGCAGGGTGGAGCTGGCAACTGAGCAGAGAGAAACCTCCTCCCCTTAGAAACCAAGGATTCACCTTTACAGTGCCTGGTCGCTGCTCGGTGTAACGAGCTGTGTGCGTTCTCAAACATACCACGTTGCTGTCGATCCAGTGGTGCCCCTCGTTTTGGGTGATGTGGTTGCAGACAGCAGGGCTTGCTGCAGCCTCCCCACGCTGTTGCACCAGGCAGACCCGCTCCGTGCTGGCGAGACACGCAGCCCGGGCTAGGACCACAGCGAAAGTCACCTTCTCCCCCCCGAGTGACAGGGCAGATGAACCAGCCACGTGGCAGAAACCCCACACTGGGCATTGATTTCTCCTCCACCAACAAGCGCTCTGCAAGACGCAGGAACCCGCCACCTCCCAGGCAAGACCGAGGATGGCCAAGGCTGCTCTGATGCGCGAGACTGGCTTGGCAGCAGGAGCGAGCGTCTGAGCAAGCCGAGAGCGTGGCGCTTTGCTCCCTGCACCCCATCCAGCACCTGGGGTGGCTGCTGGTAATCGCTCGGTGCCACAGGATGTATTGAGTAGCTGTGGGATCCCTGCTCCACTCACGCTTACAAACATGCGGCCTTGGGGCAGCATCAGCAGAGGCTGTACATCCTGTCTGTCCTGTCCTGTCCCGTCCCGTCCCATCCCATCCAATCCCATCCCATCCCATCCCATCCCACCCCACCCCACAGCTCCCAGCCCAGCCCTGGGCTCCACACCTTGCTTGCTTTTTATTTATTCTCCACAAACCAGGAGGCTGCAGCCGATGGTCAAGTGCGATCCTTGTTCTCAGAGCAGCACACCTCGAATTAACCCTCCAGGCTCCCTGGGCTTGCAGAAGCTTTCAAACACTATTTTTCCCTCTCCTGCTCCAGGGGTTGCCTGGCCACAGCCCAGCAGCGAGGAGGCAATGCTGGGCAGTGGGGTCCATGCTCTGGTCCATGTGACTGCGGCCAAGCTGCCTTCGCCATACCCTGCTTTGGCTTCTGGAAAGGGTTTGGGGACGTCAAATGTGCCATAAAGATGTAAGGCAAAAGGACTTTCCTGCCAGGTTATCACTTGTGCCCCTAATGCCATGCAGAAGTCCCTGGAAATGGGTTTGCAAAGGATGCTGCTGAGCATGCCTTGGGAAAGGGTGATTCAGGGCTTGAGATAAGAGTCCTATGAGCTGGCTGGGAAAAGAAAGAGGGGAAAAAATGTGTCAGGGCAAGAGAGGAGAGAGATAAGCAGCGCATCTGGTCTGGGAGCATGAAGCCGTCAGCCTCCCTGGCGCCACGAGGCTGTGGGGTGGATGGATCCGGGCTGCGACAGCCTTGGATGGAGCCGGCCATGCGGCAACCTTGGATGGAGCCGGCCACGCAGCAAAGCCTGCTGGCTGTCAGGGCTTGGGCAGAGCCACATGGGAGCCAAAACCCTCTGGCTGCAGAGGGCAGGGAGGAGGCAGCCCTGCCTGGGGACCCGCTCTGGCTCCCAAGGGGCGCAAGAGGAAGGGATGGCAGGGATGGTTGCCCGCAACTCCTCGCAACCTGCAGCCCACCCTCGGCCCCGCTCGCTGCCAGGATTGTCATCCCAGGGCACAGGATTTGGTACGTGCCAGGTCACGGGCTGCGCTCAAGGGTGAAAGATGCTAATTTAGTGCCATGAGCTTGTTCTGTGGGTGACCGTGTGTTACACCTTTGGGAGCTGCAAGGCACTTTTGTATCAGCTTAAGCTTTTGGGGCTGGGGTATGTTTTGTACTGAAGCAGTCTCTGCTGCTGCCCAGAGTGGGGTTTTGGGGAGCCGGGAGGGAAGGCACATCCCTGTGATCCAGCTGGGCCCTTGCAGCTGATGCATGTTGTCTCCTAATTGCAGTTCTTCACGTTCTCTGAAAACAAAAGGCGTAATTAGCTATAGGATGGGAAACGCCAGGAGATGGAAGCAGCCTCCGGAGCTGGTGGTGAGGGGGCGGCTGCTCGAGGGCTGGGCTGCGGCTCCCACTTTTGCAGGTTCCCTTCTCCCCCCCACCAAATCAGTCACTGGCATTTCTCCCGCCACCATCACTGTCCTCTGCATCCGCTTGGGCATCCCGGGAGGAAAACCAGGCGCTTGGGAGCAGCTCTTTGCTCTCATCCCATCACTGCCGCACCCCTCCAAGCATACAAACACGCTTCTCTTCTGCCAGTTCCGCATTTGCAGCCACTGTATATACAGTATAATCCACCCACAGGGTGTCCAGGCTGTACTTGGCCGGGAAGGACAGAACATCCTTGTGATTCGAAAGGTCAAAACGAATGTCAATACCCTGTCGGTTTGACTCAGCAAGAATGCCAAAGCTGCCTTGGGGACACAAAGTGCTCGGAGGGAGAGTTGTGGTTGTTGGATACGCTGCTCCCTGCACATCAGGCACAGGGTCCCCGAAAGTGCTCTGCTTGCTGCAGAGTCGGGCAGGGCAACTATGTATTAATAATAATAATACATGGTGTGCAAACAGCTTTGCCTGCTCAGCCCGGAGGTCCCGGTACCCCATCTCCACCCCTGGATAGCGAGGGGTAAGCAGGTCGTGATGCCCCTCCACGACATCCTCCCGGCTTCCCCCAGTTTCTGGCTCCGAAGCCCAGCTCTGTTTCCTCCCCAGGGCTCCAGTGCAGGATTTTCCTCCCAGGACTCAGCTGTGGAGGATGTTCCAGGTCCATGGGCAAAACGCAGCCATTTGCTCTGGGATCTGGAGGGCAATGAGTCCCACAGAGCCCCGGGCTGGGAGCAGCCAGTCAGGGCTCATGGCTGGAGCAGGAACAGCATCTGTCCTGGTCGGACCTTCTCCTCCTCCCTGATGGGGAGAAACTGGTGTTGATTTGAGCTGGGCTGGAGGAAACTTGGCTTGGGCGGATGGCTGGGATTGATTTCCAAGTGACAGAGGCACTCGCGTGTCCCTTGAGCTCCCGGCCCTGTGCCTAACGATTTTCTCTGCTAATAATCTCCGCTGAGCAGGCAGCAGCACATGCAGGCACCGAGCACGGGGATGAGGGGGACAGTTCAGAGCCTGACATGGCGATGGCAGGGCCATGCTGCTGTTCCTGACGTAGACACCCTTTGCATTTCTCCCCCACCCATCCCAGCAGGAGGGCTGCCCACAAAGCCCTTGATGCCAGCGTCACTGGCCCCTCTAACGATGGCCCTGCCTAAGGAGAATGAAGCCGCCTTGGGGCTTGGGGGATTTGGAGGTGAATTAGGAAATCCCTTCACAGTGGCAGGGCAGATCTCAGGAGCTGATGGCGTTTTGCAGTAGGGCATTGGAGGTTTCAAGGCCATGCTGGGCATAGGGGGTCCATGGTGTGGTCCTTCCAGATGCAGATTCCGACGGCATCTTCCCTTCCCTCTCCCCACGCAGTGCAGGGAGCAGGAAAGAAAGCAGGAACTGGGGTGCAAGATGCTCCATACGTGGGCTTTTGGGGAGGGCCCCCCAGCTCTCACCAGCCCGGCGCTGCCAGCAAGGAGCCTTGCAGCCAGGCAGGAGCTGTGGCACATTGGTCCCCCTGTGTGCCGAGGCCGGGGCAGGCAGCGGGAGCTGGCAGTGCCACCCAGCCTGGCAGGGCTCTCGTGGCCCCGACCTTTCTGGCTTTCAAAACAGGACAGGAACAAAACGCACTTTTGTTTTCAGTTCGGGAGCTGGAACGGGACCTTCGGGCTGTTCCTGGGATGTTCCGGCATCCTGGCTGCTGCTGGGCGGGGGGACCGCGTTCTGACACCCTGGACAGCCTCGCTGCACCCTTGCAGCGTTCCCATTTTGTCCTTCGGCGGCAGAGCCCAAAGCTCTCCCTGTCCTCTCCTGCAGCCAGGCGGGCTGGGGGTGCTCGCCCAGGGCCGCCAGCAGGGACGAGCAGCTCTCGCGAAGGGCCAGCCTTCAGCTGGAAACCCTGACGGCTCTCGCCACGGCTCGTGTGGCTGGTGAGCCCCGGGGAGGTCAGGGAGTTTGTGCCGCTGCTTGATGCACAATGTGACTGTTGCCCTCGGTGGCACAGGGCACTGAACTAGAAAACCAGCCTGTCCCCACCTTGCCTCACCCCTAAAACCTGGCTGGTGGCCACCCACTGGCCCCTGGCCAGCGACCCCGGACCCTGCTGTGGGGACACAGCTGGGGACAGGAGGGCAGGGAGCAGCTGTGGCTTGCAGCGAGGCCGTGCTTATGCCCATCACATGGGGAAAAGGAGGATTGAGCCCCACATCTGGCCATTAGCAGGGTTGGCTGGTCCTCACCTGGGGACCTTCAAGTCACAGAAATTAGGGACAATGTGAGCCTGCATCACCAAAATTAGGAAGATGCCGCTGGGCAGCCTCTCCCTGCGCAGGGCTGGCACCGTTTTGCTGCTCAATGTATCGGCCCTGAGGCAGGCAGGCAGCAGATGATGAGGGTATTTTTTCTTTCCTTTAGTGTGAAAAGGGCTATTTCTAGAAGAAAAAGCAAATCACCGCACCCCCTCGATAGCCAGCCGGTGGGGACGTGGCATCTTGCTGTCACCCACTGCCTGCCCTGGAGTAGCCCCAAGGGCAAAAAGCTCAGTGACTCTCTGCTTCCCGGCCCCTCTCCTTATCAATCTCCCACACCCACAAATGGAGAAATAATCTACTGGGTTCCCGTAGAAGAGATTGTGGAGCCGGCCGGTCATGAGAAATAACACAGGCCCTGCCACGTCGGTGTGCGTGGCAGTCGCTGCCGGCAAGGAGGCTCCTTCCAGTACTTCCCAGAAAATCCCTGGGATGTACCCAATAATTCCCTGGGAGCCACTCGCACTCGCCCGCCGGGGTCTCCTGTCCCTCTCGTGTGCCAAGAGCCCATTTAATCTTGTTGAGTGACAAATTCATGCCACCCTTCACAGGCTCAGGCTTTCTGTGGCATCTGTCATGGCAGGGAAACACGTTTTTTTAAAAGAAAATCATGATTCCCAGGTAATCTCAGCAGTGGGGACTTAAGGAGTTCACTAGGAAAAATAAAGCCTGTTCTCAACTGCCTGTGCCACAGAAAGCCGGTGTGAGGCTGTTTGCGTGTCCTGTGGCGTTTGGTCCAAAATCTCCCCAAATCTCCCCAAACGCTTCTGCTGTTAGAGCTTAGCCAGGGCTGGATGGGGACAGGTCCCCACGGACCAGGAGCTGCTATGGGGCTGGGAATAGGAGGGTTTGTAAAGCGTGAGGCTGGGGAAGGTGTGGGGACCCCCCAGGGCAGCTCTGTCCCTGTCTCCTTTGGCTACAGCCCCTCCGTGGCGCAGTAACACCTGGCATCGCCTTGAACCCCCCAATGCTGTGTATCCCTGTCCCCCACGACCCCGTTGCCCTGATCCGTCCCTTTTCCTTGTGCCGGCATTAGGGTTCACGCAGGAGCCAGGTCAGGGACTGGATCCAGCTGGAAGCATGTGCCCTGCCGAAGGTCTGTGCCCCGAGTCGTCTCCGCACGGGTCCGGCTGGATGGGTGCCGCCCCGAGGTGCCGCCGTGCCAGCACCCCCCTGCTCCGGGGCTCTTGTTTGTGCCTGCGGGTAATATTGTCCCTGCGAAAAACACGATCTTTGTTTTTGCTGCCTCAGGGCTGAACCGTTGCCCTCCCCAGGGATGGGTCCCTGAGGGCTGGCGGGGATTTATAGCTTGCCGTGATTTATGCCAGAGGTGGAGCGGGATGGAGCCGTCGCAGCCGGCACCGAAGGAACCCAACACCAGGACTGTCCCGGGGTGACCTTACCTGGCCATGCAGGGCAAAGTCATGGGGACAGATGAGTGTCCCCTGAGGACAGCGGTGGCATCCACAGGATGGGTGACAGGGTGGATGTGTTCAGAGTCCCCCGTCCCCCTCCTGGAAAAAAACAGACATGAGATTTTAAAATGCAAATCTTTGCTTCTAGTTCAGGGGTTGGCTCCTCTGCCCCCATCCAGGAGGGATGTGGTGGGAGCTGGCACTGTCAGGAGGGACACCAGGTGACCCAAAGGCAATGCAGTTCAGGGCAAGTGGTAGCAGATGTGGTGTTGGACTTTGAAAAATCACCTGAGAAATAAAGCAAGGCAGAGGGGCTGTTGAAATAAGGGGTTACCGAGTAACCGGGGCCTGGGGACACCCCCAGGCACCTCTCCTTGCTCCATTGTCCCCCTCTGCGGGGGAGTGGAGAGGGGAGAGGGCAAAGCCAGCCCTGAGAGCCGACCCCAAACCCCAACCGCTTCCCCTCGGCTGTCAGCGGCCCCCGTTCCCTTCCTGCCCGGCTCCTCCTTATCGGCGCGGGGCTCCTTGGCCAGACCAAACAGCCGCCCCCGCCGCCGCCGCACGTGGGGCAGCGCAGGGAGAGTTGGGACCCAGACGATTAAATAAGAGCATCTTGTCTTCTGCAGGGTGTCGAAATCCAGCCCTGGGTGCCCCAGGCGGCTCTGCTTTCCCTGCCCCCCTCCTCTCCTGGGTGAGAGGTCTGCGGTTGCTCAGCTCTGTTTACTAACCATGGATTTTTCCCCTCCAGCTGGTTCTTTATTTTCGCTGCAAAGTGATGCAGAACCACCTTGGCTGAGAGCAGGTGAAAGCCCAGCGCCAATACCTGCACCAGTTCAGACCAGCAAGGAGCTGGGATGGAAGACAAGGGAACGTGGGGAGGTCCCTATGGCAGGATCGGGTGCGCAGGGTTGGGGGCTGCCATGAGCTGGGGGACACCTGGGGTGCTGGAGGTGGCAGGGTCACTCCGAAGCCAGCGCTGGCTGGGGGACTGCTGGGGACCGCCATCCTCTGGGGACCTCACAAGGATCCTAGGGCCATCAGGATGGGGCTGTCCCCTTTCTGAACCTGAGGCTGAAGTGTTCCCCACTTCCCACGTCACCAGCATCCCTCCTGGGACAGCTGGGGACAGTGGCTGGCCTTCCGGACAAAGAGCCTTTGGTGATGAAACGCCTCTTGAGCAGCTCCGTACCAGTGCGGCTGGACACACAACCAGCCCATACCAAGGTCATGCTCTTCCCCTTGGGTTTCTACCAACCATTGAGTTATGGCAGGAAGAAAGAGCTGATTTAGCCTTAATTTATCCTTGCTGCAAAGAGCCGTGTGTCTCTCCCCGCAGCCCCAAACCTCCTTGGATCTGGGGTGGTGGGACCCTTGCCCTGCTCCCTCCGCATCCCCCGTGTGTCCCTCGCTGCCTTGCTCCTGCAAGGTCCCCGCTGCTGACCGGGTGTGTGTGGATCCGTGGGGACCCCCAAAACACTTCCCACCCACTGGAGCCTTTCAGGGACCTGGGCAGACCCCAGATCAGCCCTGGTTTGGGTCCTCCCGGGGTCCCCAGGCTATCCCTGCTGCCCAGCCTGCCCCGGGCAGAGGGAAGGCAAAGGGCTCCAGCACACATGGGCTGTGCCAGCCCCGTCCTGGTCACCGGTGCTGGGAAACACCCTGGGAGCCCACAGGATTGTACTCACGGGAGTATTACCTGATCGCTGTTGCCGATAACGGCCTTTTACGGCTCTTACCTGGGCTCTCCAGCAGAGGTGAATCGGTTCAGCCTCCCACAGCCCCAAGGAGAGGTAAAGGAGGTGCAAAATGCTAAAAATGAGTTTGGGGAGAGCCAGGGCCAGGCTGTGCCAACTCCTTCTACCTTCCCAGTGGGTATCGAGGCGGGCATCGCGCCCTGGGAGAGCCCATTTGCCTGCCACTTACCCCCTGCTAATACTTTCCAACTCCAGTGCTCATTTTCAGCCAAATTGCACACAGAGGTAGAAGTCAAAAGGCTATTTCTATGCGCGTCAGAAGAATTGCTGATGGAGAAGAGAGGCAGCTCCCGCTGAGAAAAACGCTGCAGCGTGAGCCCAGCCCTTTACTAGACACCAGAGCAGCCACCGAGCAGCAAAACTTGACGGGAAATCTAGCTTCCTTGGGCTGGCCGCTCACGGCGTTGCTGGGTTTGTTTTGTTCTGGGCTTGAGATATTGGTCGGACAAAAAAAAAAAAAGGTTTGTAAGTATTGAATTAAAAGGATGATGCAGAAGCTGCAGGGTGCTTCGGCTAGAAAACGTGAGGGGTTTGCAGTCGGCCCCAGCGGGGCACAGGCTGTTTGGAGAACATGGGGTTCCTGCGATTAGCCTGCTCATATGACTCAATATATAACCACCAGTTACACACTAGATTTAATCTTGGGTCAAAAGTCATGGATAATTCAAACCACGCAGAAAGTGTTGATCGCAGGCTTGCTGGAGCTGTTTTTTTTTCTGCTCTTCTTTGTTTGGCCCAAACAACCTGTGCGAAGAAAATGCACCCTGGCCCTGGGCAACAGTGGGTTGATGTTACCTGGGCTGGTTTCTTCCCTGGCCAGAGCGAGCTCTGCTCCTGCTCCAGGAGCTGCCTGCTCTGCCTGCATCCCGCATCCAGCTTTCTGAGCCTCATTTCAT
Organism: Numenius arquata; assembly: GCF_964106895.1. Classification (NCBI taxonomy): domain Eukaryota; kingdom Metazoa; phylum Chordata; class Aves; order Charadriiformes; family Scolopacidae; genus Numenius; species Numenius arquata. Next base: position 5,042,507 of record NC_133589.1, on the reverse strand, counting down.
CTCACCCGCTTGCTATGGGAGGAAAAAGCCAGGATGATTCATGCCCTAAACCTCCCATCGGAAGCATAGCATCGGTCCTCAGCCCAGTTATTTTCCTGTTTGTGCAGGTGACTGCAGTGAAGGTGCCCTCCTCATCCCAAATGAGCAGAGGTGTGGATGCTCCCTGCTGCATCCCTGTAGCAGACTGGGTACCCGGCTCAGCACATTCTCTATTTCCATTGGTCCCTCTCGGGTGCTGCCCCAGTTTCTTGTCTTGGGCAGCTTCCTTCCCGACCGAGTCACGAAAGCCACTTTGGTATCAAAAAGATGTCAGTGGGGATGTTCAGGAACATCCTGCCTGGTTAGGTTAATTGAGCAAAGGATTTCAAAGCAGTGTCTCGGGAGCATGGATCAGGGTAAGGACCTCGTGCTCTGAAGTTTCGGTGCGGGCTGTGGGGAGCGCTGGCTGCTCCGCACACCCAGGAGCGGATCGTTGCCCTCTCACTGCTTTCTGGAAGCATCAGCTGCAATTTCGTTCTGGCAGAATACTGTCTTGCAAGGATGGTTATTCATAGGGAAGGCATCGTCCCATCTGCTGGTGGCAGCAGACGTCACTACCTGGTTGTTGCATGGGGACAAGGGCCTGTCATGGACCACGGTTGAGCTCATCCGTCATTGAACCTCCTCTGTGCCTCCATCTCCTCTTAGGTCATTAGGAAGGATGAGTGATCCCTCCCTTCTCGTGCAAAACCCTTTGCCATGCAGCAACAGAGAGAAGGATGCAAATAGCCCCTACGAGCACAAGAAAGCTTTTCCCTGCAGGAACACGGAGGAGGCAGGGAAGCAGCATCACGTCCATTTTGCAATCAGGAGAGGCAGCAAGACAACCATCTCACCCACGGTTGGGCACCATGATGCTAAACCCCATCATCAGGCAGACCCTCCAGCTCCCCAGCTCCTCCTGCCCTCACCATGGAGCCAGTGGCTCTGGCCGTAGGGTTTTACTGGCACAACCAGAGGGTTTTGCCGGCAAACTGGGGATCTGAGCCTGGGCTAGAGCCAGCCGGAACCTGGGAGGGCCGATTCCTCTTCCCAGCCCCAGTACATCTGCACAGGGAAGAGGAAAAGCCCTTTGGGACAAGGAAGAGAAAGCACTGGAACAGGCATAAATAGCTTAGTAATAATACTAATGATAGCACTTAGCACGTAGGCAGCAGTTTGCAGAGCAGAGCGCTTTACAAACATTAATTAGTGCTGGTAGACAGTTCAGCGATATGGTTCCCATTTTGCCAACTACTAAGAGCAGAGAACCGACCATCTGCTTAAATCCTTTTTAATTTAATCCTGGGGCATTCGTAGGAAAATCCTGAGCCCGTTTCAGCATCAATTCGAGCACACACGGGCCCTTCAGCCCCGCTCGGAGAGTGGCAGACGCTGAGCATCCCGGGAGAGGGATGTTTTGAAGGGTGTTGGTGGCTGCGGGTTGTGCCCAGGGCATGGAGCTGGAAAACAAAGGGCGGCTGTTTTCCATGTCAATAAATACACGTGCTGTAGCCAAAGCCCTGGCGGTTTCCCTAAAGGCATGTTGTGCTGCTGGCACCTTGGGGGTTTGCCAGCCGGGGATGGAGGGTTTGATGGGCTCCTCTAGCCCTTTACAGGTCTCCACTTCACCTGTGGCAGTTTTGACGACCTCTCAGGACACCCAGCTCATTAGCAAATATTAAAGCAGCTGCCAAGCATGATTGGGGCAAGTTGGTTAAAGCTGTACCCAGGGCTCAGCCCCATAGGATGACCATCCCAGCCTTGTGGCTGATACTGGGGGCACTGGATGTGGCAGCAGAGGATGCCTGGTACTGGGACAAGCTAAAACTGCTTAGTATAAGGTATTCAGTGCTTTTTTTTATTTAAAGATACCTGCTTTATATTGCACAGCAAGCAACATCCCTGCAGCTCACGCTGCGGTGGGGTTTTGCTCAGGGTGGGGGTCAGGGCTGGGGGCTTGGCCAAGGGGCTGGAAACAAGTTTAAAGCCAGCACGAGGCAGACACATCAGCTGCACCCCAAAAAATCCTGGGGGAATGCAGATATCACAAGGTGCTGAGCCAGGAGGGTGAGTGGCTGTGGATGGCAGCCGGCTGGTGCTGGCACGGCTCGGATGGAAGCAAAGCTGCTATCGCACCTTGAGCATGGGCCGTGCAGCCGTGCATGGTGTTATTCTGCAGCTTGAACTCTCTCCACGGGTAATTTGCAGGCAGGAAAAGAGGTAAATGAAAACATGGGGGATGGGAAAGGCCAACCCTCCAGCAAGGAGATCCCCTTCCACTTCAGCAGCAGAAAAACATGTTTGTCCACTCTTAAGCTAATATCGAAACCTGCAGCCCTTTCCCAAACATTGCGTTTAAATTTCCCACTGCGTATGAACTCATCAACCCTACAGAAGGAAAAGCCTGCTCAGCTACAGCACTGGCTAGTTTTCTCAGGTTGTTTCATTAGAATTAGTGGCTTTTTTTTATTAGGTATAGATTTAAAAGTCTGTAATGATGGAATTTTTCCTCCTCTCTGAGCGGATGGGTCCTAATTCAGAGCATGGAGGAAAGGGTCAAGTAGGACTTACAATGAATTTTATTTCTTCTCCAGACAAAAGAGCTCCGGAATCACTTTGTCCCTGACTGAGCACACCACGTATCCTGCTTAAACCCCTTGCTGAGCTATCCTGGACTTGCAGCTACATTGCAATTATGCAGACGCTTAAGTGCTTGGCTAAATCAGGGCCCCCTGCCTGCTCACCATCTCTAGGGCCTTTCCAAATTATCCCCCAGCCCGGCCACATTTTGGATCCAGGATGGTGCAAACAGTCCAGATAAGGCAGATTTCAGCAAGATCCTCTAAGCTCGGGCTCAAGCTCTCCCTGAACATCTCCAGCTCTTGCTTGATTTTTGCCTCATGGATGACTTCCCTGGGCAGCTCCCACATCCCGTCTCCACACCAGGTTGCCTTGTTAAGTGTCTGATTTTAATTTCTCTCCATCAGGAGCCGGGCCTGAGCAATTACATAATAACGAGCTATTCATCCAGAGGGAGAGTGCGGATCTAGGTTAATTGGTCTGACAATTGAGCCCAATCCTTTCCGGTTTTGCCCAGTTTTCCTTATTTTTCTCTCCTTCTGCACAGTATCTGTAAAGCTCTCAGCCTTGTTAATTAAGAAGGTAACTTCACCCCGAGGGCTGTTTTGTTCTCCTCTCCCTCCTTCAAAAGCAAGAATAGAAAAAAATAAAAAGCAGCAAGAATTAGCTAGTTTGGGATGAAGCAACCACCTCTGAGCAGGACGGAGCCAGTTGGGTCTGACGGGGGTCAGACTGCGTGGAGCTGCTGCCGTTCTCCTGGGCTTTGGGGAAACAACGCGGCACAGAGAAAGCAGGTGCTGTACTGGGAACGCTGCTCCTGGCACGTTCGATAGACACGCTGCAAAGCTGGGAATTGCAGAAAACATCAGAGTCCCTCAGGCTGGCTGCGTGTTGGGTCATCGCCGGGGCTGGAAAGCTGAAATTTTGGGAGAAAGATGCAAAAGGGTTTATGGCTTCTTGGGAACACGCAGCCTAAAGGTTCAGGTACTTCTGAAACCCTTTTAAGCAACAATTACTGTTGCAAAAGCCCTGTGCGTGGGGGTGTGATGGCTGAGGGATGCTGGAGTCCAGCATCGTGCCCTGAGGCCACACTAGAAATGAAGCTTTGCCCTTTTTTGCAGACTCTTTGTGGCTTCTATTTATGAAGACCCAAAAGCAGGGAGCCCATCACAGAGCTGGGTCCTGACCCGTGCTGACAGGGGTGGGACACTCACCTCCTTATTTTCTTACTGACCATAAGTGTCCCAAGCCCAGTCCCAACACCACTATATATGAAGGAACTATAGCATATCTTGTGCCTCTGTTTTCATCATCTGAAAAGTCAGTCGTGGGTAACCCAGAGGTTGATTTTGGACCAAGGAGGTCCAAAGGAGGACCAACATGTTTCCTCGGAGGCTGGTATGTCTTGCAGAGAACAAACTGGCATCTTCAGAGAGGAGCCCCATTGCAAGGGTGAAGCAGTTCTGGCACGGCAGCGCTTGTGTCCCGAGCTGTAGAGAGGTGCTGTGCCCGGCTGGGCTGTGGCTGCCACCTGCACCAGTGCCCATCCCCAAGAGCCAGCTCAGGAGCACTTTCCCCATGATAAAAAAGGATGTGTACAAGATGGATGAGCAGGAAGCACAGCTGTGAGACAGCGCTGCTGGACTGGAAAGAGGAAAATCTGTGATAAAATGGCCATCCAAGGCGTGAGTTTGCTTTTCCAGAGGATGCCAGGAGCCCTGGATGGGGTCTGGGATGGAGAGCAAAGGCGATGCCTCCAAGAGGAGGGGGTGGTAACACCTGAAAAGCTTCAGGGACCGGCTCCCTGTGATGATTCCTCAGGGCTGATGGAGTCATTAGCTGGCGTGGCTGTAAGTGGGAGGGAAAGGAAGCAGGGCCCCCCCGGCAGGACGAGGCACGGCTTGTCCCCAGCAGCCCCTGCCAGGTTGGGGTGATGAGCCAGGTGGTTCCCAGCTGGTGCTCAGCCAAAAGCCTTGTGCAGGCAGGCAGGCAGGGTGACATGGGCACCAGTAATCCCAGTCCCACCGAGAGCTGGCTGGGAGCAGGCACTGGCTGCTCCCAGCTGGTGCCTTCAGCAGCAGTATGGCAGTGGTGGCACTGAGCCTGGCTCGGGTGGCACCAACACTGTGTGCTGGTGGCTTTGCGGCACTAAGTGCAGCAGGTCCCTGCCTTTCCCATCCCTTCTCCTAGGAAATCCTCGTCCCATGCAGCACAAGCTGCCCCCAGTCCTGGTGCACCTCCCAGCACACACAGTGGGACCCCCCTCGCCTCCCCTTTACCAAACAGAGGCCAATTCCTGGCATCCATAGCTGCCCCTGCCGCATCTCCCAGCACCTCTGGGAAATTCCCCAAGTCCGCCAGCTTTTTGGAGCTGTCCCCGGGAGCTGTTAGATGACTCACTGCCATCACCACCATCACAGGCAGAGGTGGAAGCGTTGAAAGCAGCGCAGGTGCTGCCCATCTGGGCTGGCATGATGGAAACGTGCCACGGGCACCGAGCAGGTCACAGGGGATCTGTGGGGTTTGGGGACAGCTAGATATGTTTCCATAGACCCTCAAGCATTCTCACCTGATATCTCACTAATAGTCTTTCAGTTGCTGCCGTTAATCTCCCTTTTTTGGATCCCAAGAATCTGGACACGGCTCCAGTCCTGGATACCTGGGGATGCTGAACGGAGACTCTGGGACATGGGGCATTGACCCGGCCACAGCCAAAGCAAGTTCGCCCCAAATTCTGGCAAGTTAGAGTTTTAAATATTATATTTTCAGAGTGAGTCTGTTCTGGGAGATGAGTGGCACCATGTCCCCACAGCACCTTCTCCATTCTGGCAGCATTGCTGGCACCCGCCAGCCAAAGAGGAGCGGGTGGGCAAGGGATCTGTGGATTGGGACAGGCTCAGACCCATCAAGGGTGGCCATGGGACAGGGGTATGCAAGCTCAGCTCCATGGGTGTCTGCCCACAGAGTGGCCTGAGACCAGTGTCCTCCCCTATGACAGGTATTTATGGAGCTGGATGGGATCCCCACAGCCCTTGTGTCAGTGCCCCGTTGGCTGCAGGACATCAGGGACGTTCGAGATCGTGGTCAGACCCTTCCCCTGGCTGCATCCCTGCTCAAGGACGGAGAGCTGGGAGCCTCCAGGAAGGAGCCGCTGGTGGGACGTTCCTGGCAGGTTTGGTGGTTGGTGGGAATAGCAGGCGAGGCGTCCTCGTGCTCGGGGTTGCCGGTCCCGGGGGTGCCCACGGGTGCAGCAGCAGCAGCAGCCAGTTTTTGGCAGCCATGAGCCGTGGCCCCGCATCGCCCATGGGTCTGGCCCCGGGGAGGCAGGGAGAGGGTGGCACGCTCACGTCTCAACACAACATGTTCCACAAGCATGTTTGTTAACGCAGTCACAAATAAACATTTTGCAGGATCTTTGCCAGGAGGACAGGGTTAACGTGTGTGGAGCCCTGAAGGACGCAGGAAAGCAGATGCAGGCCATCACCATGGGCTCTGGTCTGGCCTCCCCAGCACTGCTGGGGCAAGGGAAGCTTAATTCCCCTCTGGGGAGTGCATTGCTTAAGTCCTTGTGTACAAATAGAGAGGCAAAGCCCCATTAATCCTACCAGGAGGGAAACAATATTGTGGTGCTGGGGGAGAAGGGGAGGGTGAGAGAAAATAGCCAAAAACCTCCCCAATTCCACCCACCCTCGCCACTGGTGGCTCTGCTCCCCCTCTGCCCCCCACAACGGGCTCCGGCTTCAGGGTCGGTGGGAAGAAAATGCAAAGTATCAGCCCTGGGTCCTTGGGGAACTTCAGGCTCACAGGGACAGGATGAACAGTCACAGCCCTGGGAGAGCTGCAGGGTCCTGGGGGGGGAACGGGGGCAGAGCTGAGCAGGGTGGCATGGAGGAGGAGGAGGGGGGATGCACTGAGCTGCTGGGGGTCATAGCTTGTATGTTTTTTCTATATGGACCCGATAGACCCCCAGTTCCTCTTCTAATCCACAAGTTTTTCACGCTTTTTCCCTTCTCATTCTCTCCCCATCCTGCTGGGGGGGGGGTGTGAGTGAGCGGCTGGGTGGGGGCTTCGCTGTGGGGTCCAGCCCAACACATTTCCCCAGCGCCTGCAGCATCAACCTCTCTCTGTAACCCCAGGTAAGCTGTGACCCCCAGACCGCAGTGCCCAGTGGGAGGGATGCAGGGGGGATTGTGAGCCCGGGCTCAGCTAAGCAGGAGGGCTGAGGGCTGGAGGGAGGATGGAGGACTGGTCCTGTGGCTGGAGGAGCTGGATCCCGCTCTGCGGCCGGGATGGCTGCTGCGCTGCCACATGCGATCGCACAGTCCCCTCTAGTGGATATTTCTCCTGCATCAACACAGCGGTCCTGCCCAACGCTGGGCTCTGGACCCTGGCCCTGAGAACAACCCCGGGCCACCATCCCTTTTCCTCTCCCAAAATCGGGCAGGTTGACCTTGCAGAAGCAAAGCCCTGTCTGGCCACCACCATGGGCCCAGCCATCGCTGCCTCCCTTCCTTCCCCTCCTGCGTGTTTGAGTGACTCATCCTCCTGCCGTCCCCTGCCCTGGCTTTGTCCCACACCACCCGCCGCTCTTGCGTCAGGGCTGGCCCCGGCCGGCCCCTGCAGCCCTCGCTCTCCCCCTTCGCTGGGCTTTGCATCGGCTCGGAGTTATTTGGGCATCAGCCGACGTGAGAAAGAGCTAACGAACACCCACGTGGTGACAACTTCCCAGGGATCCAGGCGTGAGCATCGCTTGCTCCCACCCTGCCGGGGTCTTGTAAGCTTTGGTCCAGCTTGGATCGGGGTGAATTGGGCTGTTCTCGGGGTGAATTCCCTAAGGGGGTTGGGTGCTGGCACCCCCATCCCACTCCTGATGGCTGAGGGGTTTCATTGCCAGAAGGGCATCCAAACTTCCCAGAACTTTTCCAGTGAGTTTGGGCAGCTGAGGGCAGTGCTTCCACGATGTTAAAGACAGCGTCTTTGCTTTTGACAGCCTTTCCACCACAGCCGGCAGCGCTGCTGTGGCCAGGGCCACCTTTGCCCAGCAGCCCCTGGCCACAGGAAGGGTATGAAGGCTCCCATCATCACCAGACCCAAGTGCTCCCCTGTGCTTAGGGCCAGGGCCAGGTCACCACCACCTCCTTTCCCCTCCTCTCCGCCTGCCTTCGAAACTGTTCTTGTTACCTGGAAGGTCGGGGATATCTGTGACCTGAGGCTTTTCAAGTTAAAAAAAGGCACACAGGAGAACATGGAGGAGCAGACGCAGACACAGACTTGCAGGTCAGCTGCGTGCCAGCAGTTCGTGATGCTCTGCCACCCCTTGCCAGGCTGGTGGGGATGCGGTCCCTCCACCTTGCTCCATCCTTTGCTGCAAAAGACATGGCCCTGTCCCCAGTGCCACCACCGCGGCAGCTCCAGCTTGGGACTGGTGTCAAACCCACTGCCTCTGTCCCTGTACTGGGGAAAGGATGGCATTGCTCTGGGGAGCTGGAGCTTCCAGCATGGGCCACTGCCTGGCTGGAGCATCCTTCCCCAGAGCCCGATCCACAAATGGGGATCTTCCCAGCCCTGTCGGGATGGTCCTGCAGTCCTCCCTCCCCGCCTTCGCTCCTGCGTGTCCGGCAGGGCTATGGCACTGCTTACAGCATGCAAGCGCCGGTCAAGCACAGGGGTCACCCGTGGCACACGTCACCCACAGAGGGCAGGGGAAGCCTGTGGACACCTCACAGCCAGCGCACGTGGATGTTGACCAGCCCACAGTGATGGACAAGGTACAAAATCCCAGGGAGAGCCAGCCCACGACAGCACCAGCCCCTTCTATTGCTTCTGCTCTGCGTCCCAACAGGAGACACGCTTTATGGCTTTATTTATTATAAAAGATCTTTAGGAAGCTGTTTGCCACCTAAACCCACCCCTATTGCTGCCCACAGGGACTCTGTCTAAGGGGGTAATGGCACTGCTGGGGGCTGGTTTCAGGCTTTTGGGACACGGGGACTTGCCCAACCCCACAGCTGAACCCCCCCATCCCCACACAGAGGGCAGAGCCACGGGTGGGAAACTGCAAAACCCAAACTCCGTTTCTAGGAAGCTGGATGCCAACAAAACCCAGTGTTTATTGCAGTGCTCCTCATCGGCCTCACTTTTATAGATGTGCATTTAAAAACAAAAGCTCTGTGCATCTTAGCTGGCCACAGAAGGGCTTGAACGTTGAAAGAGCCAATTTGTCTGGCGATGGAGAGCCACCTCAGCAGGAGCAAACAGGCCAGCTACCTCCTGGGATTTCTGTGCGTCGAGTCAGAGCCTCGTGCGTGAGAAACTCCAGCTCTGCTTTCAAGTATATTTGGCGTGAACCGACGTGGTCTCTACTGCATCACATGTCCCACCAAAGGGGAAAGACCCTCTGGCCCCCAGAGAGCCACATCCCGTGGGTCCATCCCAAGCTCGAGGGAAGGTGGCTGGTTTGGGAAGCTGCAGTAATGACACGCCGGTTCCAGTTTTGGCTGGAGGATGGGCAGCGAGAAGGCTCTGGAGAGCTTGGACAACTCGTTTTTAAAGAGTGCCACTGGGGAAAAGAAACAGCCCAGACCCCATGAGGCCATCCCAGCTGCAGGAAGGGGCCAGTAGGGCTGCGGCGGAGCTGAGGGTAGGTGATGCTCAGCAGACGTAGTGGCTGCCCACAGTGGTCATTCGCTGTCCCAGCTTTCCACCTGCAAACCCTCTGGCCGAGGCAGCTCTTGGCCAGGGGTCTGCACCTCAGGTGGCTGTACATTGCAAACACACACCCCCCCCCCCCAAATACCTCCCCGAACCAAACCTCCTACCACCTGGAGAAGCACAGTGGTTTAAACCAGAAAAAAAAAAACAAAAAAAAAAAACCAAAAAAAAAACAAAACACCAAAAAAAACCCCCCCAACAGAGCCTTGTGGTATGTAACTCCCATGCCATGGGCCAAACTGTGCTGTCTTTACACGATCACCCTATCCCAAGAGATGGGGCAAGTTCCAGAAAAACCCAAGACAACGTGGGCTTCGTCCCTGGCCCCACAGCAGCCAGGGAAGGCACAGACTCGGAAGCACCGACTTTAGTAGCCCCTCCAGGTCCCAGGCACGGTGGGGGGCTGGCTGCCGCTGCTGAAATAGGTTATTTGTTAGCTATGTAGCTTTGAGCTCACATAGTTTTTTGCTGATGGGGGCCCTTTGGAGAGAAAAGAGGCAAGCCAAAGGCATGAGCAAGCAGCGTGGGGTGGCTAACCCCAGCCAAGCCCTGGCTACCGCCCCGGCTCATGGGGCTACGTGTCCCAGTGGGGAATTTCACTCCCGCAGTCAGGGAGTCCTCGGGCCAGGAGAGCGGGAGCAGGCGGTGGGATGCTGGACGGTGTGGGGGCAGGCAGCAGCGGGGGCCATGTGGCCTCCCCGGTGTCAGCAGTGACGCAGACGCACGCCGGCCCTGACGCACCCGGCGTGTCCCCGGGGCTTTGCCTGGGGCAGCCCAGCGCTGGCCCCCACCGTAGGCAGGGAGGGGACGCTCGGCTCTCCCCAGCAGCTGGGATGGCTCTTCTCTGGGGCAGGGAGGAGGAGGAGAAGCTGCTGCGGCTGCTTTCTGGTGCTGCTGCCAGGCCCAGACAGGTCCCTGCAGTTCAAGCTTCCCGTTAGAACTGGCCACTTCAGAACTCCGCAGCCCCAGCACAGTCATCCAGCGGTGGCAGCTGGCATGGACATCCGCACATGCCACAGCCCCTTGGCACCGGGCAGGCGGCCGAACACCTTGCTGCAGGGGTGAGTGGGGCCGGCAGCATGGTCTGTCCCCTGATGTCTACAGCTGGGACAGAAGTGGAGCCGCAGGAAGCTGCAGAACAAACTAACAGCCTCACGGGCACCTCTGAAGGGCTCCCCAGCCTTCAACAGCAACGTTTCCCCAACTTCTTCCCTTGTGGGACACGAGGACTGAAAACAGCATGCATGGATGCAGTTGTGACAACCCTCCATCAACGCAGCCCTCAACCTGCCTTTTGGACCTGTGGTGCCTCTGCTTTGCCCACTTCTCAGTGATGCTGTAGCTCCTCCACCAGCCCTGCTTCTCCACCCGGCAGAGTCCTCCCCGGCAGCTCCACACTGAAGACTTCAGGACGGTCTGTGGCATCAACCATTCCACTGCCTGACCCTGGTGGGACGCAGCACCCAGGACCTTCTGCGTGGAAGCAGGGCGCCCGGCAGATGCACGCCCAGAGCTTTCCTGGCAGGCTGATGTTGGACACCACCAGGAAAAGGGAGATGGGGTGCTTTGATCATGAACTTGCATGTGCTGACCTCCCCGGCTTTGAACTCCAAGGAGCTACCGTCCGATCAATGTCTGGCAGGGTGAGCGATGATCTCCTGCAGGAGCTGCCAGGCTCCCAGGAAGGTCTGGTGCTGGCACTGCCATTGCCTGCTCACTGCCCCAGCGATGCCCTGGGTGAGCAGCTTGCAAGCAACAAGCAGGTGTGAGGAGAGCCCCTCTCTTCATCCCGAATCAGCTCTAAAGCTGTGGCAGGTCCTCAGGGATGAGGGCGAGCAGGAATCCCTCCTGCCAGCTGGAAGACGGCTGGATCTCAGATGTGATGGTGCCTCAGGACTCCCTCCCCATGGCTGGATCCACAGGACGAGTGGTGCTGTCCCCATACCCTGCTGCAAGGACTCTTCCTGCAGGGAAGCATGGAGCCATCCCGTTGTATGGGGTGCAAGAAACAGCACAGCTGAGCCAGCGCAGGGAGCCTGGGCAGCATCCACCAGCTCCCCGTGCCCTTCCAACCACCCCTCTTCCCAGACCTGGGTGCTGGCCAGGAGAAAAACGTCACCCAAGGCAGCCCCTTGGTATGAAGCCCTGCAAGGATGCAACAAACCACCTGAGCAATCCCCGACTGCAACACAGAGAGGAGGATGGAGAGCCGGCGTGTGCCACATGGTGCACTGGACAAGGGCAGTGACACACTGAGGGTGACCTCATCTATCAGAAATGCCGGGCTGTCCTCGTGGGGAGTGCAGATGCAGCCCAGAGACCCACAGAGCTGGGGAGAATTGCCCCCCAGCTGGGCTGCCAGACCCACGGAGCCAATCCTGCTGCCAGTCCCTTGTGGCACAACCAGGCTGGGGTCTGCTCCCTGGGTACAGGTGGCTGTGACACTTCAGGTCCTCCTCCTCTTCCTCTCCGCAGCAGGGACAGCGTCTGTCTGTCTGTCTGTCCATCTGGGGTTTCAGCCTTCAGTAGGACTCTGCAGGGACACAAGCAGGTGGCTACAGCCCTGGGTGGCCACAGGAGGCGGGGGTTTAGGTGGCCCGGCCAGGTGGCAGGCGTTTGCTGTCCAGAATGGCCTTCCAGTCATCGGTCCAGGAGTGCAGCCTGCGGCTGGGGGGCTTCAGCTGCAGGTGCTTGTTGTGGCAGGCCGTGAAGAGCACATGCTCCCAGCTGGGGTTCAGCTCAGCCCCTGCAAAGCAAGGAGAAAGGTCGATTCTCCAGACAACTCCTCCACGAAATGCAGAGGTTGACCTTACTCCCACATGAGGACCCTGCAGACACAACCCCCTAACAAGAGCCTAATCAGCTGGGCAGGGACCAGTGCCCATCAGTCCCCTGATGCCATCTGCGCCTTGGGGCTGTCTTCGGTCACTCCTGCCACCCCGCACCCGCCTTACCTGTTATATCAGGTCTGTCGTCTATGAGCAGGTCAGCAGAAACCACTGTCTTATCTCGTGTCAGAACGATCTGCTCGAGGAACTCGGGGCCAAAGTGCTTCTCCACCCAGGCGTACTGGAAGGCAAAGGGGTGAGCGGTGAGCGCAGGAAGGCCAACGGACAAGGCAGAGCCCGGCACAAGCCCTGGCCTCCATGCAGGGAGGACATCTCGCTTAATAAGTGCATTAGTGGGAAGGATTCGGATGCTGCTGGAGCACAAGCTCTTTGAAAGCCAAGCAGCTTTTGACATCACCATGAAATATTAAAACCAAGCGCCTCAGTGCATGCAAATGGCAGAGCTCGGCTGACAGCGGAGCCGCCACTCTGCAAAGATGCTTAGGAACAAAACTGGTGGAGCAGGGAAATATCGCTGCCATTTTACAGCTGGAAACACGCAATGGTCAGCTGGCTCTCGCCGGGCAGTGTGGGACGGGACGGGGAGCTGAGATTTGGACCTGCTCACCTTCTCGTAAGGGCAGTAGCGGTACTTCTTGATCGGGCTTGTGCAGATGAATACATCGGTGCTGGCACGAGGAAAGAAACGTGGGCAGAGTGTCAATCCATGGCCAAACACGCTGATCAGGCCCTGCTCCCCTTGAGACACACCTGGTTGCCTCTGCAAGACCCTGCTCAGTGCCTGAACATCCCCCATCCCACAGGATCCCACACCTGCAGCACAGGCATGTTTCCCTTTTCGCCACCCTTACTGGGAACTGAGAGCTGAAGGGAAGGGGCTGATTTTCTTGACAGCTGCTCCAGGAGTCAAAGCTCTCCCTTTCCTCCCATTCCTAGTGGGCTAGGAGGCATTTTTAACAGTGATGTTGTACTTGGGGCTTCTGCCGAGAGGAGGACGAGCCTGCAAAGCCACTGCTGCTCCCCCGTCCATTTCCCAATACCGCAGGCAGGTTCCTACTCACTCTGCCAAATTTGCCATTTGCTTCACAGCTTCCACAGCCCCAGGGAGCGGGTCCAGCTCGATGAAGAAGTTCTTGGATTCCCATATGCTAATGGCTTTCTCCTGTGAAGGGAAAGAGAGCAGTTACTGCACAGGGCTTCTTGCTACTCTTATCCTTGAGTATGCATCTTCCCTGCTCTTTGCCAGGACAGAGGATGGTGGCAGTGAGAATGGTGGGAGCTCTGGCTCTGGTCCCCTCCTGCTAACCCTCCCGGCCTCTGTGGGTGCCTCTGTTCCCCACCTGCCAACTTCCACCCATCCCATACAATTCAGATCAGAGATGCTCTGGAACAGGCTTGTTTTTGCCTGTGCAACCCCAGACACAGAGGGAGCAGCACGTTCCTTCAAGGTGAAATACAAGAGATTGTCCGGAACCAAACCAAACCCCAGCTCTGCGTCCAGAGGGGCGCTTCCATGTGGATCTGGCTGATGTGGCCTGCTAGCCCTGCTGTAAAGTGGTGCTGATTAGCCACAGATGCTGTCTGCCCTATTTGTCTCAATCAGACCACTTAAAATAGCAGCCGGGTTGCTCTCTCAGGAGAAAGTGTATTGTAGGATGAACCACACATCAGCATGAATGCAGATGCTTTACCTCAGGGATGCCTGGGCAAGGTCTACCAGGCAAATAGAACATCTCCAGGGAAGGGTTTGAAACAACACGCAGGTCAGCAACTGGGGAGCACTGGTATGGCACACAGGGAGAGCAGAGCAGAGAGAGATCATGGGGAGCAAAACCTTGGGGCGAAGGCAGAGTCCAGGGGCTGCCTGCGATGGGTCCCGCACAGCTCTAAGGAAGAGCATCCCCTGCACTCCCTCAAACAGGTAATGGCGTGTCAGCCCCCCCAGCAAAGCAATTATTTTGCACAGACACCAGGTCGTCGGGGAGGGGAGCCTGGGAGAGCTGCAGCGTGGCTGCGGGCAGAGGAAGCAGCTGTGTCCCAGCCTTGTGACACGGCTGAGCCCCTGTGGCGGGGAGAAGTTTTAAAGGGAGCCCTGCCCTGAGGATTGATCTTGAATTTGAGCACCTCTGGTTTTGTATTTGAGGAAGGGGAATAGGGACAAGAGGAATTTTAAGCCCATCCTGGCTTCCTTGCATTGCACAGTAAGGAGGAGCAGAGCATCGGGGTTGGGGAGAGCAGCCTCAGTGATGTTTATATGATGATTCTTAAAGCTCATAGCTACAAATTGGCTGGTTGGACACACCAGCTAGACTCGCAGCTCCCTCCTGCCTGATGAGTGGGAATGTAGTGGGTAACCACCACGTTTTGCCTTTACTACACCTATACTAGGGGAAGAAACAGGCAACCATGAGCAACTGGGAACTCCAGGCTCGGGGAAACAATACCCCAGAGCAAACACTGGGGTCACTCGGGGAGTCACGTTCTGCTTCATCCTGCTGGCTGCCTGTGCCAAGACGCTGGCTGCACACCTTGCCAGCTCTCAGGAAGGTGAATGCATGAACCCATTACATATTTGGGCGCTGAGCATTTAACATGACATTCCAGAATGAAGCCCTGTATTTCTCAAAAAATCCCAGATAACGTGAGAAGACCAGACACCCAACTTAAAAGGAAAGAGTACTCAGATCAAGTGTTGCACTCTTCCCTTTTGCCTGAGAAGCAGAAAACATTCGTGGTGCAGAGAAGGGGAAAAAGAAGCCTTCTTCATATCTATTCAAAATTAAACATGCTGATTCGGTGCAAGAAAGCCAGCAGAAATGCCTCCTGGCACCGCAAGAACAGCTACCCTAACAGTTTGCCACGGGGCCAGGCAAACCTTCAAACTCCAGTTGAAGCAGCTTTAGACCGGTGAGCAAAGAATGATGTTCTATTTTTGAGATACCGACTGTAGTTGCATGAGAGACATCTGAGAAATACGCCCTGATACAGCAAAGCACTTCAAACCGCACTGAAGTGTTTTCTTACGGCAAGGACTTCCGTAGCTATTCTGCTTCCACTTATGTCAAAAAGCATTTTGCAATCAAGCTCGATGGGGGAAGAGCTAAGCTCATCTTGAAGAAAAGACCTGCTCGGCTCCCAGAGCCAGAATAACTCCCTGCGATACCGCAGCCAGCACACTGCCCGGCAGAGGGAAAAACCCCCCAGGCTGGGAATCCCACCATGTGCCACGACAGACCCTCGATTTCCTCCTTCTATCTCTCCCCATAAGCAATTTCCCTGCCTGCCCAGGGCTCGCCATCCTGCCAGGTCTGCGTGCTCAGGCTATTGCTGAGGTGTTGTTCTCTCTTTCAGAGCTGGGACCTTCAGCTCGTTGGACTCTTTGGCTCCTATTTTCTGCTCTCCGACAGCAGGTCGATGGTGCTCTCTGATGAGAGGGGACTGGAATGGCCCATGTGCCTGTAGCCACAGACAGGCTCCTGCTCTCTTCATCCCAGCTCTGAAACCACGGGTGAAATCAGGGCTGCCCTGAGGTTGGTCTGTGGAAGTTTTGCTATTTTTTCAGCGCAAGGTTGTGGTGGTGTTAGAAGATCACAGGCAGACGCAAGATGAACTCACTTCATTTAACACATCCAAAGTAGTTAAGATCAAGAAAAAATAAAGAGTCACCATGCATTACCCCCTGCCAAGCTTTTAGCATCTGCCTTACTGCATGAATTACATCCTCCGTTTCCCTTTCATCAATCCTGGCTAGAGAGGACACGTTATTCTTTCAGCTCGTCAAGCTGTTCAGGACTTTACCATTGGGAGAGCCCCAGATCTTACGCATGTTCCTTTCCTCGTAGCCATCATACCACTAAAAACAAGTTATTTGCTGTAACACCTTTCAACTAGTGCAACTGCATGCCGCAGACGAGACCACAAACATCCCATCGAGATGGGAAACTTGTGGGGGCAGAAACCGACTTTCTGCAGCGCTCAGCCCTTCGTTGAATGATAAAGAACAACATAAAGAGAGCTTCCACTTTTAGGCTTTAATTATTAAAATGAATACAATAATTTTCAGGCATGGGAGGGCTTGGGGTTGTTTTAATTTTAAGTAAGGCCTCATGTGAAGCACCAATTGCATGGTTTGCTCTCAACTTCTCTGCTGTGTCCCACCCCTCCTGTTGCTGTTGAGGAACTAAATAATCCATCTAGGAGCAATATCAATGTGCGTTTCTTGGCCAAATCCAAGCTAGAAAAACCCAGCAATGCAATTTGGGGTATTTTAAAACAGATGTTCTGAAAGATCTCCTTTCCTTGCATCTGTCTCCAACCATGCACGCAGGGAAAAAGTGACAGATGTGCATGAAATAATGCTGGATTTCTGGGGAAAAAAAAAGGCACCGCTGGAAGCCCTCCTGTACCTGTGTTTCGGTGGGAGCTCCGGCCAGCACCCGCAGCCCTCCCCAGCGCTGCACCCACGAGCTGGGGGGCCAGTGGGTCTCCCATGGGGCCGGAGCTCCAGCTGCAGAGCCACGAACGAGAGCCACGCGCGGAGCCAGGGGGGGATGCATAGACTCACACTCAGCTCGGGTCCCAGGCGCCCGTATTGCTCCGACACCCAGAAGCCCCTCCGGTCCTCCAGGGCAATGTAGGGCTTGTCGGGGTACCTGGCCCTGAACTTCTTGAGGAAGCCTCCCTCGAAGTCGGCCAGCACCCCGTCCATGTCCACCAGCACCCGCAGAGCCCTGCGGGACCCCGCTGCGGGGCCGACTCCCCTGCCCAGCCCAGCGAAGGGGCCGCAGCGCCGAGGCCGAAGGTGCAAGAAGCTGCTCAGCAAAATCATGGTGGAGGGGGGGTGGTGGCGGGGCAGGGGATGGGGAAGGGGGATCTCCGGGCGGGGAGGGGGCTTTATTTCAAGCACGCAGCCTGCAAGCAGGCGGCCCCGGCAAGCCGCAGGAGGAAGAAGCGGGGGGGGTGCAAGGGGGATGCAATGGGGAGCAGAGGGGGTGCAGGGGGGGTGCAGAGGGGATGCAAAGGCCCGTCCTCGCCCCCAGCGCCTTCTCCCCCTCCCCGCCCCATCCCTCCCTTGCAGCGAGCGCGGAGCAGGCGGCGGCGGCGGCGGCGGGGTGCCGGGGGCCGCCCGGGGCACGGCGGTACGTTCTCCCCGACCCGGCAGTGCAAAGCCCAGTTCCTCTTCCCGGTGCCTGACCGAGCCCGGAGCGCCGGCACCGCCTTAAAGCGGCACAAACGCCCCTGCGACGGCGCGGCTCCAGCGCGCCTCCCGCCTGCAGCCTCCGCCGGCCCCGCTGCCTCCCCTGCCCCGGAGCCGGGGCTCGGAGGGGCGGCGGGGGGGCACCGAGCCCCGGCCTCCCTTTCCCGAACTCTCAGGCTCGGGGGGACCCCACGTTCCGTCTCCCCTCGCCCGCTGCGGACCCTCCTCTCTGCCCCCTGCCTGGAGCGGGTGGTGGGTACGGCTTTGGGGGCACACGTGCATGGTTTGGGGGACAGACGTAATGTGATTTTTGCAGCCAAGCCTTAAATACATAAAATACACCAATTTCTACCCCTCCGTGAGGAGGGGGGACACACTTTGCCCAGGATGTCAGTCCGTGTGACGCAGCTCTGTCCTCACGGGGTGACGGGAACCCTCAAAAAGACGACACCCGGCCCCCAAAGAAGCACTGACATAGGAACAACACGCCGGGAAGGTCTGTATATTCTGACACAGGAGCAAAGATCACGTCAAAAAACACTGCGGGGATTAAAGCTGCTAAAGAAGGGGGAGGCTGCCGAGTGTGACTAACAGGATTAGGCAAATGCCGAGCTGGGAAAGAAAAAGATATTGGTCAACGGCAATAATACAGCTTTAGCGGTTCCAAAATATTTAATCTTTCCATTCCAGAATGTTTTCCAGCAGAATTTATCGTCCTTGTTTCACGGGAAGGGCAAAGGAGCTGTGGGGGTCAGGTGATTTGGGGAAGGTCACATTCTGAATGAGGAAAAGGCGCAGAACTGGCAGCCAGGCCAGGAGGGTAAACATGAAAGTGACTCGAGGAGGGAAAACATGTAAAGTTTCAAGTCCATGTTCTGCTTTCGCTTCCGCCGCAGGCACGTTGCTCGTTGTAAGGAAAGGGATTGCAGCGAAACTTGACATTTCTGACTGGGCGGTGAGGGAACACATACACGGCTCCACAACAGGCGGGAATTCTCCTCCTCCTCTGCCGTGTGTTGAGGGATTGACCGATTCCGTGCCCGCAGCTGCGCGGGGGCCGCGTTGCTTCACCGCCTCGGCTCCCGCATGGACGGAAAACGCAATTCCATTAATATCAACCCAATTAAACCTCAACAGGGCATTCAAATCCTGAGGGGATGAGCCCGCTGAGGGCCCCATGTCGCGGTGTGAGGGGCCACGGCCCTCCACACCGCGACGCGGGGCCGGGGGGTGTGGTGTGTGGGGGGGTGTGTGTGTGGGTGTGACGCCATCATAACGTCATCCCAAACCGCCCCCCCTCAGCCCTGCTGAGTCACCGCTTCTCGCGCCCAACGGGCCTCCCTTGCGCTTGACGCGGGGTGGGCCCTTCCGGGCGGGCGGAGGGAAGGCGGCGGTTACCATAGCGACGGCGGTTCTCGCGAGAGGCGGCGGGGCGGCGGAAGTGACGCGCGGCCGGCGGGCGTCGCGCGGCCCTCCCTCCCCCTCCCGTCCCCCCCGCCTCTGATTGGCTGGCGGCGGCGGCGGCCGTAGCGGTGGCTCCTTCCCGCTTCCCCCCGCCGCTCCCGGCCGCGCCGCCAGCCGCCAAGATGGCGTCGGCCCTGGAGCAGTTCGTCAACAGCGTCCGGCAGCTCTCGGCCCAAGGTGACCGTGAAGGGGGGGAGCCGCGTGTGGCGGGGAGCCAGTGGGGCCTGAGGAAGAGGAGGAGGAGGGGGCGGCGGCCGGTGGAGCCCGCCAGGCCCCGCGCGGCTGTGGAGGGCGGGCCGAGGCCTGCCCCCTCTCACGGTTCTTCCCTCAGGCGCGGGTCTGGGCTGTAGGGTCCCTTGCCGGGCTGTAATTCAGGGCTCCCTCGCCGCACGCAGAGGCGGCCTGGGAGGGATCCCGGCGGCGTTTCGCCGCCGCTGGGTTGACAGGGCGTGAGGGGCCGGCTGTGCCCTTCACAGCGCTCCCTCTCCCGGGGCAGCGGCACGGTGGCGGCTTTCGGTAGTTGGAGGTCCCGGGTGAGGGGAATGAAGACGGCACCGGCGGCCGTGTCAAAACCTGAGCCTTGGAAATCCGGGAGGAGGAGCGGGCATCGCGGGGACCTTAAGTGGGATCGTACAGCCCAGACTGTCGCCTAACTGATGAGCTTGCAAGTTGTAGCATGTGTGTTTTAAAATAAATTTCAGAAATGTTAGTTCCTGGGGACAAAGTAGAGCGTGGACAGAAAGAGTCCTGCCTTACGAAGGAAGCATGCGATAGGAGGCCTGAGACTGTACATTAGAGTTGCCATAACGAAGCATTCAAAGAGTGTTTTAATAACTGTAGTTAGCATTTCTTAGTTTCATGGACAAACTCCTAATTTTCCTGTCTGTGGGCACAGCGTTTCCTAGTTCTTGAACTTTCTGCCTGTGTTGATGCTCCCTAAAATGTGTCCTAAGTGTTTCTCTGCATGGCATGTTTGCTGCCTTGAACTGATCAAAAATTGATGCTTTTCTCTCTGGCAGTTACTTTTAGGTGGAGCTCCAGCTTTCTCTTACTTCAGTTTAACTTATAGAGTATTTTTACTGGGGTTATTGGATACAAGAGACAAATTATATCTGCAAGGTACGGGTGCAAACCGGATGATTCTTTGTTTGCCTTGTAGTTTAGCTGGAGAACTTTTTATTACAAGGTTTTGTGGATGCGAAAGGTTCAAAGGGAAACTGGTTGACTTTATGGAAGTTCTCCCGTTTGGGATGAGCCAGATAGACGTTCTCTGTGAGACAGTAAATCCAGGCTGCTGAATGTCATGAGAGCACACGGGAAAAGTACATGTGCTTGTGGTGGTGTTGGTTTCTGGTTATTAGCGTTTGGCTGCGTGGGAGGACATAAATGGACATTTAGTTGTGCCTGGTGTGGGTATTTCTACTTACGCTGTAAGTTGTTCAGTGCGTGTTTGGGGGTAGAGGGCCATTTTGAAGGGGTTTGCTTTGTTTTTTAGGGGAATGCTAGATGTTAGCTGTAGAATGGGTGGATTTCTCTACTAGGGAGGCCACCAGAACTAAGGTTTTGCAATGCTTGAATACCGTTATCAAACCACAGAGCGTTTTACAAGCCCTGTTCCTTCCCACGCTTATGCCTGGAGTTTTAATTCTGAATGGGGAAAGCAGTTTTGGGGATGGGTTTCTGGAGTTCCTGGGCTCTGGTCCCTCATTCAGGACTTTTGATCCCTCTGTTACTTCAAAGCTAACATTTCCTTGCTAGGGCTTCCCAGGTTTTTTTTTTTCAAAGGAAAAGGCCAGAAAACTGAGGATAGTGTAAATCTCAGTGAATGGAGGCACTATTCCTCATTTCATGAAGCTTTTTGTAGGGGTGAGAGAACCTCTGTTTTTTTCTCTCTAATCTGCAAGGATTGAACACTGGAACAATACTCTGCTTCAGAAAAGCGTAATTTTAATTCGAGTAATTGTGGGGGGAGGAAAAGTTTGAAAGCAGTTCATGATAATGAAAGTAGTTCATGGTCTACTTTCTTTCTAAGGTTTTTTGGACTTACCGTACTTTCCTGTTTGAAAATAGTTGCCTTTTGTGCTGTGTTCATAGCTTACAACAAATAGAATAAGACTGTAGATTTATTTACATGAAGTAAATTTAAGAACAGGTTTTTTTTAATCCTTTTGTTATAGGTACTTAGTTGAAATTTTAATGTCTACTTCAAAAAAATGCTTATGAGCCAACTTGGGGAGTGAATAGGGCACTTGAGAAGCAGCAAGGAACAAGCTCTGGTATTGGGATTTTTTAGAAAGTGGAGGAAGCTATTTTTGCTACTGTTTTGGTTTTGCTTTGGTTTGTTTTTTTGTGCCTACAAGGCACAACTATAGATAAACCTATCCACATGAGGTAAAACGTTGCATCACAGTACGCTGGCCAAAGTTTTGTAGACTTGGCTTAGATGGAGCTTGGCATTGATACGAGACCCTGAAGCCCCCTCCAACAAGATGAGCTGATGCCGCTTTTCGTGTTGTGTTTGTGTTCAGAGGGTCTCCTTTGCAATCCCGAAGTCCAGAATTTTAGCTGTCACCTTATAAAAAACATGTTGAAAACTAATGCCCGTCATATTAAAGAAAGGCAAATTCTGTGGGTGACACTACTTTTTCCTCAGGTTATATAGTGAAGCAGGGTGTAACGAAGTATGGGAATGCATGAGTGCTCTCTAATTAGAGTTTGACACCGATGTTTTGTATTTCAGGGCAAATGACCCAGCTTTGTGAACTGATCAATAAAAGCGGAGAACTGCTAGCAAAAAATCTTTCCCATCTGGATACAGTGCTTGGTGCCCTGGATGTGCAGGAACACTCGTTAGGCGTTCTTGCCGTCTTGTAAGTGTTGCTTTCTTTTAATTAAGTATCTTTAGTATTTAAACTTAAGCAAATTGCTGAATTGTCAACCAGAGGTTTTTCTTTTGGACATAATTTTTTTCAATCAGCATTTCTTAAAATAGTGCTCAGTTTCCCTTCAGCGATGCACATTTTATTAATAAAAATACCAAGGCAAATTTGTATTTTCAAAAGGAAAAAACCTCTGGAGCTTGTAAATGTTGCTAGTGTCAAATGGTAATATTGGGAGTTTGTTTTCCTTAAGGCTGTATCTATTGTTTATGTCTTTATAAGTTCTTTTCCATACGTGTTCAGCAAAAAGGTATAAAACTAACTTTTAAAACTTGATTCACAGGGCATTAATGCACTGAACTGTAAGCATGAAGCAACACTTCTTTTTTTTCTTTTTTTTTTTCTTTTTTTCTCCAGTGAAGCAGGGCTTCTTATCATAGTTCTTGGGTTTTTGTCTCTAGACAGCATTGAGGCTCTTGCTTCTGTCTGTAGTTTAAGATAATACTTGAAGTGTCTCAGTGATGGTGAGGTAAGGTGAGGATGCTTGGCTCTGAAGCTCAAACTGTTGTTTCTAGCTGTACCTAACCGCAAGTGAAGCATCTGCAGGTTCCACTGTTACTTTAAAGTTCTCTTTTAAAGGAAAGATCAGAACTCTAGTACTAGTTCCACTGCCCTTTTGAAACAAAAAGTCTGTAATACACAGAGGTAATGCACTTAATACTACAATTTACCAGCATCTCATTAAAATGCATTATGGAATTTACAAAAAAGCAGGGCATCAAAATTGTATCATGCAAAAGAATTGTATCATGGGGTACATGAAAACAGTCATTAAAACAGGTGGAAGAAGGAAGATAATTGTTGATAAGAAATAATTTGTAAAATGTATTATTTGAAGAGATGGTATCAGTGGAATGTATAGGAAAGTTCTCCCAGCTGAAACTCTCCTGTGGCGAACTCCTGCACTGGTAGAATTAAACTCTGGAGAGACAGGGAAGGGGTGGCAGCACATAACTGGACAGTCATAAGCCTTGGGAAGGGCAGTTCATGATCTAGGTGGGTTTGAACTGCATACTACAGTGTGTAGCAACTGAAGTATGGGCAGGGTTGGGTACCTCCCAACAGCATTAAACAGAGTAGGTTTTTTCTGTATGTTTTTGTGACATTTGTAGGATGCATAGCTAGAGTTGTCATTGCCCTCAGATGAGCATAATCGTAGCTCATCTAACAGGAGAAGCAATGTGCAAGGCTACAGCCTATAGGGTGCTAAGGAACCACCAGAGATGGAAAGAAACTGGAAGTGAAGAAAAAGGCCTCCAAATGAGATACACATCTAATAACTTAATAGTTGAGAAATCTTGAGCACATTCAAGAGGGAGATGGCTGCAGGACAGGCAAAGAAGTGGTGTGGCTGAGTATTACAATTTATCATCATTAGCCAGTGATTTTAACTGCTGTACCAGCTAATATGATCTTTGTTTGCCATAGTTTGTTCTAAATTGTAGTTCACTCTAGATTGAGAATGGGGGTGGGCACAGAAAGCATGTTTTCAAATGTTGTGCAGCTCCTGGGGAAATCGTATGCCATCTGTCATAAACACTTTTGGATTTGTTTGCAAGCATCTACGTGCATCTGCAGAGACTTAGCGATGAAGATGAAGCTTTTTTATTGATATCCAAATGTTAAGTGTTAAACCTTTTTTTTTGTTGTTTTTGCTGTAGGTTTGTGAAGTTTTCTATGCCCAGCATCCCTGACTTCGAAACGTTATTCTCACAGGTGCAGCTTTTTATCAGCACTTGTAATGGAGAACACATTAGATATGCAACAGACACTTGTAAGTTAAGCTCACTTTCAGACTCGATATATTTTCAGATGGTGTGTTTTTACTGATTATTTTTTTCAATTTTGTTTTTTACTGTATTTAGTTGCTGGCCTGTGCCACCAGTTAACAAATGCCCTTGTGGAGAGAAAACAGGTGAGCAAGTATCATCTACTACAAATAAGCTACCTACAATATCCGAGCTCTTAAAGGGGGATGTTACCAGTCTCTTACTTCAAAAAGATTTGCCACTAACTCCAGGTTAAGTATTTTTGTTCAGCACCTTACTTATTAAGTTTACGGAGAGGTAATGAACCTAGACCAAGATTTTAAGACTTCTTTAAGGAAAATATAAGAAAGATAAGTTTTTTGGGGGAGAGTCACCTAAAAATGTGGTCTCGCACACAAACTGGGAAACGTGCAGTACCAAGAATGTTCTTCAGACAATGTGTGCATGAGTAGGAGAGCTGCAAAAACTATTAGCGCTGAGGAGTCAGTGGTGCTAGTTCCAGTATTATTCTCACCAGTGTTATGTAATGTTCCTAATGAAATGATTTAAAATGTAAAGGAAACTTGATTAAGACATATTTTTGTTGATAAGATACTGACTTTTTCAGGCCATCTTAGTAAAATCTAGCCTGAAATAGAAACAGAGATCAAGGCTGGTCTAAGTGGAGTAAAGCCAGAGCCTTGCTTTTGTTATTTGGTGGGAGTTGAGATGGTCTCATGGAGTCAAGAAAGGTTTTCTTACCGATACAAATTACTGTATTCCTGATGAGGCTGGCTTTGTGGAGCATAATTTATATGACTAGTTTATCAGCAGAAGTTTTATGGCCAAGGTTAATTTTTATTTTCTGAGAGACTGCAGTATCCTACAAAAAAGGGAACCTCAAGTTAACTATTACTTAATGGAACCTGTCAATTAGTGTTATTTTTCATTTGTAAGTGTCAACATAAGATCCAATGTGCTGCCATCTATGAGAAATTATCTGAAAGAGATGTAATTTCTGACAGCCCCTGCGAGGAATTAGCATTCTCAGACAAGCCATAGACAAGATGCAGATGAACACAAACCAGCTGACCTCAATACACGCAGATCTCTGCCAGGTAAGGGGAGCATAAGGGCTTTTTATGAGAGTAAAAGCTTTTTAAATACCTATAACCCTTTGAGGAAATGTATGTTCACATATTGCAATGTAAAAATGGCTTTTAACTGTTCTGGTTTTTTTTTTCAATACTAAATAATATGGTATACTGAAATAAAATCCCCTTCTATTAATGTTAAATGTTCCATTTATGTCCTCGGATCTTTCATTTTGTTGATGACCTCTGAAAGTTCTTTGACATCCTTCTGTCTGGGTTGAAAGTCACACACACAGCTCTTGGGCAGTATAAGTGTAATATCCAGATACTGTTTGCTCAAGTTTGACAAAAGGCATGTTTGTCTCAGTGTCTTTGGCCTGGATTTGCACTTCTGTCTCGTTCTTGGCTCCTGGGACTTAGGGCTGGACAGGAATGTTTAGTGCAATATCTAGTGGTGCCAACACGGTAGTCTGGAAGGCCTGGAGTTTCAAGCAGCTTTGTCAGAGTCTAATTTCTTTGGGATTTAGATAATTTATAACAGTTCATAATCAGTGATAAAGGTTTTCCAAATATCATGATACAATGAATAATGTGTTACAGCACTGCTGATGTGCACTGTTTTTTTTACTCTTGGAGAAGTGAGATTTTAATAAATTTTACTAGATGAATTTAGTTTCAACTTCTTCCTTGTTGAAATTTGAATGGAAATGACTAATTTATGAAAACTTGATTTATTTTCTTGTAGCTCTGTTTGTTAGCAAAATGCTTTAAACCTGCCCTCCCGTATCTAGATGTGGACATGATGGATATTTGTAAAGAGAATGGGGCATATGATGCGAAGCACTTTTTATGTTACTACTACTATGGTGGGATGATATACACTGGGCTAAAGAACTTTGAAAGAGCACTCTACTTTTATGAACAGGTAACTTTAAATAAAATGGTAAGTCTGAAGTGTGATCAACTGAAAGGTGAAAGTAGCACGTGTGATAGTGCTGAGGTCATCTTTGAATTGCCACCAAGGATGGCCATAAAAGCAGTGAAGTACAGTACAAGCAGTCTCCAACTATTTTCATTTAACCTTAGGGGTATAATTCTACTAATGGATCTATGCTGCTCATCCTTCACAGAGGTTTTGCTTTAGCACGTGTGTTCATCATGGGGAGGGTCTGTTTACAAAGGCCTGCAGTGACAGGACGAGGGGCAATGGTTTTAAGTTGGAGAAGGGAAGATTTAGATTGGATATTAGGAAAAAGTTCTTTACCATGAGGGTGGTGGAACACTGGAACAGGTTGCCCAGGGAGGTGGTTGAGGCCCCTTCCCTTGAGATATTCAAGGTGAAGCTCGACGAGGCCCTGGGCAACCTCCTCTAGTTGGGGGTGTCCCTGCTGACTGCGGGGAGGTCGGACTAGATGACCTTTGGAAGTCCCTTCCGGCCTGGACCAATCTATGAATCATAGTAATACATAAAAACTGATTTGGTTTAGTGTTGACTATTAGCTCTTTTACGAAAGGTACAACCTGAATGGTTTTCTTAGTGTATAAAGTGAAGTAACAAGCAAACTGTCTTTAGAGGTGTTTTCCTTTAAGAAGGTCTCTTATAGCCAAGTAACTATTGCACCACAAAACTATGCAACTCAAAGGTTGATGTTAAATTTATCTCCCTATAAATATTTTTCAAATGCCTGCTTATTACTGCTTGCATAGAAACAGGTCGCAGGCTGACATTCAGAACTGTGTATTCTTAAAGAAAATATAATGTAGTAGTTTTGCTAAGACCTTTGCTAGTTTTATGAGAGGAGTTATACATCTTCAAGGCTCTTGCAATATTTGCTGCTTTCACTTTCTCTGTGAAAGAAGATCACAAAATTGGGAAAACTTCATGTGTGTATGGGGGGAGACTCTTAAATGTGCAAAATAAACTGGTGCAGTCGTCATCTTTTCTGTAAACGAAGGGGAGCTCTTGAGTAGCAAGCAGTGTCACAGTAAACTTAAATTCCTTTTCCCTAGTCTGCTGACCTCTTTCAGCATACTTAAATATGATATCTGATGATGTCATTGCTTTATAAAACCTCTTTAAGGTTTTGTGTAAATCCAGGTTCTACAGGAACTGTATAATCGTTCCTTGTAACAAGTAGCTAGAGGTGCTTTCTAGTACAGCTTTAGATATATACCAAGGAAAGAAGTTTTGTTTTGATCTTAACAGGGTTATTCTAAGGTAGGCATCGCTGTAACATGATATGTTTTGAGTAGCTTGTATAGAATTTAGTTTTTTAGGACGTTTTTGGGTAATTAATTGTGACATAAGTTAGTTAAGCTTTAGTGATTAAAGGTGTATCCTTTGATACACACAGCTTTAAACTCAGATTTTTATTAATGAGTAGCTACCGGGATCTACCAGTAAGTATACTAAATTTCTATTCCATTTCTTTCTTTCTTGCTTGCTTAGGCAATAACTACTCCAGCCATGGCAGTCAGTCATATTATGTTGGAATCATATAAAAAGTATATCCTAGTTTCTTTGATACTACTTGGCAAAGTTCAGCAGCTACCAAAATACACTTCCCAGATAGTTGGTAGATTCATTAAGGTAAGTCTTGTGAATACAGCTAAATAATAGATCAACATATCTGAATTTCTAAATTATTTTTTTTCTACGCTAGTTTGATGGTGCTGTTTAACATTGCAGATCATGAAAAATAATGCACAATGTGCCAGAGTACAACCTCTTGCTGCCTTTCTAGTGTACAATACCTAAAGATTGTCTGGCAGCTTCTGTCTATTACAAACAAACTAATGATACAGGCTTTTAAAATTAAATTTGCAAAAACTCAAGGGTTGAATAGTACTTACTGATCTTCACTGATACTGCACATCTCTTGATAGCGTTTTATGTTAGAACTCAAACGAGACTCAGATTTCACTTGGCTTTCAATATGCAGAGTCCTTGTAAAAACATTCAACCTGCAACTTCATCTAGTTAAAGTGTGAAATGCTAAATAGTTTATTCCAAAATCTCAGCTGTATAAAGAATAAAAGCTTTTGAAAAAGCTGCAAGTTTGAAGTCCGTAAACATTCTGATTAGGACTTGTAGGATGGAAGACAAAACTGCTAGCGAGAGTTCTGATCCTAGGCAAAGAACACACTTTTGAAAGTTTGTTCTTATTTAACACTGCTGATTTGTGACCAACATTTTAGAGTTCAGAAAATCTTCTAACGTCAGATACTGATAAGCAAGCTCAAACAATTGCCATTTTAAAGTCGTTTAAGTGAACTCTCTGATTCACCCTCTGATTCTCTGTTGTTCATGTGGTGATTCACTGTTGTCTAGGATGACAGTGTCTTAAAGGGTAGAACAAATACAATCGGTGGGCAGTGACTGGTCAATATGCTGCTTACTTCACATGCTGGTCAGCTAATGGGCTTTTTCTGGTTCTCCCGTAACTAGAACTGTCAGACAGAGGTCATTGAGCAATGTTTACTACATCTTACATTGCCGTAATACGTATGGAGTGTATGAGGATCTATCATTGCTGTAAAGCCATGTATGGGCATCACGTCATTTTTATGAGATGCTTGATCTACTTACATTTCCTTTTATGCCTGCGTGGTTTCTAATGTTGAAGTAGCGAGTAGATTTTATGAGGCTGGTTGAACACCATGTTTTTTAAGAAGAGTTCTCATTTTTCTAATTGCAGCCCCTTAGCAATGCTTACCATGAATTAGCGCAAGTTTATTCAACCAATAAACCCTCGGAGCTTCGAAATCTGGTGAACAAACACAGTGAAACATTCACAAGGGATAACAATATGGGGCTGGTTAAGCAATGCTTGTCATCTCTCTACAAAAAGAATATTCAGAGGCTAACCAAGGTAAGATGTAGGGGTTTTGTTTTGCTGAGAAATTGTGATTAGTTTTTCTCAACAAGCGTATCTCTCTGAAATGTATTCAACTCGGAGCAAAATGATAATGAAGTAATGTCACGGAGAAATGACTAAAACTGAGATTTGTGTCTCTGAAACAAATGAGACTGAAATGCTTTATAGGAAACCAATTCAGTTGACTACTTATGCATTATTAAAAAGGTGGTTTAATCGGTGTGTCTGTCACAGGGGTTTGCCCATGCGATTTTCATACATAATCAAAAAAGTTGCGAGCGCTGCTACCAATGACCTTCATCTATTCCAGAAATAGGAAAGCTGAACTTTACAGATCACTTCATTAGAGAAGACTGAGTGAGTGGGACAGATTTGGGAAGGAAAAGGGGCAGCGGTGGAGTGATGTGCTCCTTCAGCTGAGAGATCAGATTAATCCTCAAAGATGATCAGGGAAAGGTCTTTTTTTGCAAACCCACATGATGTTTGTTGCAGTGGAACTAAGTTCAGAAGTAATGCAATACGTGTCTCTCTTGAAGGAAATTCAAGGGGTGGGCTCTTCTGTTTCTGGGGTAAAAAGCAATTGCAGAAATGGACTAATTGACTCCCTTTGCTCTGCATACGTCGCGGTGCAACAAATTGGTACCTTTGGAGGAAGAACTGACTTCACTCTCATGGTGCTTTTATAAGTAATAACTCTGTGATCCACTTGTTTCTTCCCATAAGACTTCAAAATAAGATTGCATAAGCCATGAAGGATAGATGCTAGGAACTTCCCCTATCAAGTTTTAACTGCTTAATACTTTCTAAATTTCAGACATTTTTAACATTGTCATTACAAGACATGGCAAGTCGGGTGCAGTTGTCAGGGCCCCAAGAAGCAGAAAAATACGTCCTCCACATGGTAAGACTTGTGACTTGGCTAAACTGTCCTAATTTAAAAACTGGTCTGATTTAAGACTCTCTAAGCGTTTGGTTTGGCAGTGCAAATTCTGAATGGCTGAAGAATGGTTCTTTTTCAGGTTGAAGGAAATACTGTCAGTCTGCTGTGGTGTTTAGACTGTTCTCAAAAAAAATCCTTAAAAGATATTCTCTGTCTAAGATAAAGCATGCATCGTTTGTCTTTGGGAAGCTGTTAGGAAGTAAAAAGCAAACAAGTTAAAGATGATTCCACAAGGATTCTGTGTGTTGTAGTTACCCAAAATTCTGTGCTTAGTGATACCTTACATTAAACACTCTCTCATTTCAGATAGAAGATGGTGAAATCTTTGCAAGTATTAATCAGAAGGATGGTATGGTCTGTTTCCATGATAATCCTGAAAAATATAACAATCCAGCTATGCTTCATAACATCGATCAGGAGGTAAATCTTTAAGATATTAACTGCTTTTGGAGTTCCTACTAAACAACCTTAGTCTGTGATCGGAGCACTGCTGGGAGAAGCCAGTGTAGGTGATTTGCAAGTAGAGGCTGAGGACTAGAAATCGTTATTTGGCTGTTTCACAGTACCAGTATTTAAAGCTTTTTAGATTGATTGTCTATTACTGTCAATACGTTCCCTGTTGTATCTTCTGTACAGCTTGAGATGTTTCCGTAGGCTGACTGCTTAATGTTGGTGATGGGAAGTTCCTTGAATTGAATGGATTAGAAAGATTGGGTTTGGAGTTTCAGATTTCAAGGGTCACTTCCACTGGCTCTGGATAACCTGCCTGTAGGTTGAGGTGGTTGACCCACATGGGACACTGTCAGTGGCCTTAAAAAGGATTGTTAGGAAGATGTGGATCAAAATAAGGGAAAAAAAAGGGGTCTGACACCTTTTCTTTGGGAGAAGAGGGATGAGAACATTTTGACGAGCTTTTGTGATGGCAAAAGTTACTGGTTCTGCATAGCACAGCCGTGAAATATCTTTAAGATCATGTACAAGCTGGACAAAGTAATCGACTTAATATATATTTTTAAGATGCTGAAATGTATAGAGCTTGATGAACGACTGAAAGCCATGGATCAAGAGATCACTGTGAACCCTCAGTTTGTGCAGAAGGTAATTGATTTAGTGTCTTGTAAGAGTATGTCAGAGATTCAGTGCAGTGAGGATATGTTGCACCGAGTGTCAGTATTTACAGTGTTAATAATTACATTACTATTAGTAATACCTGCATAAACATCATGCTTTAAAACAAAAAGGAAGTGCATGTTGTTTCACATGCACTTTATTTTCCTACCTGTTAACTTCAAAGAACTGTGTGTCTCAAAGGTGAACCTTCAAACCTGTTTTTGAAAACAAATAACTCTCTCCCTTCCAGAGTATGGGCTCTCAAGAAGATGACTCAGGGACCAAACCATCCAGTTATTCCTGAAATTCATGTTGCTCACCACTCCGCTTTCAAGTAAAAGCTTATGAAAGAATCACGCCTGGAACAGGGCATTGAGGAGTTCCATGAAGAGAGCAGAGAGAACTGAGCTTTGCTTTTCACCTGGACATTAAGAAAATAAAAGAACACCCTCTCAGTACTGTATAATATCAGAAATACTCTCTGCAAAGAAAAAGGAAATCTCAAAAGAAACTTAAGTCTGTTGTGGATTTATTTATCTTCAGATTAACATCGTTAATGCATTAAATAATCTACCTTTTGTTTTAAAGGGTTTGAATGTTGCTGTGTTTCTGTAGCAGTCCTTTTTTTCTCTTCAAAAAAAAAGTGTTATTCAGGGAAGAATACAAACTAGTGTTGGTTCACTTACAAGATAATTACTGGTTCATTATTCTGTATTTAAAGTTGGCTCAAAGTGCAGATTTATCATATGTATGGTGGGGGGAGAAGGGTGGATTTTAAGTAAATTCTCTACATTATAATTTGCATATGCCCAGTGTAGCTGGCTGCTGTCTATTAAATGAAATAAGAACCGTGTTCTTCCCAAAAGGATGAGCATTTAAATGAGTCCTTGTAAGGTACTTTTTGCTGAAAAGCAGAAATCACTGTAGGGAATCCATACACGACAGCTATTTATCATTTTAAATTTCTGGTACAAAATATCTCCTAATAACAATTGCTCTTAGATCAAACTTAGTAGACCTAAACAAAAGGATATTTGAAAGATCTTGGTGTTCTGAAGGATTCTAGATATGAAGTTGTTCACACCAAAATAAATTTAAATTTTTATTCCTAGACAATTGGCATGAAGGTATTCAACAGGCTAATGCTTATCTGTGGTGGTAGAAAGTGAAGGCCCTGCTATAGATCTTTGTTTCCAGAGAAAATAATTTTACATGGAACATAGAATTCTGTACGGCTCTGAAAATGCAGAATTTTATTTGGAAATAACATGCTGCAATGCTATCTGGTTTTTGATTCACTGTTTGAAACATGAAAACTTTATTGTTGGATTCTTTAAGTGCTTCACCCTTAAATCAATAGGGTTTTTAATTTTCTGTAGCTCTCATGTATCTGAAGATTCTCACTGTTAAAACACCTTTGAAACACTTCATGTTGGTGCGAACCTCCTACTCCTGGACATAAATAAACCTGTCGCCAAGTCAGAACGCGAGAAGCTCAGCATCCAATGCTTCCTGCTCAAACGCCTGACCAGGAGCCGCTGCCAACCCCCCGGCTTTTGTTCAGGAGCCCGAGTGGGAGCCAAGCGTTCCTGGCTCTTGCCGTGCGAAGCTTGTTTGTGTGCAGGTCACCTGTAGCTGAAAATACTCCGTTTGTGCTTCCAGTGCTGATACAGAAACTGTTGGGGTTTTCATTTAAAACTGGTGTCTTAATTCTAGGGGAGCCTCTGTGGCAGCGGTGTGCTTTCTAGTAGAAGGGAAATGCCCCCAGCTTGTTCTCTAGGTGGTGAGTGACGTTTTTAAACGTATAAAATAGCAGTTTAGTATTGAACACAGCATAGGTCTGTAGTCTTAGTAGCTCACCATTGAGTACTTGTGCTTCCTATCATAGAGACTTCCATGTTTGAAGGCAACTTTTACACCTGATCTAAAAGCAAAACCTTGGGTTTTTTTTTTTTTCATAACTTGCCTTACCAGTCTTGCAATTAAAGATATTTATGATTTTTAAAGTTTTTTTTTTTTTTTTTTCCCAAGTTAATCCTGCAGTGATTTCAATGCTGAATGTGCTTATGCAATTTTCTCCTCTGGTGCTGTGGGAATGTTTAATTAGTGTAATAGCAATGTGGTGGGCTCAAGCATGGGCCGGGTTGTCCAAGTGTTTCCATCCATGTGCGGTAGTTCACGGGAAGAGACTGCAAATGACTAACCCCAGGCTGCCACCCAGCCAAAAGCGTGGATGGCTTTGCCGCTCATTGCTGAGGGTTCACTTGCTGGGGGTTGGGGGGGAAGACCAGAAACGTCCACGTCGCGGTGGCTGAGCTTTTATATCAGTAGATCCTCTCGGTGAGCGTGGACTAACTGCTGAGAGCTGCAGGATGGCTTTCTGGCTGGGGAATTGGAAGCAAACTAACACACGCAGCTGGCAAACAGCAGCCATGTTATCTCTTTTTATTTTTTTTTGCCTAAAGTAGATAAAATAAATCCACGCTCACATCAAAAGAATGGTAGCAATAGCTACGTAATAGTTTCAAATGATATATCACACTTGTTCTTAATCTGATTTTTTAAGAGGGCAAATGCTTTTAAGGTTAGAGAACTGCTCAAGTTGCTTTTCTCACGTGGATAGTCGTGCTCTTAAACTCCGATCGCTGTTGAAAATTCAAAGTCAGGTCCCACCTGTAGAATGAGTAGAGATAAAGCGTTCACCAAAAGTGCTTCGGGGAAGGGCTTTTAAGTAATGAGTTTGATAAACACATACGGTCTGGCGTCTGCATGTCTTGAGATACTGTTGAAATTAAGTCAGATTTTTAATGAAGTAGCTCCTTCAAGTCTTGGAACTAATTGCATGGGCTGTGGTCAGCTGAGGCGCTTTGAGCACACTTGAGCTTTCTGGTTTTAATTTGTATTTATTGCAGAGAAGGACTTGATCAACTATAAGAACACTGTGTGCTCTGCTCCTCCAAACTTGGAGTCTCAGAGGTCCTGTGGCTTGTTCTTCCCGTCAAGCATGGCCACGCGATGTGTTCACGAGATACCGAGTGCATGCTTTTTGATGCCTAACTCGTATTTTCACGCATCTGAATTAGCTCTAAGATATCAAATGCAATTCTGAAGGTAGCACTAGACTTGCAACTCCACTTCTTAGCCACAGGAGGGGTCTCCTGTTCAGTTATGCTTAGCGGGTAATAAAATGGTTTGGAGAAGGCCTGGTTAGAAGCTGTTTGTGTACAACCACCCCTTCCTGGTTTTGTGCCACCAAGGAGCCCCCGTTGGCCACCTCTGTGACCGCTCCCGTAGCACTGCCGTTGTCCCACGTGCTTTCACGTAACTCCAGCCGCCTCTGTCTATACAATTTCCCCTCTCTCTTCTCCAGCACCACCCTTGTATGTGTTGTCACAGGTGATCTGTATAACCCAGGAACTGTGTTCTGCATGGCCAGACTGGCTGAGGAGGTTAGTCCTGAGAAGTTGTTTAAATGTACTATTGGAAAATAAAGATAACAAATGAGCCGTTCTTAGTTTGTCTTAAATGAGATAGTAGGTTTTTCCTAATTTGGCTTTTCCTTAGCTTTTTTTGGGGGGGTGTTTTGTTCTTGTGGCTTCTCAGGCCGTGAGGTTCTGGCTGACGGGTGGGACGCTGCTAGTTGTCTGGTGTGGGTGGCAATGTCATCTGCTTGGGGGTTCTCCAAGCTCTGCTGGTGGCTCCTCGGAGCTCTCCTGAACGCTCTCAAGTAGAAACAGTAGTTCTTTTTGTGCAAATGGTGTGTTTCCCTCATAAAGCACTGCTGCTGGCCCTTGTCCGAGATGGGCTCCACAATTAGATGGACTTTGGATCAAACATTTCTGTCCATCTGATCAGATTCATCTCATCTTTGTGTTACCGAATTCCTCTCATCCTTTTCTTCAGAGGTGTAATTCTTAGTCCACGCGTGGCTGCTTGGTTCCAGGGGCGTATATTGTAGTGATATTGGTGATAGTTGCTCTTTTTTTTTTTCAGTTAATAAGTACAAGTTTTACGATCTATGCTGTTATCTTGTGGAAGACTTACTGCTTTTGTTCAGATTCAGGTATTTAAAACTCCGTAGGGGTCAACTCCAAGGTAAAGGGGGTAGGGGCCAGATTCAGTACTTCTATTATTTTGAATTTCACTGAATTTTTAGAGTTGGAAGGGACCGTAAAGATCATCTAGTCCAACTCCCCTGACGAAGCAGGGCTGCCCAGAGCACATCACTCAGGACTGCATCCAGGCGGGTCTTGAAGATCTCCAGAGAAGGGGACTCCACACCCTCCCTGGGCAGCCTGTTCCAGGGCTCTGGCACCCTCACCGTGAAGAAGTTTGAAGCCTGCAAGGATTTAATAGTTGATATGGAATTTGGTTTATCTTTCCACCATAGTTTTCCAGAGATAAATAATCATCTACTAAAACTTAATACCCTGAAGAGAAGCTGGAGCGGTTTAATGGAGGGAGGATCTGTATTGAAGAGCCTGGAAAAGAGAGGCTCGTTTAACTCAAGTACTTCAGAGTAACCGCTTTGTAAATGGAGTGGGGAAAGGTTCATGGAGGACTCGCATTCTAATTAGTTTAAGGCGCTAAAACACCCGATGGGTGCTGCCAGCGCTTGTATCGAGCGTCGTTACGGGGAGAAGTCGGGCCCCGCCCGCGTTGGGGACAGGGGAGGGACAAGTGGAGCCCACGGCGAGGCCCCTCCCGGCCCCCGGCAGCCGCTGGGCCCCGCTTCCCCTCGCAGCGCCCCGCCCGCGCACGGCGCCTGCGCACGGGACGCCCCGTCCCCTCTCGGAGGGGGGGGGGAACGGCCGTACGGCCCGTACCACCCCGCGGGGGGGATCGCGGCCAGCACCGGCTGCAGCGTCCGCGGGCTGGCAGGCGGCCCCTCGCCCCGTCTCGTCTGCTGGAGGTCGATGGGATTTTCTACTGTCTGCGGCGCGACAGCGGGGATCGCGAGGGAAGGAAGGAGGCGTCGTCCGGAGCTTCTCGTCTCCCCCCTCCCGTCCTGAGGTAATGGCTCTGCCCAGCCCCCGTGGACAGGGCGGCCGTGGGCCGGGTCAATGCCGCACCTGGGGGGGTGTTGGGATCCTCGGGGAGCGGCGGGAAGGACCGGCTCGGTACCGCGGTACGAACGGCCACCTCCTCCCTCTCTCCTGCTTCTGTCTTCCTCTTCTCGCTGCTCTGTGGCGGCGGCGGAGATGGGTGGGCAGCCGGGAAGCTGCGTGTCCCTCTTTCCTCCCCCAGCTGCCAGTAGGGATGGTACGGGCCGGTGGGTCAGGCTGTGTCAGGCGCCCGCTGACACGGGACGGGCCGGGGCGGGGGAGCCCGGAGCGGCGGTGAGCGGGGCAGGGCAGCGGGGGGACGGGCACGGGGAGCCTGGGCCGGGCCGGTCTCGGAGGGGGTTGGCCGTGCCAGGAAGGATAGGGCCTGAGGTGCGGCTGGGCCTGAGGCGTTCGAGTCCGGGGGCGCTGAGCGGGGCCGGTCTGGACCCGTTAGGGCCTGAGGCCTTCGGGAGCCGGGAAGCTGCGCCGGGCCCGGCAGGGCCTGAGGTGTCCGGGCGCGGAGGTCGGGTCTGTCAGACCCCAACCTGTCCCTGTAAGACCGGAGGTATCCGGGCACGGGGCACCTGGTCCAGTCTCGTCACACCCCTGTGGGGCCTCAGGTGTCCCGGCTGAGTCAGGGGCCCGGGCACGGGAGGGGGGTCGGTCTCTGCTTTAGTCCCATCCCATCGGGGCACGAAGGGGCGGCCCATGTTCCTGTCACCCTGTGGTGGAGTTGTGCTGGTCCCTTAGGCTGAGCGTAAGGCCAGCCGTTCCTGGAGGGACACAGAGCAGGGCTTACACCGGTCAGGCCTAAGAAATGCTTTAATGTCTGTTGTGCTGATATTGTGTGCTTTCCCCCTTGCCTGCAGGAGGCCTGACGCGTGTGCTGAGCTCTCACTATGAATGCTATTGTTGCCCTCTGCCATTTTTGTGAGCTCCACGGTCCTCGCACCCTCTTTTGTACTGAGGTTCTACATTCACCGCTTCCCCAAGGCGCAAGCAGCGGGGACATCTCTGGGCAGAATGAGCAGGCAGAAGAGGAAGAAGGTGGCATTCAGATGAGCAGTCGGATCCGCTCACACAGCCCGGCAGAAGGTGCCAGCGCCGACTCCAGCAGCCCAGGGCCAAAGAAGTCTGACATGTGTGAGGCAAGTGTGAATATCAATGACCCTTGGCTTAACTAAAGGACTCTCGGATTCTCTAATGCAAATTTATTTAAAAAACGTAAACTGCACTCATTTTGTATGTGACTGCCCGTACCAGAAGATCTCCAAGTCTTCATGAACTGTAATGATCCATGACAAGAGGATGAAGGAGCTGTTGTTGAGCATATAGATCTTGACAAGATAGTGTCTTGAGGTCTCTTTAAGCCCTGTGATCTGTGATTCTCTTGTGGCTGAGAAATGCTTTCCTCATCCTTGAAGAGCGTTTACTTTATTAGATTAGGTCTGGTCATTTATTAGTAATAATTTTAAGAGCAGTATTGATTAGGAAACAAAAAAACGGCTAAAGCAGTTAAGACAGTAGTGAAAATGTATGTTCTCATGCTTGTCTACTATTAGTACTTGTTCTTTATTATTTATTGAACAATATTATTTATTGTTCTTTCAGGTTATGTCCAGTTTTGTTAGGCCAGTTGGTTTCACAGCTGCTGTTTACTGAATTTTACCACTTGTAGAGCCAGCAGCAAGTTCACAGTCAAATTAAATAGTGGAAAATGAGCATAAGAACATATGAAGTATATCGCAGAGAGTTCTATCTGAGGAGCTGGGTTCCAATCCTGACCCTGACTCTTGTCTTCTTATTTCTTGTCTTCTAAGTATTTGCGTTCTTGTCTGTATGAGTAAATAATGTGTCCTTACATTTTGAAAGGAAAACGTAGAGGCCTTTGTAAACTTTAGATAACTGCATGCTCATTTATGGCTGGATTTGCTTTTCTGTCTTCAGGGTTGCCGCTCTCTTGCAGGAGGACATCCTGGGTATGTCAGCCACGACAAAGAAACTTCAATCAAGTACGTCAGTCACCAACACCCAAACCACCCCCAGCTGTTCAGCATCGTGCGCCAGGCCTGCGTTCGCAGTCTGAGCTGCGAGGTAACCGCCGTGGAGTACAGGGTTATGGCCTTAAGCGTTGTTTCAAATCCAAGATAGTGCTTTGCTGATCCTGGCTGCTCTGTGCAGCCTGAAAAAAAAGAGGGCTGGAGGTGAAAAAGCAGACAGATAAGGATTCCAGGATTAGTGGGAATTTTTAAGGTTGATCTTTGATAACCTTGAGAGTTCCGTACTCTCCCCTTGTGAGACCAAAAATTTCCCTCTCTTGTTTTTCCTCCTATGTGTGTATTGTTTTTCTTTGTAAGATAAACTGGTTTTGTAGAAACATTGGAATCTGTTGTTTAGTGCCAAGAAATATTTGAGTTTTGTAGACCGTTAACATTCAGCATCTCATAGAAGTGAAGGGAGAACCTTTACTACAGATTAATGAATGTTTGTGTGTCAGGATCAGCAAAATCCCTTGTGGAGTCTCAACAGCATTGTAGTCGAATAGAGCTGAATTCTTAAAATCCACGTAAATTGAAGGTTTGTAGGATACTTCTGGAGGTCTGTTTGACCACACGTTTTGGATAGTAACCTAAAAAAGGCTTGTTTTATTTACCAAGTGTGTGTGAAAGAGTGGGAAGCTTTGTTCAGTATATTATGGTTTCAGCTGCGTGATGTGCTTAACTGTTTTGGGGTGTGTGTCCCCCTCCCCTTCAGGTCTGCCCAGGACGTGAAGGCCCTATTTTTTTCGGAGATGAACAGCATGGTTTTGTGTTCAGTCACACCTTCTTTATCAAAGATAGCCTGGCTCGAGGTTTCCAGCGCTGGTACAGCATCATCACTATCATGATGGACCGGATTTACCTCATCAACTCCTGGCCTTTCTTGTTGGGAAAAATCAGAGGCATCATTGATGAGCTTCAGGGCAAAGCACTCAAGGTACATCAGTGCCCAGAGTCCATTTGACTCAACGTTAGTAAAACATTATGATAGTTGTTTTACAGCTGAGTCAAAAACCTGATCCAGCTCATTGCTGCCGGGGTGGTCATTAAGGTTGACACAAGGGACAAGAGGACGGTGCGTATCTGGGGGTGCGGGAGAGAAGGAACAGGGCGCCTCTCGCATTTTAAGCCAGTTGTAACACTTTTCACAGACCTAACTGCTAGACAATAGCTCTGTTAGAAGTTAAAGTAACTAATGTTGTGAAGGACAATGGTTTTGGAGCACAAGTGTTACTTAGTGATAATTTTAGTCAGTCTGAGAATAAGATGTCCCTTCCTTCTCTTTTCCCATAATTTACAATGTATTATGGATGACTCTGTGTGACGCACCCTTTTCACTTTCACTTTGTATTTTTCTTGGGGTTTTTTGGCTTAGCTTTATGTAAGAATTTTACCTGTCTTCAGTCTCTTATACTACCTTTCTTCTGTGGTGCAGGTGTTCGAAGCGGAGCAGTACGGGTGCCCTCAGCGTGCCCAGCGGATGAACACGGCCTTCACCCCCTTCCTGCACCAGCGGAACGGCAATGCGGCCCGCTCGTTAACATCACTGACCAACGATGAAAACCTGTGGGCGTGTTTGCACACTTCCTTTGCTTGGTAATGCCACTTGTGCTTCTAGCTTCTACAAATACTTCCAGAAGAGAATATTGCCATATTCTGAAAGGGTGGAAATGAGATTTGAGTATTTGAGCATTTTTTCCGGAGGTAGTAAGTTGGATTTTGCTAAGTAGCCTCTGAATTGGAAGGAGCTAAGCACAGAAAGGTGGCACCACTTGATGCATTTAGGAATGACAGGAAAAAAAAAATTCTTGTTGCTGTGAAGTAAACCTGCTCACGTGGCTGCTAATGGAAACCATGTCTGTCAAGGTGGAAAGGCTTTGCAGTATAAAACTTCAGTATGGAAGAAAGCCAGAGAAGATGCTCCTACCCCCAGCTTGTTGTACCTGGGACTCACCCGTGAAGCACGGTGGTTGTTCGCCTGGAAGTGCCCGTGTGTTGTGATAGGCAGCGCGGGAGGTGCGGCCGTTTGGCAGAGTAGTGTGTCTGTGGGAGTCCAGTTGCTCCAGTGCCTGGTTGCCGATCCAGCTTCCCTGGAAAGATGCCGCGGAGAGGGTTGCGACACTGACATGTGACTTGGATGGGGGATAAGTGTGTTGTACAAAGTAATTGCAAAATGGTAGGCCTTTCGGTGACTTTGAGTGGCAGTGGCTGTAAGATACATTGATAGTTACCACACCTGGGAAAGCACAGAAAGGAAACACAAACTGGTTTGTGGTTGGATTTTTTGTTAAGCTCATGGCACCGAGTTTCGTACTGGATTTTTGCACCGAGCAAACAGGCTTAATGAACTCTACTTCTATTTCTTTCAATGTCTCCAGGCTTTTGAAAGCTTGTGGCAGCCGACTTACAGAGAAGCTTCTGGAGGGAGCACCAACAGAAGACACCCTTGTTCAGATGGAAAAACTTGCAGGTGAGATAGAAGTTTCCGGAGCTGGAAGACCCTCTGAGAATGCATTGGAGGGTAAAAGACCAAGTCCTTTTAGCAGCTTCGTGAGCGCAGCCATCTCTCATCAACTTAGTGGTAGTCCTGCGGTAACTGACGTGCTCTCCCATGTGGAGATGACTCTGACAGGAACGTGAAATCAAAGCCCTTGGCCTCGTGGGCTCTCTGCGTGCACATGTGGTGTTTGTTACTCGTGTAGGAGTGTTGCATCATCATGATTATTGTTCTCTCCAGCCGGGTTGGCCCTCCCAATGAATCTCTACAGCCAGAAGAATTTGCAGTCACAATATATGGACTTCTTGCTCCTTTTTCTACAAAATTCCTGAAATTAATGGATCTTAATTTTTTCTTGCGCTGAATTATTTTTATTAATCCATTTAGACTAGAATCTACAAAACCTGCCTCAAAGCTTTGGCCGTGACCTTTAAAGCAAGAGTAGAGAACAGGCAGCTGGTCAAAAGATGTGACTTTGTGTCCTGTAGAAGATGAAAATTCCTTCTTGACCCTTCAGTGGTTATTGTGTATCTGAACTGTGAAACTTCATTAACACCTCATGGGGGTCTGTGACACTGGTACTTTCAGCTACTGTGTTTTGAACCCCACATAAAGCCAAAATCGATTGTCTGCAGTGTGTGTAGGCACTTCTGAGGCAGTTCCTATGCCTAGAGAGCAGCAATTTTTATGACCGCTCTACTTCTTTTTTTTGCCTAGACCTGAAAGAAGAGTCGGAAGGTTGGGATGGTTCCGAGGAAGAAGAGAAGCCTTCTTCCCAGCCAGATGTTGTAGAAGGGCAGGAGCTATCTAAATGCTCACCTGAAACATCTCTGATGCCAGATTGCAACAGCTGGAATGTGGCTCACAGAAGGTTGTCCGTCTTTCGCTCTCTCAGGCACATGAGACAGGTAAGAGGAGCACAGTTACTCTGATGCTGAATTCACAAGGTAATAACCTCTTTTCTCCTGATAATGTTTATTGAAAAGATATTTATTTCCTGCAGTTTGCACTTCTTTCCTGGTTCTGTGTTCAGCACAGTGCCTACACAGCTGGTAACGCTGTGCTAACTGCGTCTCTGAGGACTCTCCCTTCCTCGGAGGTCACGTGAGCCTCTAGTGATCATCGGTCATGTGCGATGGGATCATATGATTTCTCTCAAATTCTGTACTTTTCCCAAGAGCAGTGACAGTAATTTAATACAGAGGTTGCGCAGCATCTTCAAAGCCAAGTATTATTTGCTTAAAATGACAATGTTTCAGAGGGGGGAAAAAAATGATTTAGAAACAAAACCAATGGTTCTGTGCAGATCTAGCTTTTCTCCAGTGCTTCCAGTTACCTGGATGAGGGGGAAGGTTCGGTGCATTTGACCTACAGTCTCCAGCTTGCTTTCCTGGATACTCCTGACAAATACCTGCCTTATGTCTTTAGGCTCCTTTCGTTCTACTGTCTCCCAATTTAGAATGCTTGAAGCTATTGAACTATACCACTGTACTGCAAGTGTGTGCTTTTGGGGGCTTGTCTAAGAATATTGTTTCATCTTTCCTGCCTGAACTGCTGTTGTGAACATAACCCAGAGCAGGGAAATGCCTGAAAGTTGTTATCATCTCACAGAAGTTGTTCAGTCCCATTCCAAACGGGCCTGTGTCCATCTTAACAAAACCACTGATTTGGGCAAGTGGGCTGGTTGGTGCTGGCTGGCCAGGGCACCGAAGAGTTGGGAGCAACCGAGAAATGAAACCTGAAGCAACCTCATCTAGTTGAAGATTTCCCTGCTCATTGCAGGGGAGGTTAGGCTAGATGACCTTTAAAGGTCCCTTCCAACCCAAACTATTCTATGATTCTCTTAATGTGCTTGATATTGAATTGGATCATTGATTAGTAGTGTTGGCAACATAGTACTTTGCTGCTGTTTGTTCTTGGAAGCGTAGATGGGGGCGAATATTGTTTTGCTTGACAGTCTGACACCTTTCAAAGAAATACTTGATCTTCGTGCTGTGATTCAGAGCTATTATTCTGTGCACAGAGCAGCTAAATTATCATGTTATTTTCTGCTGTTCGGTTCCAGCCATTTTCTTATGTGGCAGTCATTGTTTGTGACAGGGCAAACTGGACATTTCACTAATTTTCATAACCAACGCAGAATGTTCGTGGATATGGTTTTTTTTTTTGCAGGTTCTTGGGGCATCAGCATTCCGCATGCTGGCTTGGCATGTTCTGATGGGGAACCAGGTCATCTGGAAAGCTCGAGATATGGATCTTGTCCAGTCTGCTTTTGACGTGCTACGGGTAGAAACTTTTTGCTTTGTTTCCCGGCTGTGTGTTTTTACATCTATTTCTCTAGTAGTCCAGCCATCCTAATGATCTGTCTCTGACAATGCAGTCTTGGGGAGAATGTGTTCTAAATTATGTGGCTTGGAAAGAAAAAATAAAAAAAACCCCAACAATAAAAAAGAAAAACACTCACCAAACTAAAAAACCTCAACCTTTGCATGTCTTGGTTGTCCTCAGCAACTGCATAGTCTTTCAAGCTGAGTAAGATACTTCTCATCCCCCAAATCAGGAGCATCTGCTCCAATTCTTGGCTGGCCCTTGAAGTCAGGGGAAAATTGTACTTTACTGATTTAGCTTTGGTGTTTCTCTTGACGTGTTTCCGTCCTCTTTTAGACCATGCTGCCTGTTGGTTGTGTGCGGATCATCCCCTACAGTGACCAGTATGAAGAAGCGTATCGGTGTAACTTCCTAGGGCTTAGCCCACACGTCCAAATCCCGTCCCACATATTATCATCTGGTAAGAACCTGGTGCAGAACCCTCTCCTTTCCCTATTATTTTATGTTAAAGGACACAAGGTTATTATTATTTTTTTTAATTAAGTATTGGCAGATTGTCTAACAATGCTGCATGAACTAAAACCTATACCACTTAGAGGGTTTTTTTTCACCCATCCCTCTGCCTGTTCAGCAGTTGAATGGTGTGACACCTGCTTTAAGCACTGACCACGCTATAGCTGTTAGTCCTGGTTCCTACTGAGGAAAGGTTAATGCTGGGCCAAATATTGTAAGCTGACAGGGCTGTGCTTTCTTAGAGCAGGGTATGTAGCTGGATTTTAGAATCTGGGCCTTGTACAGTTCACGTTCTTTTGGGCTCTTGTTGCTCTAGAGTTTGCGGTCCTTGTGGAAGTTCGCACTGCGACCCGCTCCAGTCTCTACCCAACCCTGTTTGAGGATGAGCAGTCCCTCAACAAGTACGAGTTTGTTGTCACCAGCGGTAGCCCTGTTGCAGCGGATCGAGGTGGGTGATTTGAAAGCAGAAAGAACCTGTATCATTGATACTAAAAGAGCGTTTTGATCTTTAACTGTTTTTTCTGCTGTTCAAGTACTGGCCCTTAAGGAGGTCTGAGTAGAAGCCAGGTCAGTATAAAACAGGGGTACTATTATTTGGGGTGAGGTTTACCACAGTCTTTGTAATTGTAGAGGGTTTGCTTTACCTGATCAGCATTTTGCTTATTAATTTTCAGATATGAGAAACAAATTCTATAACATAGGTACAGTAGCAATTGTAGGAAAATGATTCTGTAATCCACAATGAATGTTTTCTATCCTGGAATACTTGTGCGTTTAGTTTAAGTAAGTCTAGCTTCTAAGGACCATGACATTCCTCATCCCCCGTGTTCCGCTTGATAGACAAGTACGGCTGATACAGAAATGCCCAGGCCTTCTTTCTCTCTTTCTTTCCCCCCGCTGTCCCCCCCCTTTCGCCCCCCTTTCCCCCTTTTTTCTTTTTCTCTCCTCCTCTCTTCTCCTCTCTCTCTCCTTTTTTTTTTTTTTTTTTTTGCCTACTTTGTTCAAGGACTTGAACACTTGCACCAGATGTGATTTGAGTCAGGTCCATCCACCTTGTGTTTTCTGGGAAGCCTTAGTGTAGGTGAATTGGCCTCATTGACTCTCAAAAGACTTCACAGGCAGCAAGGGTGCAATGCAGAGCAGAGACTCACTCCTTCTGTGATGTTCTTCCTGTGCTCCAGCAGCTGTTGTAGGTTCCCCAGGTGTAATTACAGTAGTCTACTTGGCATCCAACCAGTGGCTTTTCCAGAAGATTCTGGACAAAAATAGTCACTGAAAGGTCTTTTCTCCACCACAGCATCAAACTTATTAGGCCACAGACTGCTGGGAAAATAGTCTCCTAGGGAATGCCAAAAAGTGGTCCAGGAAAGGAATGCCTTGGGTTGGTTGTCGGTTTGTTTTTTAACTAAGTATCCTGGAGCTGCCCTTAACAAGA
The DNA here is from genome assembly GCF_964106895.1 of Numenius arquata. NCBI lineage: Eukaryota > Metazoa > Chordata > Aves > Charadriiformes > Scolopacidae > Numenius > Numenius arquata. The sequence goes on along the minus strand of NC_133589.1, from coordinate 4,998,119 downwards.
GGAAGATTAAATCAAGAGTAAGTGGAGACTTTAAAATTGAGGGTTTATATTTTTTTATATACTGTACAAAGCATGAAGGTTTTTCATAACTTTGCATTTTTTTAATGAGCTTTTGACATGGGACTAGAAACAACAAAATCTAAACAACTTTGGTGTAAAACTGGGTCTGAAGAAAATTAAGGCCCCGGAACCAGTGTGCAGTGTCCCAAGATCCGTCACAAAATTCCATGTTACTTCTTGGATCAAACATTTTTCTAGTGGCGTGATCTTTAGCTTCTCTTCCATGCAAATCAAATCAAGGCAGGCCACTGGAGGGTATATTTTTCCACTTCGTGGGATGGGTAAGTTTCTTCCTGACTTAAGATTATTATCTGTGAACTAATCAAGCCAAATTCCATGTTGAAATTAGCTGTGCTGTTATTAATAGCGTAGCTTTCAGCATCCAGAGGAAGCTGCATTAATGCACCAGACCAAAGTACTGCTGAAAAATGAGCAGGGGGGCTAGTGCCCTTGAGCAGAATAAGAGGTGGAACAAATGTGTACTCTTGTCTGTAATTCCAGGCCCAGGCCATAGAATAAATGGACTAATCTTTGCCAACAGTTACTGGGATAAGCAGGTAACCTATAGCTTGTGTGTCTCCTCTTTCTCACCCATTTCCTCCTCTTTCTGACCCTGCAGTTGGCCCCACAATCTTGAACAAGATCGAAGCTGCCCTGACCAACCAGAACCTTTCCGTAGACGTTGTGGATCAGTGCCTTGTTTGCCTGAAGGAGGAGTGGATGAAGTAAGTACGACCGCGTTGCTTTCGGAGACACAGCTCTGGCACTAATCCTGCAACGGTTACAGCAGAGTCCAGGGCAGACCTGCAGTCAGGTAACTCCGGCTTTAGTCTTGAGGGTGTAGTTGGCTGTACTGCTGGGAGTTCGGAATATCTGAGTGCTTCTACTCTGGTCCCAAATGTTTTTGACTTTCAGCAGTTCTTAACCTTTACGCTTCAGTTCACGCACCTGTAGGTTACCTACATGACAATACTTGTCTGCCTTATATATATGGTGAGGATTAAGTATGCAAATACGTGTACGCCTGTCAATGTGCGCTATATTCCACTGCGGGTAACGTGCCAAACAGATGTCGTGATTGCGCCTTCAGGCGCTACATTTCAAAGGTGCAGGGAGCTATAAAGGAAGACCAAGCGGTCGTGTGAAATAATTCACGGAACATTACGATTCTGTGCATTTACCTGAAGGCCAGATGGGCACTGGATGTGTCTCCCGGGGAGATTCCCAGTTGTCACAATTAATTATTCTACTTTTTGCTAGAATGAAAAAACAGAGTAGAATTATACATATTACTACTGAAAATGAATAATCCCCCTAAGTAATCCCCCCCCTTTTCTTGTACTCTTCTTCCCCCCCACCTTCTTCATTCAAAGCATGAGAATAGTTTCCATGGGATATTGTTTGAAGCTTTTATTAACATTTAGTTGCAGGAGGTTCCGAGAGAAGCTACAGTTACTGCTCATTCCCTCTTTGATGCATCCAAGACCATTGTAATAGTGACAGGAATTTCTTGTTTTTGCAGTAAAGTGAAGGTCCTCTTTAAATTCACTAAAGTGGACAGCAGACCCAAGGAAGATACCCAAAAACTGCTGAGCATTCTGGGAGCTGCAGAGGAGGACAATGTCAAGCTTCTCAAGTTCTGGATGACTGGCCTGAGCAAGACCTACAAGTCCCACCTGATGTCAACAGTTCGCAGCCCCACGTCCTCGGAGTCCCGGAACTAAAGGGTGCCCAAACCTCACTTGCTGCCTTCAGATAATGGCAGGGAACCCCGAGTTGCCTCTGCTGAGCCCGCAGCATGGGATGATGGAACAGTGAAACTCCATCACTGTTCTTCTGGTCCTCAAACTAACTTGAAGAATGACTTGAGTCTTTTCTAATTGCTGTGAGACTGGACTAATAAGTGCTAATAAATAGTGCTGCTGTCTGTCCCAAAACGCAACTCTAATTCTAGACCTCCACACTCAAGACTAAAATACGGCAACACTCAAAGAATCAGCGTGAATTAATTAAAATCTCGTGCTGTCCTCATTAAGCATTATGGTGCGGCAGTAGACCTCAGTTTTAGATTTCATTGGCAAGACTCGGATACCTGTGACAACATCCAGAACTCCAGGGAGTGGATATAGTTAATCTCTCTGAATCCCACATAAGTCTCCTAAATGCCAACAAGAACTAAAAATAAGTGACACGTCACAGGGTATGGATCACGTGTAAATTATTTCAAACCACTTTATGCTCGGATTTAAGAAGAGACTATTTTCTGCTGTAGCATAAGTCAGGATATCCTATTGGGAGTCCTGTCACTCCACTTTATTTATTTATATCTTAACTCGAGACAGGTTCAGCGTTTGCTTTGGAAATCTTGTCTGGGAGGGAGAATTGTAATATAAGATGTCTCAAAATGCAGCCTGCTTGCCTCTCGGGAGGGTAAAATACGCGCCTTGTTTTGCCTGTGGTTGCAAAACTTCCAGGTAATGAAGATAACCTCGCCAGGGTAAGGTTGCTGGTGGTGTTCTGTCTTCAGAAACCGTTTTGTAGCTTCCTAATTAAGTTAAGCAGAAAAAGATCCAACCTGTAGGTGCTCCCTTCTTATATAACTCTATAGTAGCCGTTTTGAATGCTTAATAGTTCATGGAAACATTGGTGCATTTTTTAATTACCTACACAGATATTCCTTATCTGTATTGTAAGGAATTACTGTTTCTGTTGTGAAGTCTTTTTTTTTTTTTTTTTTTTTTTTGTCATTTTTGTTTTTTTCCTGGATCATTGTTGGGAAAACTTGATGTTACCGTAGAGATTTTTAACAAGTTAGAGGCAGGTTTTACCCAGGTGACCTTCTACACTCATTCAAACAAGATTCAAGCTCAAAGGGGATGTTCCAACTTGTCACGAGTTCTCTTCTTATGTATAAAATATGCAGGTTGATTTTTGTCTGGAACATCTGTAAAATAGAGACAGGCATTAAATCTCATGAAGAGCTATTTTTGTAAAATGGACAAAGCCTAGTTTTGTGTTGATTTTCAATGTGCGTCTGTGTCGGGGCGGGGGAAGCAGCAGTTGATCCACAAGGTAATTCCCGTGCCTTAGCCTTGATCCAATTTACAGAATTTAACAGGTATTTTCCTCTTTACTATGTATTTATTTCTTGTACATATCTGAGCATCTCTTGCTCCGTATATAAATTCAGAATGTTTAACTGGACATAAAACAACTGCAGGTTATTCAAACAGCAAACAGATACTTGGAAAAAAGACATTACTCTGTCACTTCAAAAACTAACCACTTGTTTAATTTCAGGGTTTGCAAAAAGGCTTGTATTTCCCAATTGTCAATAAGAAAACAGGAGACAAAAGAGGTTCTCAAGCTCTATCCCCAGGAAAGGAAGCTTTGAGTAGTATATGCATCTTGCTTCCTACGTGCTGGGTGCAACTCATGAAGGAAAAAATTCCACTGAGAGTGGGATAAAAGTTACAGAAGCCGTTAAAGAATTGTGGTCTAGTGAGGCAGAATTTCTAGTACTAGGTTGATGCTCGCTCTTGTGGCTACCTTTTATGTGACTACTACTCTTTTTTCTACTGAAAAGCTGTTCTGGTCCAATTCAGAGATGCGTAACAGAACAGGTAAGACATTATTTGGCATTTAGACCTTCTCCATTGCTGAACAGTTTTTAATCTTTTGAAGAGTAGCTCTCCCAAGCAATCCCACGTTAAATCTGAGTCTCTGGCTAACCTGCAGATGGTGTATGAGCACCCGTTAGCAGAGCCTGTGTTTCTGAACAGAGGTGTGGTTTCTTCCAAGACAGCAAAACGGTGATCACCAGGTCAGGCTTGAGGCTTCATCATCTTCTTCCTTGTGCTTGTGCAAACGGTGAGTTGTAGGCAATGGCGATCAGTCTCCCTCCTGATCCCAAACAGGGCTGTGTCATGGACAAACAGACCCCGGAAAACGTATCATTTTTAAAGTAGGGCAAGGAAACCACTAATCTAACAGGTATAAAATACCCACAGGAAAAAAGGGGGAGAGTTGCTGAAGTCTGTGAACCCAGTGCTCCTACGTAGCTTAAGACCAGATGTGCTTGCCTGCCAGAACAGATCTACGTGTGGGATTAGCAAATAATTGTCTGGGCAAGTTCCCGCAGCTCGCAGATTAGGCCGCGGGCCCTCCTTTTGCCGTCAGCGATAGCTGGAATGTGCACAACTTAATTAACAAAAAAGCATGTCTGCAGCCATCTTTCACCACCCTCCTTCCCTCCGAATGACACACCTTAAAGACAAACTGATTAAAGCGGGATGTTTCTTCATCCCGGCACCATATCTGCCTGGCCGAGCAGAGGCTGAGGGGCGGGAGGTGGGAGAGTGCTTTTTAACATAATTCTGCCACCCTTGTCCCCTCAGCCAGGGCCTGGCGATGCAATGGGGCCGGCAGGTGTTAGGGAACGGCTAGTCGGATGGAGCCGCTCCTCAGCACACCCAGTCAGGCGAGGCAGGCCAGGGGCAGCTCTTCACTGCTTCCATCCATCTTTTCCCCATCCCCGAAGCATCTCGAGCCCTCGGGGGTTCCGGGAGGCGGCCGGGGGCCGCTCGACACCCACCGCCCCGGCGGCGGTTCCCTGAGGAAACTTCCCGCCTCGGCCGCGCTCGGGGCCTCGGCCGCGCTCGGGGCCTCGGCCGCGCTCGGGGCCTCGGCCGCGCTCGGGGCCTCGGCCGCGCTCGGGGCCTCGGCCGCGCTCGGGGCCTCGGCCGCGCTCGGGGCCTCGGCCGCGCTCGGGGCCTCGGCCGCGCTCGGGGCCTCGGCCGCGCTCGGGGCCTCGGCCGCGCTCGGGGCCTCGGCCGCGCTCGGGGCCTCGGCCGCGCTCGGGGCCTCGGCGCATGCGCGGCGCGGCGGCGGGGGCATGCGGGCGGCGGGCCGGGCCGGGCTGGCGCTGGCGGCGGCGGCGCTGGCCCTGGCGCTGGCGGCGTGGCGGCGGCGGCCCCGGCCCCGGCCCCTACGCGAGGTGCTCTTCTTCCCCTCGCCGCCTAGCTGCACCGAGGCGCTGCTGGCCGAGGCGGCGGGACCTGGGGCGGCGACGGGGCGCGGGGTGGTGTCGCGGCCCTGTCCCTGCCCGCTGCCTCACGGTGACTGCTCCCTCAGCCGCCTCCTGAGCCGCCTCCTCGCCGCCCGCCGCTCCCTCGAGATCTGCCTCTTCGCCTTTTCCAGCCCCCAGTTGGGCTGCGCCGTCCGGCTCCTCCACCGCCGTGGCGTCCGTGTCCGCATCGTCACCGATGCCCAGTACATGGGGCTGCAGGGCTCCCAGATCGGCCTCCTCCGGCAGGCCGGTGAGGTGGCCACCGCCGCGGGGCAGGGCACGGCATGGCACGGCCAGGCGGCGGGGTGGCTGTGGTCCAGGTGACGGCCGTCAGTCACCACTGAGGAGGTGGTTGTGTCTTTGTAGGGATCCAGGTGCGCCATGACCAGGAGAGTGGTTACATGCACCACAAGTTCGCCATCGTGGACGGGAGGATGGTCATCACAGGCTCCCTCAACTGGACCACCCAAGCGATCCAGAACAACCGGGAGAACGTGCTGGTCATGGAGGATGCTGAGTATGTGAAGCCTTTTCTGGATGAGTTTGAAAGGATTTGGGAAGAGTACAATCCCATCAACTACAGATTTTTTCCCAAAGACAGTAAATGATTGAGCTGCCCCACAGGGCTGGTGGAGGACTTAACAGCATCCATGGACTTTATTATTACATATGGACATCATTGTATTATCCATCTGTGCGTAATTTAGGTCAGCTCCTCCAGAGAAGCAAAGTGCTCTCTACCCTTAAGTGCCACAGGTCCCTTGCAGTGGGTCATTCCCGTGCCAGAGGGAATGACCCAGCTCTTTGGTGAGTTGTTCTGTGAGGATAGGGGTGCGTTCCTAGAGCTTAAAACCACGGGCAGGCTCGTTACCGTGCCCTGGTGCCATCATAGGCCAATTGGGCCTAAACCACGACACGAGGTCTGTTCATACGGTGCTGGGTGGGTGTTTCGGTGGACATTTTCCATCTTGGGATACTGCAGAATGGAACTGTAGCCCAGTGTCTCATCTACATTAGTAACTCTAAAGTTTTAAAGAGTTAAAAGGGCTACGGCAAATCTCGAGTTTGTGTAGAGAGATTAAGCACCTTAGTTACATTTCCTGTTGGCATTAATTGTTGAAAGTTTGTAAAAGAAATTGTTTGGGGAACGTGAAAGCAGAAATTAGAAGTAGGTTTTGATTGTGTACGCATTTCCTTTGGTTTAAGATTAGCAGAGCTCCAGCGTAAAAGTGTGAGAACAGATACTAATGACAGCTCGTCTTCCAGCAAGCAAGTGTAGGGAAGTCTGAAAAGAAATGAGAGAAACTATTCTTTGGGATCAATCGGTCCCGAGAGCGGACGTAGCTGGAGTGGTAGAAGGAAACCCCAGTTCATTCAGGTGGGGACACTGTGTCCTGGTCTTAGGGTGACTGTGACTGACCGTGGTGGCAGCAGCAGGGTGGGGGAACAGCAAGAGGGAGGCACGATCTGTCCCTTGCCTCTTCCCTCTGAAGAGTGGAACAAAGATGGGTGTAAACTTGGGAATTTCAAAACTAAATAGCGTCTGTGCAAGAACTACTTTATACTGAATATAAAGTGCCTCAAAGTCTCTCAAAATGACAAAAGGGCTTAACATTTTGTTACCAGTTTCGCTTGATGCAGTAGTGCTGGGAGTGGGACTCCTAAATGCCACTAGGGTGGGCATTTTCACAGAAAAGCTCAACATCATCTGGTTTTTGCACTCCAGGCAGTCCTTGTAGGTTGGTTGTTCCAAAGATCCGAATCAGTAAAAATTCCTGTAGATCCTTAGGTGTTATTTAGGATACATGGAGTAACAGCAACAGATTGCAGATTGGTTCTATTCTGTTTGAGAAAGTTGGCGTGGGTCTGGGGGAAAAGTACTGTTGTCTCTGGTGTAGCAACCGTGGAAGAGGCTGAGGAAGGTCATTATTTAGCAAATCCCGTTCGGCAGCATTAGATTTACACTACTTTAAACGTGTTATTGCTATTAAAATGCTACCTGTTGCTTTTTCTTTGTGAAGCGTTGACTATAAAAGCAAACAGCTCACCCGTTTCCAGGCTCCGGCCTCTGTGCTGTTCTTTCTGCAATAGCACCCTTTTTGAAAGAAACGCCTCGCTACGCAACATGCAAAGGGTGGTGCAAAAATAGTTTATTACGATATAGTTAATGTAAAGTTAGGTAATTATATTTACAAAATAAAAACAATCAGCTACACCCATGGGAACCTAGCGTGTCGCACAAGAGTTTGTAAGGAATAAATACTGTGAGAGAAAGTGACGTTTCTATTACAGTGAGCAGTTGATGGGGAACAGTGGCTCTTAAAAAAGCGCTGAAATAAACTGGAGTGGATGGGAGAAGGGGAGGAGAGAGGAACTCGCACGTACTGAGAAACAGGAGCCTCCAGCACCCATTCCTCTTTGCAGAGAGAAGATACCACGTGTGAGATGTTATTTCCCAGACTCATCTGTGTGGAAAATGCCCCTTAAAAGAGGCTGTTGACCCTACGGATAGGGCTTGGGGACAACTGTGCTGCCTCCTCTCCCCACCGTGATCATTCCTGGGTTTGAGCCGCCAGGATTCCCCATGGCTGTGAGGCTGCGGTGTCCCGGTGCTGCCCGGGTACCACCATCCCTGCTCCGCTGTCACATCGCAGGGCGGAGGGGGAGGGCTGGTCCCTGTGTCCCATCATCACAGAAGCTGGGAAATTACTCGTGTCCTCATTCCTCACCATTCCTTCGGGTCGTTTCCAGAGTACAAGCGTGGTGTGTGCCTGGTTTTAATGCAGAGCGAGTCCCCTCCGGTTACGGGTTAAAGCTGTGCTGGGACAAAACTAAGGGAAGCCGCCTGTTCTCCTTAGGACTGTGCAGGGACTGACCATCAGTCCCCGAACGGCCGGTGCCACTTCAGGTACCACCCACAGACTTGGCAGAACTTTCTTCTCTCTCCCCAAATCTTCCTCCTTTCAGGTAAACGATTCTTCAAAAATCTCAGGTCATCCAGAACTCCAGGTCCCGGGAGGGGGGACGCGGGTCAAAGACTGCCCATTCCCGTCTGCTTTCTACTTACCACCGCGTTTAGTATTTTACAACATACTTTGCTGTCTCTAGAACAAAGAGTGAATGTTCCTGACCGTCCTGCACGCAGGCAGTGTGCGTGAAGAAGATAATTGGAATTGCACTCGTTATTTACGAGTTCACGAGTTCGGTTGGTACCAACTCGTCTGGCTCATTGGGTTTCTGCTGGAAAAATCCCACACCCTCCGTTTCCTCCTCGTGGTCTCTGACGGAGGCAGGTAAACGTGTAACACCGGCGTTATTCCCAGCCTGGTGCTCCCTGCTCCTTGCCGCGGGACCTCGGAGCCTCTTCTGAGCGTGGTTCGTACTAGAGGATCCCGCACGAGATCAGCTCCGTAGTAAGGATGTCGTACTGAAAGTTATGTTTGAAGTTCCACGCTGTGACGGCCCCCGGCTACTGCGCAGGGACGAGTAGTCGCTGCTGCTCCGTGTAACGAGAGATTTGCACGCTCACGGTGTTCGTGCCGCTCTCAAACACAACATTACTGAGTTCTCCGAACGGGAAAAAAAAAAACCCAACAAACCCAAGTTGATATCAACCAAGTTGATAGTTGATACCAAGTGAGGTAACAGTTCTCAGACAGACTGCGCACGCTCGTTGGACCGGTATCTTCCAAACTAAAGGTGCGGGTCAGTGGGAAAGGTTTGAAAATATATTTAAAACGGTCAGTGGACCCAAACAGAGCAGTTTCTCAGGGCAGACGGGGTGGGTTGGACACACTCGGGGAGCCTCTCCCAGCCCCCGCGTGGGACATCGGTGTTAGAACAAGATTTAAAAACGAAAACCACAACTTTGTCACAAAAGAGAGCCCTCCACCGATTTCTGAGTAATAAATATTTACATTGCGTGCTTGGAATACTATACAGCTTTTAAATTACTTTTTTTAAAACAGAAGAATAACAAAGCTTTTTTTTTTTTTTTTTTTTTTTTTCTTCCCCCCCCCCTAAAAAAATGGAAAAAAATTACAGAGCGAAGGCAAGCTACACCCGGTGTGCGCGTGCTTAAGTGTTCACAACAAACCAAGTGCTGCATCTGCACCACGGAAACCAGGCAGGGCTAGTGGAAATGCAAAATCAAGGCCAGGGTTGGTACAAAAGAAGTGACACATTTTTTACAAAGCTGGGGGCGGCGCTGTTAATGGAGTCCACCTCTATTACAGAAATAAAGAGACTTTTCTGGCTGGCAAGTCAGCCCACAATTCTAGTTTGGAAGCAACCGAACACAATTTGCTTCTTGTATTTTATATGCGGGCAAGGGAAAGGTCACGTTTAGAGAAGGGTTCAGTCTGTTTCAGGGGAGACGGCGCGAATGGCAGGAAATTTTTATGCAGGAAAAAAAAAAGAATATTCCTCGGAGCAAAACAGGTGGTGTCTGCGTCTGCACCTTCCTCGCACTTGACTTTTCCCAGACCTCGCGTTTCGGTACTGTCAATAGCGTAGAATTGTGTGAAACGCAGCAGGTTGCGTTTCCCATGCGACGCCGTGTGTATTTCGTGCCCTGGAGCAGCTGATGCGGCTGGAGCAGGAAGACGCGAGAGGATAACCAAGGACCACTGCGGTCAGCAAAAAGCTTTCCACCTGGCTTTTCCCTCCCCTGTTTTTTTCTAAAGCACTGCTCTCCGCAGAAATATTTCAGGTTTTGACTTTTTATCGGTGCTGCAGGTTCTCTTTCTTTAACGTAAAGGCAGGTGACGTGCTGCCTCTCGCTTTGGAGAGGTGCTTTGATGGGTGCCAGATGAGCCCCAAGCCCGGAGCAGGAGTTCAGAACAGCCATCCACAGCATCTTCCCTTCTCCACCTTCTCTTTGTGACTCCCAGAACTCACAGCTACAGCCGTAGGACGTGGTGTACAGCGTTCCCGCCTGGTGAAGCGCTGCCCCAAAGGGTGAGGTTGATACTTCGGGAGAGCAGAGCCTGGTTCTCTGCTCTCCAAGGAGCCTGGCTCCCCAGTGGGAGATGGCTGCTCCGACAAGCTACCGCATGTGAGACCACCACCACTATGTCCATAAAAGACCCCTTCGCTTCGCGACAAATGCTTTAAACCCATGAAGTTCAGCACTAAGATTAGTTATTTGACTCGTTAAGCATTGCTAAACACATAACAATGGTGGCCAGTCCCACCCGTCCCTCCGCACGCCGTGTTCCTGCCGTCCAACACATTTTATTTCGGCTGTATCTCCCCAACTTCATCCATGTGTCATGCGCCCAAAAGAACCAAGAATCGTTGCTCCACATGAAGACCATGGCGTATCTTTAACAGCCCGGCCCGACGTCCCGCCGGTCACTTGGCAAGGGTGGTGGGTGAGGCAGGACCTGGAGTCTCTACAGCTGGTGGCATCTTGGAATGCTCTCGGGATGAAGCCACCGGGGGCAGCCCTAGGCTTCTTCTGGGAAGCCACCTTCTGCTCGGCTGGCCATCTGCTGCACCTCCCACACCTCGCTTTTGGTTTATCGGCCTCGCGGTGCTAAACTGTAGGCTTTTTAAATACCAAAGCTATTAGGACTGAGAAGGTCTGAAGCACATACTGGTTTTGAGATTTTTATTTCAGGAAAAGATTAAAGAATTAAAATAGGAGCTGCCCTGCTGACAAGAAGAGTTGAATTCAAGAAGCTGATAAAAAAGGAGCATTATATGCATTGAGCACTGTGCATTTTTCAGTCAATATTGGCTCTACTTTCTACTCTACTTTCCTTTGACTAGGAAAAGGGAGTTTCACATGCGCACAGACCCTGGGATACACGGGACTCAATGAGAGGAAGGGAGTAACAGCAAAAAAAAAAAAAAACACAAAGAAAAAAAAACCAAAAAAAAAAAAAAAAAAAGAGTGTGCTGGGCTTGATCTAACAGAGGCAAGAAAGTGATCTTACAGCTCGGCCCCCGAAACACCGACTCCGACCACCAGCGAGACGGGAGGCGAAGAGACGCCGATGGGGCGGACTCGAGGCTGCAGGTGAGTATCTGCAGCTCCCTATCCGTAACCACCCGGGCAGCCACCGAAGCTCGGCGGGCTCCGGCGTCGCCTACATTCAGGACACAGCACAGTCACGGGGCAGGAGAATCCTTTCTTGCCTCCTTCTCCAGCGAGATGTCAGTGTTTGTACCTCCAAGGCTGTGTACGCCGGCACGGACTTGCGCTCCCCGACAGCTTTCCCCCCCCCCCCAGCAAAGGCTCCCCCCCCCCCCCCCCTCCTTGTAGGTGCAAGTAATGCAATCGAGATCAACGGTTATATCAGGCTCCTGGCGTGCTCTGAGCACTGGGTCTCTTGACAGCAGTAAGAGCTAGGTATGGCCGATACCACCCAGGCCCTGCTTGCGTACCAAAAGGGTTGGTACGACAGAGCTAGCTTATTAACAGGCTACTGAGCCTTAATACTGACACTTAGTGTAATGGTTTACAGTAAAAGAAGGATTCTCCTACAAAGCGCCGAAGGGAGGGGGGGGGGGGGAGGGGGAACACCCCCCCCCACACACACACACCCCCCCCCAATCCCTTCCTCTCCCTCTCAGAGTCTCTGGAGCGTCTCACAAGCAGGGAAAGGTGCTGGGGAGGGAAGGGGGCGGCTGGGAGCCGGGGTGGAGGGGGGTGGGGAACCACCACCGTGGCGCCGGGTCCCGTCGGGGGCGTCAAAGACGAACGACAGCAAGGGACAGTCGTAAGGAACGAGAGACAAACGGTGCTGGTGCTGTGCTGCCTCAAGCTGGGAGGTGCGCGTGGTCAAGCGGAGCGGGGAGAACTAGTCTTTCTTCAAGTCCCTGGATTCAAAAAGCTTCAGGCGTTCTTGCACGGTCAGGCCTTCCTTCAGACTCTGGGAGAGACAAAAGACAAGACAGGGTCGGACGCGGGCGGGCAGCGGGGGGGGGGGGCGCAGAGAGGGTGCGATGCTCGGGCAAAGGAGACGTGGGCAGCGGGAGAATGGCCTCCTTGGCGGAGAGATTAGTGGGACACGCTAAGAGAGAACACACGGTTACGGAGGGCAGTTACTGGTGAATGGCGCCTAGAGAGAGGGTGAGATTGCAGACGAACCAGGCGACGTACTAGAAGCAGATGAGAGGCACACCATGCTGCAAGCGGGATGAGCACGACTCGGAAAGTGACATCCCCCTCCCTCCCCTGAGCCTGCGGTGCAGTGGTGGCGTGGGACAATTTCAGTGGAGCCCCCAGCACTGCGGGAACCCCGGGCAGGCCAGCTCGGATCTGCTGCGCCGGTCCTCCCCGAGCCACCGACTGACCGTGTGTCCTGGCTCTGGGGTCGATGCACAGGCTTTGCTCAAGCAGCCCTGGAAACTGCCTTTTTATTGCCACCAGTGACAATCCCACCCTTTCTCTAACCCCGGCCTGGGGGCTCGCCCAAGCCAGAGCTGCCTCTACTGCGCAGGGTTAGACAGAGGACTCGCTAGATGCTTGCTTCAGGTCTAGCAAGATCCGATGCCTGATCCAATTCGGATGCAGCATCCAGATTTCAAGGCACGACACTCAGCTAGCCAACAACCCATCCCGCTAGCCTTCGGCATTTGGGTTTGTGAATCCTCCTCTTGCCTACGTGTGGGGATGAGGGAAAACAGCAATGTGAGGGGTAGAAACCCAGAAGCAAACTGGTTTCCCCCTTGTAAGACAGCTTTAGCCTGAAACGAGCCCAAGGAGATGCACAAGCCTAAAGCCAGCCTCCCCTTCCTCCCTGCAGCCCCGAAACTGTGGCGTAAGAGCTTCAGGGGAGCCCAGTTTTCCCTGCTTGGTGCTGCTGAGGAGGCACAGGCTTCTCCCCAGCCGACAGCCAGGACCACGGAGCAATGTCTCTGCCCCAGCGTGCTGCAAATGGCATTAAACATTGGAAGGGGCTGCCCAGGAAAGTGGTTGATGCACCATCCCTGGAGGTATTTAAAAGACGGGCTGACATAGCGCTTAGTGACACGGTTTAGTGATGGGGTTTTTTTTGATCGGAGTTAGGTTGATGGTTGGACTAGATGATCTTAAAGGTCCCTTCCAACCTAGATGATTCTATGATTCTAAAAGCTTCCATCGCTGGGCTGCAGCTGCCCCGGGACGGGCAGCACCCCAGAGGTAATGGCCAATTCCTTGCAAGTTACAAGGAATTAATTCTGCCTCTGGAACATTATTTACAGATCTGCACACAAAGCCCCTTCTACTCACGGGCAGCCATCTCCCCTTTTCCTTTTCCTTCCCTGACTGTGGTGCCAGGGGACTGTACAGGCAGCAGGTTAGACTCTGGGGCTGGGTTCTGTTTAACCTGTGTTTATCAAGGCAGGGCTCCATGATAAACTCGCCCCGAGGCTGTGCGGATTCCCATGGTTACTCTATTTCTCTAAATGTTTCTCCTCCCACAGGCCCACAAATGCGGAACAGCTTCGGGAAGCGGCACGGAAATGAAAGCAGTAAAATGGATGGGTTTGAATTTACAAATGCCGTGTGCTTTCTTTTCAAGGGGCAGCGGGGTCTCTTAGGATGCGAGTCCCTAAGCACACACTTCCTAAAGGAAGTTTACTTTGGGCCTCTTTAAACAGGCAGCTGCCCGTGTGTTCCAGTTTGTCCATCCCAGTTCTCGTTAGATGGAAGGAAGGAAACAACAGAAACCATTAGACTATTCTGCCTGATGGTACAAATGCCAGTAAATTCACCCCTCAGGCAGTCTCACAACCCACTTGAGTTGCTGATGACGGGAGCCTGATGAAGGAGACTAATGTAGGATGAAATCTGTGATGAAGGGATCCTCCATCAGACCTTCTGGGGCTCTGCGGCCACCCCTCTGCCACCGTGCTGGGGACCTCCCCTCTTCTCTGACCTCCCTCCGCAGGTGCTCTAACCTCAGTCTCGACCATGGGCCAGTAAATTAACTATTTTTGCTCCAGTTACTTGAGATATTTGGGTCATTAGGATCGGCCTGTTTCTCATCAGCTCCCTCCTTTTGCTGGATGAGCTCAGAAGCCTCAGGCCAGTGTGTGGGATGGAGGCGCAGCGCCAAGGGATGGAGCAGGGGGAGGACACCAGGGAGCTGGAGGAAGCCTGGAGAGCAGGAGGAGGAGGTTACTGGGCAAGGAGGGCTCTTTTGCTCAGGCACAGATCAACCTAAAGAAGCAGCAATTAGGGGTAAAGGGTACACAGGGCAGCCTAGGACAGCCCCTCTGCAGCTGAGACGGGGACCACCATTTTACACGCTACTGGTCTTTATGGGAAATGCATTTATAGGCATCACTGGCCCACTCCTCCGCTGGGCTAACAGCAAAACGGCTGTTTCTCCTACCAGACCTGGATGTTGCTGAAGTTTAGTCTGAGGCATGCAGAGTCATTCAAGCATGCACACTCAGCGTCCCGCGCTCCCAACACAGCAAACAGGAAAACGTGCCCCCACCGCCTCCAGATCCTCTCCGTGATGGTTAGCTGTGTTGGCGAGGGTGGGAGGAGCAGGAGGACGAGAAAGCCATATTCCCCAGGGAAGAGCCAGCGAGATTTCATTTCATACGGATCTTGGGTACGCTGACTTCCCCCCTTCCCCCTCCCCCAGTAAAATAATTAGCCGTGAATAAACCAGGCAATCATTAAGAGAAGAAGGGCTCTTGTTTGCCATGGAGGTGTGAGCAGTGCATGCAAAAGTGGGCCGCTCCAGTCGCTTGGTGGGTGCCGGTTTGATTACCTACGTGGCAGGGAACCTGGACTCGGGTTCATTTCAGTTATCCCATGAGACCTGCTCAATAACGGACTGTTGAAGGAAAAAGCAAAATAAAGAAAAAAAAAAACACAAAACAAAACAAAACAAGAAGCTCATAAATCCTGAATGCATTGGCGTTCGCGCAGCCCCAGCACCCCCCAGCCCCGGCAGGGATGCGAGCAGGCAGAGCCCATGCTTGCTCTCCTCTCCTCTCCTCCTTCCCCCACCAAGCAGCACGCTCGGGGGACCACATGAGAAGTGGTCCGAGTTGAAGTGGTGAAGGGAAACCCAACATCAGGCCTGGCCCAGCAGGTCCGGGCTGCCCCTGAAATGCGCAGAGGTGCTCTCCGTATTTACTGGGTGCAGCGCAGACACCCCAGGCTGATGACCAGCCCCTCGCAGAGCTCGGGTGGTGACCGTTTCCCCAGCGTGGGCACCGAGCTAGAAGCCTTTTGGCTGCTTGGCTTCTCGCTCTGCTCAAGGTCCCAACCACTTCAAACCCCAGCATGAAACACCAGTTATCCTGCGGTGACAGGTTTTGCCCATGCTGATCTTCCTTCCGACTGACCTATGTTTAATGATGGCTTCTCAGCGGCTTTATTTGCCCTTTTTATCCCTGTGGCCCCACAGGAACAGCCAGTGTGTAACGTGATATAACTCTGGGGTTACATCAAGCAGGAGAGCTTGGCACGGTGTCACTGGGCTTGGGGACCAACAGCAAGCACAGAAAAGCCGGAGAAACACAGGGCCATCTGCACCATGCTAACACACAAGCAAAGCCTGTGTTAAATACGCCCAGGACCAAGGCATCGTTGATCCATACAAAGACCAAAAAAGACTTGCAGTGACGAACACTGTAAAACCTAAAATGATGTGCACATTTCCACCTACTGACACCGCCTAAATTTCAACTGAAAACGGGAGAGTCCTCCTGTGAAAGACCAAAGATCAAGGTGAACTTCTTCCTTTTTTAAGCGGGGAGCGGCTTCGCGCCTCGACCTCGGCAGGGTGAGGAGTGTGGGTGCCCTGCTGGGCATGGCAGGGGGAGCGGGTCCTGCCTGCCTGCACAGCCAGCCATTTTCACACAGTCCAAAGCTCGCTTCTCTCCCCAGTGCCATCCAGGCCAGCACTAGTGACTAGGAAATTCTCGGTTTTCTTTCCCTATCAATTTCTTCCCACCTGGGACCCCCACTAGAGAGTAACATCACATGGGGCGTTTTCATCACACGGGGAAGGAGATCTGAGCTCACCTTTGACCTGATATTCCTTAGTTGCCGGCTAACACTGGATCTGTCTTTCTTCAAGAAATCAGGGTTGCTTTTTGATTTCATAATATCTAGGGAGAAGCAAAAGAAACTGTTAGTGTGGTGCCCATGTGCTTCCTCCAAGGAGCAGGGCTGGGGCTCTTCTGCCCTCCCAGCCCAGGAAAGTGCCCCGATGAGTCCAACTCAAGCAGCAGAGGGGACTCTGGGGGGTCTCTGCTCCCCTGCACTGTGTGTAGCATGAGGTTTTTCCCCAATGCAAAATGCCAGAAGGCTTTCAAGGCCCACCAGCTTCCCATTCACGGGGCTGGAAGGAGGAACTGTCATAGGAGGGCGATTCAGGGCTGCCTGGTCCCTGCCATCTCCTGTGAGACTGTCTGCAAGGAGCAGAGGTGAGAAGCAACATCAAAAGGCAAGAAAGCACCACTCAGACCCATTACTGCACAAGGGCTTGGACAGCAGGAGGCACGTGTTAACTCGGGGAACCCGTGGTTGCTTAGAGCTGCTGGAGGAGGACTGACCATATCCCGATACAGTGGTGTTCACAGGGGATTTCTCTCCCTGAGCTTCTGTGGCTGCTTTCAGCTGCTCTTTCAACCTGCTGATATCACAGTCTGCCTTGGCCTTCACGATGCTCAGCTCCGTGTAGATGTCTTTGTACTTGTCGCTGGCGTATTTCTTATCCTGGCAAAGGAACAAGAACAACCCAAGGGAGTCAGACGTACAGCTGGAGCCAAGGGGGGTTGTGAATGCACTGAACAGGAGCTTGGCAAACGCCGACGGAAGAAGAGCCGGCAGTGGGGAGAAACGCTCGGTTGGGGTAACACCGGTGTTTTAGCAGTACAGGACTCAAGACAGGCAGAAAAGCTGCGAGCCCAGTGGCGAGCAGGCAGTGCCGCCCGTGCACGCAGCCCCAGCCTTACAGGATTGCTTGTTTGTGGGTTTTAATTTTAGCAAAGACACGGAATTCAAGCAGAATTCCCAGAAATGGTCTTGGCAAAGAGGCTGTCTGGAGCAAACCAGATCCAATGCTGGAAGGCTGGGCAGATCTCTAACACTGACTATTGCCATTTCAAATCTGAATCTGATGTGACAGGAAATAAGGGAAAAACACAGCAGGGGATATTTCCCCACAAGAAGGGAGAAGGGGTGAGTCCTGCGCTGACACAGTTGTGGAGTGCTTTACTGATGCCACCAAAGCGGCCATTCAAGTTCCACTCAGGGGAAAAATTAAATGTTGTTTCGAATGTGGGGATAAGTGAGCTGAAATCTAAGTGCACACACACGGGAACAGACCACAGCCCCTAAGAGGCTTTTCAGAAATGTCCTTGGGCATTACCCTCAGCGCCGTCTGCAGCTCGTCTTTGAGGGAACTGATCTCCTGCTTCAGGTACTGGATTTCTGATTCTTTGACCCGCAGCAGGACCTGTGGGAACAGAAGCAGTGTGTGTTCAGACCCGAGCTGACACACTGCCATCCTGAGATGCTCCCCAAGAGCAGCCGGTGACAACCGAGCCAGGGCTGGAGGTTCAGTTCCGCACCGGCTCCACACCAGCACTGCAAAACTGCTGGTTCACGCAGGAAAATTACTCCTGGGTCTTGTGGGACCTTGTCCAAGCTTGCACCGTTGATGTGCTCCCTGCAGACCCCTTGGTTTCTGTTAGTCCCCACTGCTTTGTGAGGACTGGATCCCAGGGAACAAGCAGGGGATGGAGAAGGAAGAGTGATGTGTCTGGCCTGACATAGTGAGAAGGGAACATTAGGGCTCCCAAAAGCTCCTGGTCCCAATGACCGCAGGATGCACAGTGCTGACAGCCACAGAGACCCAATGTGTGGAGGGATGGATGGCTGTGCCATGCTCCCAGGGGGTCTGCAGGCACTTGTGCCCACCAACGCTGCCCCTTCGGTGTGGCAGAGCTCACCTCCAGCTCGTAGGCGTCCTTGCCCTGTGTAAGAGGCGATCCAGCAGCCTCTCCCCCGCCTTCCCCGGTCAGCAGGGTCCGCAATCGCGTGATCTCCGCAGCCAGGCGGTTATTCAGCTCCTGGGAAGAGGAGGAAAGCCGTTGTGGAAAGGGGAAGGGTGGCCACAGCTCGGCACAGGAGTCCCCTGCGCGGTTTGCCCGTCACCCCCTACCCACACCAGCTGCCCCCGGGCACTGTGAGGACCCTCACCTGGTTGTGGGCGTTGAGCTCCTGGTTCTCCCGCTGGCACTGGCGGAGGGCCTGCCTCTCAGCCTCCAGCGCCTGCGCCAGGTGGGCGTTCTCCAAACACTTCTGCGAATACTGCTCCGAAAGCACCTCCAGCTCCCGCTGCACCGACTGAAGCTCCTCCCTGGGGAAACACACGCCGGGTAGTGCCCTCCCCGCACACACCTGCCCGTGCACCCTCTTCCTCCAGCGCCCTGGGACACCCCAACAGGGATCTAAGCACTGAGGAGGAGGACTTGCATACTCCCTTTGGGAGAAACCTCGAGCCCTGAGCGAGCCAGCCCTTCCCTCTCCTGGCACAGCGGTGCTTAGGCACCAAAGGGGACAGGAGGTCTTTCTCTAGGAGGTTAAATGGCAGAACTTCCCCAGGTTTCCAAAAATTGAGCTGAGATCTATCAAGTTTGCTCTGGGCACTCGGGACGAGTGTATTTGCACACCTACACAACTTGTGTAGATGTATCAAGGTAAATAAAGCTGCTTGGCTGTTCCGCTCGGCTCCCACGTGAGGACAGCCTCGCCATGAAAAGCTGAAAGTGCCTTCTTGCCTGGTTAGACTTGGTTGAGCAACCCTCCTGCTGCAGCTACATGAAAAGCAGCCCCGTGTCTGTACATATGCTACTTCTGGTGACCACGAAGTAGCTGAATTTGGGTAGTGTGGGGACACTGATCTGGAGCCCAAAAGATTACAGGCAACCAGGAGCCTCTGATGGGTGCAGCTGGGTTGGGACCAAGGGAAGAGGTCCCTGTGACAACAGGTCTGCCCCTAACTCATTGCTGGAATCAATGAGAAGGGGTACCCCGCATGTGTGATGTCCCCGCAAGACACAGTGACAGACAGAGGATGATGATGGTCTTACAGGTATTGCCTTTGGAGGGCCTCGATGTCGGCGTTGACGCTGCTGATCTGGGAGCGCTGGGACTTCTCCAGCTCTCGCTCCAGCTCCTCTCGGTGTGCGTTCTTCATGGCTTCGATGGCTGTGTGGGACACCACAGCGTTAGCACCCAGCACCGCTCCACCCAAGGACGGGGTTTTTGAGTTTTCGTTTGTTTGTTTGTTAAAGGAACAAAACCCAAGTCATCCCAGTGAAGCCCCCATTGTTTTGCGGCCCCTTCAGTCTGCACCCCCGGCTGCAAAGCAGCAAAGGGGCTTCTGCAAATCCCACTTTTTATTATAAAGTCAAACCGATCATCCAATTCACATGTTGTTTGCAGGATTGCAGGACTCCTAATTCAGAGACCCTCGCCTCCAGCACTTTAAAACTCCCTGGGACATTGAAGAATGAATTCAGTGTGGAATTGGCAATAAATTAACCACAGGAATGACTAACATCTGAGATGGAATGAAAAACCGATCAGACCATGCTACAGCCAAGGAGAGGGGAACCAAGCCTGAAGAAGAACCAGGAGATGGGCCTCCATCCAAAATGTATGTCCCATCAGCCTCTCCCCATCTTCCTGTGATCCCACCCAGCTCTCATCCCACCCCACGCTCTGCTCCTCCACACTGGAGCAAACGCAATCCCCATGTCCCCATCAATACGGAGCTGCCCCACTGCAGAGGACCCTCTGGTGTGTCCCCATACCTGAAATGGTGGCAGCTGTTTCTTCTGCCAGCAGGCGGTCTTTCTCCTCCCGCAGCTTCTCCAGCTCCCGCTGGTGCTGCCGCTGCAGGTCCTCGATCTTCTTCTGATGTGTCTCCTCCATGGCTGCAAAGCCCCTTTCACATGTTGCCTGCAAAAGGGACGAGGGGAAGGGGTTGGCCGGTGTCACAGCGGTGGTGAGCCTGCCAGGAGCCGCACACCAGCAGGTACGTTGGCACCCAAATTCCATGCTAGGGATCTTCTCCCTCCTGAACCATGGAGGAGCCGGCCAAGGATGGACCTTGCAAGGTCCTGACAGCTTGAACCCTGACAGCTCCGGAGAAAGGGAAGGACAAGGTAAGTCTGGGTTCAGACCTGACTGGGGAATCGGAATTTAACATATATGTTAAAAACAACCAAAAAAGCCTCCTGTGCCCCTTCTGCTCTCTTTTGCAATGCCTGACTTTATGCGGCCACCTCAGGGGTGGAAACCAAATGACTCGTGACAGCAACAGGATCTTAATTCCCAACCGTGTATAGCTTCAAATGCTGCACGGGCAATTATTTGCTAATTGAATTACTAGGAGTGAACTTAGGCCAGGCTATGGGAGCAGCGCTCTGGGGTCTGAGGAGTCACCAGCTGTGACTGAATTCCAGCCTGGTCCTGCAGCAGGCACAGACCCCGCTTCTGCCTCTGCAGCGGGACAAACGCAAACCCCCATTTCCAGTTCAGCCCAGCTGTCCCCACCAAGCGCATCGGGATCCTGGACAGACACATGGCTGCAGGACAGAGGCAGGACAGCAAAGCCGCAGGCTGGCTCGAGCCACGAGCTGGGAAGGGACATGGACCAGGGATGCAGGGCATGAGCTCCGTCAGAATTCTGGGGACAATCCTGAAGCCATGCACTGCACCAGGCTTTTCTCCCTCTAATGTTACAGGCTGGCTTTATTTCCTGAATTCAGTGGATTTCTTCTTGATTCATACTTATGTTTTCCACAGGAAGCGAGAACTGTCACTTACTGGAACTCTATGGGAAATTTCAAGGGGACAAATTCACTCCCCCAGTGACAAAAGTGCTCATGACACTCTAACACCCGCTGACCTACCCCAACATACACTCCTCAGCATCACTTCATGTCTAATGCTCTGTAACCTGTGCCCCTGTCATTCCCAATTTTCAGCTCTGGCGCTCCCCTTTAAGTTTGATCCCTGAGGCATTCTTCATTTTCTCAGCCTTTTGTGTTTTTTGAAACTCCTAACTCGGTGCCAGAACCTGTCTGGACTTGGCTGACTTGGAGAGGCACGAAGCAGCCTTGCAGGATTCTTCATTACCCCTCGACTGCTGGAGGAAATCGGTGGATGCTCCTCCATCGGTCCGGCTGTAGATTCAGTATTTAATGTATTGTAAATGCATTGCTGTAAATCCAGGACCTCTGAACGTGTACAAACCGGCACCTCACTGATGTTACGTTCTCCATCAGCTTCAGAAGAGAAGAACTGAGCACATTTTAACCTGTAAATCGGACCGGTCTGTAATCACCTGTTCAGTTTTCTAACCAAGGGCAGTTTCTATTTTGCTGTCTGTCCCTCTCCTTCCTCCAGAGGTGCAGAGAGAGCCCGGTTCACTCTGCTCTCCTCCTGGACCGCTCTGCCCAGAAGATGCCACTTGCCTTCCCACCAGGAAAACCGCAAACTTGGCAGAGCAAAGCTGCAAACAGAGGTGGGAGGTCAGGTTCACTGCTTGTTGTTACTTTGCAGCCTCTATTTTGGTCCTGGCCTTTTTGCTTCTTCCAAAGGAACACCGTCCCCCAGTACAAGCAACTCTGTTTGGTGCCTGGCTCGCAGGGCAAGGTGTTACCCTTGTGTCCTGCTGACCTGAGCTGGGGGTTCAAGAAGGGGTTTTCCTTCCTAAGGGTTAAGATGGAGGAGACAGCATTCAGTGACCACCACCGCTTCCCTCCTGTCTCCGCTGGACACCTGATTCACCCCTGATGGGACACAGCAGAACTACTGTTCAAGGCCAGGTTGGATGGGGATTTGAGCAACCTGGTCTGGTGGGAGGTGTCCCTGCCCAGGGCAGGGGGTTGGAACTGGATGATCTTTAAGGTCCCTTCCAACCCAAACCATTCTGTGATTCCATACTGCTCTCTCCACGCTAAAACCAGCTTTTGGCTAGAGCTGAGCCATGCTTTACCCCCAGCCCAAATGTGTGCTGAAGATCTCATGGCTGGAAGTGAGCTCATGCACGTTTTTGCTGACTCTGAAGAACGACTGCTCTGTGAAAGCCTCTGCGTGCAGCCCACACCACTGCCCTTTCAACCTGGAAGCCTCCCTGGGTGCTGCTGAGAGTCCTCTACTGCCCTAAACCCACTGCCTAATTGGAAATGCTCTCCTATCACAAGCAAAACACCAAACCCAAGAGGGTTTTTTGGATGCCGTACCATCTCAGGCTGGTTTCACAGCCAGTCCTGACTGGTGGAGCAATCTGAACACAGGCACTTCATTGCCACTGCAATGATTTTTCTGCACCTAGCCTGGGTTTCCCGTAACTGTGCACTGTTTGTTGTGTGAAGAATCACTGGTGTCCAACACCAGGGTGGTTCTCCTTGCAGCCTGGTGCAGAGGAGCTTTGCTTTGCTACAGAATTTGGCATCTGTTTGCAGCTACTTTCTTTCCTCAGCAACAGACATTTTGAGAGCACTGGGTTTCCATTTCATCTTACGTTTTTGAAGGTAGCAGAGACAGACCGGAGATTTGATCAGACTGGAAAAGACAGAGTTGAGGAATGCTTTTAAAGGGAAGTCACAAACAAAACTTACACCTCAAGTACGAGGAAAAACTCTACGGTCTTCATACTGAAGGATAACGTGAAGTTATCAAGCTACTTTGAAACCCTTCTTCCCTCTACAGGCAGAGACCGCCTCCAATAACCAACACTCCCACCGAGACCAAGCCCTCAGCAATGCATTTAGAATACCCCAGCATGGAGAAAAGGGAAATGCCATGCTTTATGGAGGCCTTTCTATCACTTTGGGGCTTTATTTGGCATGCTGGCTCTTTTGGGGGACACCCTGGGTTCCGCAAGCGAACCCCAGGACCGAACAGGTCCTGCACACTCAGCAGCAGAAAGCGTAAAGCGTTAAACGTATCAACACCTTTAAGTTTTCAAAGTCTTTCTGGTATTTTTCCCTCAAGGTGGAAGCGTTCCCCTCCAGATGCTTGTTCTCCAGCTCATCCCTCATGACGTTCATCTGGGCCTCCAGCTCCTGGATGCGCTCCCTCAGGCCGTGCATGGAGTCTGGGTCGCTGCCGGGGCCCTGCCCGGTGCCACCCGTCTCACCGGCTGCCCAGGCGTCCCCACCGCCTGGGCCCGCCACGGGGGACACCTCTGGGTGCTGCCTCTGGTACTCATCCAGGGTCTCCTGCAGGCGCTGCAGGTTCTGGCTGTAGTGCTCCTGCAACGCCTGCAGCTCCTCGCCGTGGATGACCTGCAGCTCCTTGATCTTGGCCTGGAACTTGTCCTCCAGCATTTGCATCTGCTCCAGGTGATACCGCTCCATGTTCTGCTTGTCGCGGACGATGGCATCCAGCTGATTGAGGCCCTCTGTCCTCTCTGCCTTCAGAGCATCCTCTGTCCTGTTTAGCTGCTCTATCACGTTTCGAATCTCCTCCTCGTACCGTCCCTGCAACTCACTCAAGCTCTTGCTGTGTCTTTGCTCTTCTTCCTCCAAGAGCCTTCGCTGGCTGTCAAGCTGGGCCACCTTTGCTTTGAGATCAGCGTTCTCCCGTTCGAGCATGGCAATCACCTCGCCATACTCACCCTGCTGCTTTCTGAGCAAGTCTTCATACTCATCCCGAAGGAGAGAGACCGTCTTCACACGCTCCTGGCAGAGGGCGTCCATGCTCTGCAAGGACTCCTTGTAGGACTTCAGCTCTCTCTCATACTCCAGCCGGACTTTGCAAGCGGCGTAACAAACCTGAGCCTGGACAATTGCATCTTGGACTAACAAAGAGGAATACCGTTCCAGGTCTCCCATGCACGAATGATATGAAAGACTCTGAGATATCTTCAGGAGCTTCTGACAGTCTCTCATTGCCTCCTCAGGAGGCAGAGAGAGTAAGGCAACAGATATTTCTCTCAGAACATTTGATTTGTCCTTCAGCTGTTGGGCAAGATCTTCCTGAATGGAAACAAGAGCTTCACTGCTACGGTCCGGCAGGCTGCCAGCCTCCTCTCCCTTGGTTAACTCCTGACACGGCACCATTTGCAGACGGCTCCCGTCCCAGGAGATTTGGGTTCTTTCTGAAGCGTCTTTTTGAATTTCAAGTGCTTCAGAAATCTGGTGCATAACTCTGTCAAAATCAGGAGTCCTGTATGCTTTGATGATCTCCTCCAACATGCATTTATGCTGCTGGAGAGCTGTTTTGGTGTTATGGAGGTCTTCTTCGATCGTTTTTAATCTCTGATGAAAAGATTCTCTCATTTTCTGTGCGACAAACCCAAGTTCTGCCTTGATCAATGTAGCGTCTGCTACGGAACTGAGAAAACATGGAGAAAAGCCCAAACCTGTTGTTTCTGTTTTGCCCTCAGCTTCTCCTTCTCTGGTGCTCAAGTGCACTCTCAGTTCCTCCACCTGGCTCCAGAACTCCCCTTCCAGCAGCAGCTTCTTAGATAGGACGTTGGCCAAGTCGACTGCTGTGTGAGAAACATTTGCCGGCTCCAACAAAACCACCTCAGCCGTTCCCTGGATCTCTCTCAGAAGCTGAGATATCTCAGAGCTTGCATTTTTCAAAGACTCTGCTATTTGGTTGATGAGAGAGGCCTCAAATGCCACTCTCTCAGAAAGCCATCTCAGCTGGCCGGCGTCAAACATTTCCACTCTCTGCTCCTTGGAGACGTGCTCCTCTTCTCCTAAAAAACCTCCTTCTGGAGCGGGGCTTTCTGCGATAAGGCTTTCGCTCTGCTGATACTCCGATGGGACTGGCGCCCCTCTCAAGGCTTGGATTGCACTTGATAAGGTCGTTTCCATGCTGGAGAGAGTAACAAGGAACAAATCACCCTCTTTTTCCTTGTCTGACTTGGGCAACGATCTTAGTTGCTCCCGGCACTTCTCTAAACAAGTCAGCGCTTGATCATTTTTCATTTGGAAACCTCCCAGCTTGCTAACGTGATTTTCTATGAGCTTGAACTTTTCCTGCCTCTCGCTCTCCAGCTGTGAGATCAAAGCACTGACTTGGGATAAGCTGGTCTGAAGTTGTTCCCGCAGCTGAGACTCTGTGCTGGCCCACTGATGGTGGAGGGCGATGAGCGTCTCCTGGTTATGGCCGTGCTGGCTTTCAAGCTTCATCGTCACATCTTTGAGTTTTTCCTCTGTAATATAAAGTTTGGTTTCCAGGGAATGGATGATGGAGAGATAGGTCTCGGAGTCGCTTGTCCCTGATGATGGGTAACCAAGAGCTGGCTCTGACGACATGCTCTCTTCAGACAGCGATCTGTCTTGGCTCGTGTCTGAAGAGGTACTGCTTGTCCAGTTTTTCTCTGATCCGTCTGGATGAATGTATTTTTGGCACTGGATGCTCGAGAAACGGATCCTTTGCCTCTTGGCCCCCATGATTCCTACATCAGGCTTTGCTAAGGCTTTCTGAACTAACTCTTGGTCCTGGAACTCCACAGCTTTGGACGGGGAGCCAAATTCCTCTGCTTGCCTCTGGCTGGTCTCAAGAACCTCATCCTCTTCTTCCTCCTTCAGTGCATAAGTCAGAGCTGGGAGGACATCCTGAGTTTGCAGAGGCTGCCCCAGTTGGGATGGATGACTTTCATCAGCCTCGAGATTGGGGCCAAGGTCTTCCACCTCCTCAGCACATGGACCTGTGCCTACACTAGCTAATTTCTTTAAAACCTCCTCCTTGGCCTTTAGCTTTACTTTAGTCTCCTCTAAACTGCTGTCTAAAGCAACCATTTTAACCAAAGCCTCACTGAGATCTTGATCTTTCTTCTCCACAATTCTCAAGTGCATTTCCTTAACGTGTCTCAGCTCTTCTTCTTTTTCTTTCAGCACCTTCTGCACACCCTGGAACTGATCCGACACCTCCTCGAACGATTGCTCCAGATTGTGGTAGTTGGTCTCTTCCATCTTCAGCTTTGCTTGCAGCTTGGCAACTTCGTTATCTGACTCGGCAACCTGATTCATGAGCTCATGGAACCGACATTTGATCTGATCTCTCTCTCTTTCCAGCTCCTTGATGTGCTCTGCGAGTTTCTGGATGCTGGCCTCCTTCATCACCAGCTGCTCCTCCAGCTGGTGGACGAGCTCGCTGCCTTCGAACTTTGCACTCAGCTTCTCCTTCTGCAGAATCTCCATTTGCTGCTCGGTATTTTGCAGCTGGTTCTCATACTCGTTTGCCTTATCCTCCACCTCCTTCAGACTCCGTATTAAGACCTGCTTTTCCCTCTCGCAGCTCTCCAGCAAAGCCTCGTAATTCTTCTGCAGCTTCTCCTCCATGAGGATCCGGGCTTGCTCGCTCGCGTTCAGCTGCCTGCTCAGGTCCGCGATTCTGTCTTGGAGCCGCTGCACCTCCTTCTGATGGTCCCTCTGCAAAGCCTGCTGCATCTCCAGGTCCCGCAGCTCCTGGGTCTTCTCCAGGAGCAGAGCCTCCGCGCTCTTCAGCTTCTGCTCGCTGGCCTTCAGCTGGGAGCTGAGGGCGGCCTCGCCGTGCTGCCACTCCTCCAGCTGCTCTTTGGCTTTCTCTTTTTCGCTCCTCAGGTCGCTCTTGAGCTTGGCCAGGGTCTGCTCCTTGATGGAGAGCTCGGCCGCCGCGTTACTGAGCCTCGCCTGCAGGCTCTGAATCTCGGCTTCGTGGTGCCGGATCACGTCCTTGGCCTCGGCGTAGCTGCGCTTCAGCGACTGAATCTGCTGATTGATCAGCTCTTGACGCTGGCATTGGGCTTCCAGCTCGCTTTGAAGGTCTTGGTTGACTTTGTGGAGCCTCTGCCAGGCACCTGATGGCGAGGCGGCCACCTCGGTCTTAAAAAAATTGATTAAATACTAGATTAGTAACACTCTTGGCACTCCCTTCTGAGTGTCACACCTCTGGCCAGGCAGGCCATGGAAAAGCTCCTCGCAGCGATTTGGCTGCTACCCACATGCTCCAATTGGGATGATTTGTTCTTGGCACAATTTTTTTGTTTGTTTTAACCAACTTTTTTTGATTTTTTTTTGTTTTGTTTTTTTTTTTTGTAATGAGCGACAACTGCTTTCCAGTAACAGAAAACACGGACCACAACATCAAAACAGCTGTACAGTAACAGGCTAAAAGGGGGAAAAAAAAAAAACCAAAACCAAAATTAAATAGAACCAAAAAACAATGAAAAAGAAACACCAGCAGTAAAACAGAGACAGACAGACGAGAGAAAAACGGGAAGGGTGAGAAGGAGGAGGGGATGAGAACAGGTCGAGAAGAAAGGAACTGCTTTTTTTAGCATGTCTGTTCTTTTTTTGTGTGTGTGTGTGTGTGTGTGTGTGAAACAAAAAGTGCACAGTTCAGGTAACACAGTCCTACCGACCAAAAGCAACAACAGAAAGTGAGGTGACAGCAAATGACATCACATCCCACCCAAACGCAGGGAGACAGGACAGCCGGCGATGTCATTTCTGTAACTGCCAAACAGGACTTAGTGGCTGCTCATCGCATTAAAGAGATGTTGTTATGCTAAAGTTTAAGACTAGGGAGGATTTAATCACCTGCAAAAACAAAAACAAAAACAAAAAAACAACCAAAAAAAACCCGACAAAGGACAAAATAAAAAGCCCGACAAGTGAAGGGAGGGAAAAGGTGTGATGAGAATGTAAAATAACAGAAACCAACCTTTGTGAGATTCAAACCAAAGCAATGTAGCATGCAAAGAGAAAACTCACAAGAGAGAGTCATGCAAAAGGTGACAGATATTATGTATCTTTAAAAAAAATACACAGACAGGAAGAGGCGAGAGAAGCACAGCGTTAAGCCTAGGAATTTGGCCTGCCTTGCTGTACTCTGGTTGCTGATAAGGAAAGCCCACAGATGTGACACTCAGTTATGTTAAGTTAAATTTCATGCTTTACACCAAAAAACA
The DNA here is from genome assembly GCF_964106895.1 of Numenius arquata. Taxonomy (NCBI): domain Eukaryota; kingdom Metazoa; phylum Chordata; class Aves; order Charadriiformes; family Scolopacidae; genus Numenius; species Numenius arquata. Next base: position 4,970,090 of record NC_133589.1, on the reverse strand, counting down.
TGCAAGAACATCCGCCCGGGACAGGTTAGTACGTGACCCCCCCCCTCCCTCCCACCCTGACCGGAGCTGGGAGGCATCTCCAGTCGGTTTGTGAGGAGCAGGAGCCCCCGCTGTTTCTCCCAGTAGGGTTCAAAGTTGGGGTGCCCCATCCCGAGGAAGCTCAGAGCGAGAGAGGGGTTACAGGAGGCCGGGAGAGGCTTCGGTGCGGGGCACATGCATGGGGGCGGGCGTCTCAGCGGCTGCCTTGCGAAACGTGCAGCGTCTTTTATGTCGGGGCAGCACTTGGGGGTCTGTACGGGGCTGGTCACGCTACCAAGGAGGGGTTGGTGCCCCCCAGGCAGCTCAGGAGGGATGGGCTGGCAGCAGTCAGGCTCCTCCATCATCCCTCCCCATAGACAACGTAGGAACCCCTCCAAAATTAGGCATGACGGAGGTGGAGGGCACATGAAATTCAGAGGGTCCATCCAAAAAAAGACCCCCCCCCAGCGATTCCATTCCTTCCACCCCAGCAGGGTTTGGTTGGGTTACTCCCTTCTGCAACACGACTTTAATCCCTCCCCTCCCGGGGAAACAGAAGGGAAACTCCCAGAACAATTAGACTGGAGCAAGGAAAAGCCTCCAATACTTCCAAAAACCCTCTCCAGCTTCTAGGTCAAAGTTTGGGTCACTTCTCACTGCAGCCATGACTTGCTCAGCCCTTCTGTAGGCTTCCCCTCTTGCCCCCACTCCTTGTACCGAGGTCCTCCAGCCAACTTCAACACAGCTATGGATTCAGCATCCAGTTTTCAGCCCCATTCCCTGATTTTTCCAGGCTCCAGGAAAAGGGAGGTCAGATGCCTTTGCCCCAGGGAAGCGGGAGTTAGTTACTCTTCCAACACAGCCAAGTGACAATGGAACTCCTCCAAGCAAGCACTGTCAGCTCGGGGACTCCAGAAATAAATGCACTGATAACTCCTCCAAGGAGACCACTGGCAAGGAAGGCAAGATGCCCCCCTACCCGGGATGCTCCCACTGCCTGTACCACTTCTTCAGGGGAAATTTCTCCCGTGAGAAATAAGGACACAAAGTTCAGCGTCGACACCGGGTTTGCTGCCACAGGAGCGCAGTGTGCGGCCACGCACAGCCACTTTGATCCAGAGCCAGTCTGGCCAAGCAGATTTGAGCAGGTCAAAATGCTGCCCCTGCACAAACCAGACCCATGAGAGCAGCCAGAAGCTGCCCTGCAGGCGTCACGGCTCCTCCAGGCACGCACGCTCCCAGAGGAAGGGCTGAAAAAAGTCGGCTTTGTTTGGAGGAGGAGAGGAAAGGCTTCGCAAGGGACTCTCCTGCCTCTTTTGCCAGAACCTCCAAAACACACTTCTAGGCTTTGTTGAGGAAAGGTGCCTTGTAACAGAAGAAACAACCACAGCAATCCAAGAGAACAGGTTTTCCTGGTGCAAACTCCTCTCTGGCTGCAGGGAACGGGCCCAGGATACACACCTGTGTGTGCTGTGTTTGCCCATGTCACCACCTCACAAACTCCCCGGCCAGGAGCAACTACTGGGCTACAAGAGGCTTAGAAAGCCTTACGTGCACCCCACTGCCCAAGGGGAATATCTAGGGCACAGAAAGGGGGAAAGAGCTGTTGCATAGGCAAACAGAGTATGGGATGGATCAGAGGTGGACTTTGCTGAGGTCCCACCTGCCTACCATGGTTGCGTTTTGCTTTCCCTCGGGGATGCCAGTAGGTAATGCTATTTCCTGTCCACTGCACCCCAGATCAGAGGTTTTGTTAAGCAGGTGATTCTGGTAAGGCTACAGAATTAGCAATATTTGCAAGAAGGTCAGATCTCTTGGAGCCCACTCGGTGGTGCACATCTCTGCGTCAACCAAGATGCGCCCACGAACACCCTGGACTGAAGCCCACCAGGGTCCCCCTTGGGCGCAGAGGAAGATAGACTTCTCCCTCCTCCCCGCTCTCCTACCTGCAACACGTAGCCCTCCCGGGCGCTCTGCTCCCGGCCCAGCGCCACTTTCAGCTGGTCCTGCAGGTGCCGGTTCTGTTCCAGGAGCTCCAGGGCCTCCTTCTGCTTCTGCTCCAGCTGGAGGGACACGAACAGAGACAGCGTCCAGCGAGTGGGCAGGGGGTCGGCCATAAGGAGCAGGGGGCTGAGAGGGGACGCAGAGCAGAACGAACGGGCTTTTGATGGCACCGCTGCTTTGCTCTGCCCTGGGATCTGGATTTCATTTTGCCAGGCAAAATCCCTCCCCCTGAAAGAACTAAGTCATGCATTAGTTTAATTCGTAAAGCTCACTGCAGTGAAGGCTGAACGGCACCAGCTCGTGCCAGGCATGACCCCGGCAAATCCCAGCCCGGTTCAGATCGGCGATACTCCTGGTTACTCCACGCCTGCACCCCTTTCATTCCCGCTAATACACCTTAATCCCAACTAACAACAACCTTTGTTATCCCAGGCGTGGACCTCTTCCAAGTGAGCCGAGTCTCCTCTTTTCTTTTCCTAAAATTCTAAGATTGTTTGATGTAGGGTCCACAGAAAGGGAACCTTTGTGGTGTCTGCTACCACTCAAGCCAGCGTATAGTTTTGTAGACATAACTGCAGACACGAATCTCTACAGCTGCAGAGGCACACGGAATTGCGAGCTTGAATTTAGAGTCTGGCTGATACAGATCAATTGTACCCCTCTCATCAGAGGCAGGATGGCTAACAACCACCAGAAGCGGAGGCTGTGTTGGCTGGGAGAGGGTAACGAAGTACCACCCTTGGAAGAACAGGCCATTCTGTAGACGTGGGAACACTAAAGTTGCTGGCAGAGCTGTATGGAAACGGACACGGATGTGTGCCCTGCCAGCTCCCCAGGGGACCCTACAGCATCCCCACTCGTTGCTATTCCAAAGTAGGAATAAATGCAGCTTTTTTTAAGCCTTGCTCAGGCTTCTTACAGCTCCAGCAGTGGCCTGAAGGCCATTTCAGCAGGCAGCCTGCACCCCATGCACCCCGCTTTACCTCCTTCTCCAGCAGCGTGGTCAAGTGCTGCTTCGTCAGTCCCTCATCCCGGTCCTCGGCGTGGGCAAGGTGCAGGGGTGTGATGGGGATCTGCTTCTCCTCCCGCAACGGGGTGGTCTCCACCTGGTGCCAGCGCTGCTCGATCTCCACGTGGACGTTCTGCGGTTTGATGTCGGCCGGGCTGGGCAGGATCCGGTCCACCTCCATCCTTAGCGCTTCTTCTGACCCTGCCCCGTCCACAGCATCGATCATCTCAAAGCGCTTGCGCCGCTCTTCCCGCCGACGGGCCCGCTCCCGCTCCAGCTCTCCCGGGTCGGCGTCGGTGGCACCGGTGTCCCTGGGGAAGGCGGCAGAGCCGCCCTTGGAGGAGTCTGCAGCGTTTGCACGTTCCTGTGCCAGGGCTTGCTGGATGGGGCGAAATTCAGCCCAGTCAAAGGTCTTGGACCGTCCTTCTCGCCGGCGCTCCCGGGCACGGCTCCGCTTCTGCTCCGGGTCCAGCTCAGCTTGCTCTGCATCTGGCTTCTCGCTCGGCTTTGGACCAGTCTCGAAGGAAGAGCTTGTTTTGCTTTTCTCTTCCGGCAGGGAGCTGTGAGGACAGAGAGAGGGTGAAGGAAAGCGTTAGTGTGTCCTCGAGACGGCCAGGCGCTCCCACGCATGCCTCGAAGAGCTGGGTGGAAAGGGGCTGCTGGAAGCCCAAGCCAATGCCAGGTGGGTGCCTCCCTGCCCCTCTGTCTCCTGTCACCTCTTGGGTGCAGGAGCCGAGAAGGGGTCGCACTGGTGTGCAAAGCCTTCGTGCAAGCGGCCCCGGCTGCTCCTGGGCACCCCCAGGCCCCCGGAGAGCGGCTGATCCTGACCTCGCTCCTCCCTGGGGCCAGCGACTGTGACCTATCAGCAGCCCGCTGCCGAGGCAGTGACCCCGAACCGTCCTGCCGGACAGGAAAGAGGCCTCAAAAGCTCCTCCGGTGCCTGCAGGCTGGCTCGCAACCCGCCTCCCCGGTTGCAGGGCTCCATGCACACACGCTGGTCCAGGTGGCCACAGTCACGTGCTTGCAGGGAGGATGCCACCAGTCCCACCAAAGTCAGTCTGGCTTCAGAGCCGCCGGGTGGAGAAGATCAGAACAACTCCCAGAGGTCTTGGGTTAGGAGGGGGGAAGGTTTTCCTCGTGCTTGGCGAAGTCGGGGTATTAATGGGTCGAAAACTTCTCCGTGCCACTATCTGCACTGAAGGCACAGAGCTCCCCCGGGGAAACCAGCCTTGTGGGCAGCCGCCCGGGCAGGGGGGCTGCACGCTGTACGTGCAGTTGTTGGGGGCAGCAATGAGAGCAAGAGTTATTCAACAGACCACGGACGTCACCGAAAATGTCCATTTCTCAAGCAAGGAATAAGTTTTAGTGCTGAGTTAGAGGGTGGTGGGTTGAGAAGGGAGACATACTCATCAAGCAGGGTAAGTTAATAGGGGAAGGCAATACCGTTTCCAACCTACTAACCCATAAGGCAGTTATTAGCTTATTAAACGCAGACATGCCAGCCTTGTAACATGCAGATCAAAATTAAAAAAGAAAATAGCAGTATGCTAAGTTGGCAGAGGAAGCCTGTGCCCAGGGACTAGCAGGCATTTGCTGAACACTCTTTGCTATCAGAAGCCCCCGAGATGCCTCCTGAGGCGCAGCCCTGATGCTCAGCCTGACTCCTGGCTCTCCCCCCTTCCAGTACAACCACAGCATCCCCCTTCCCAGGCTCCAGCCTCCAGCACAGCCTCCACAAGCTTTCTAGAAAGGAGAAGTGGGAAGAGCTGGGAAAGCAGCTCCCCAAGCCCTTCGCTGCAGGCAAATCACCACTAACGGGGACCCATGGACAACATGCACCCCGAGTGCCAGGACTAGGAGGGAGCAGCAGTGGCACAGCTTCTCCTCCCACCTTGGAAACACACCCCAGCTCCCACAGCCAACAACCTCATGTATGTGCATGTGCCCAAAACAAAGAATGGAGCAGAAGAGATGACTCTACGCAGGTCCAGGGCTAGTATCTTCCGATGCACTTTCATCCACGATCAAACCACAGGCTCAGCAGAGCTAGGTTTCAAGAAACTCTGGCAGTTACAGGCTAAAACAAGCTCGGAGATAATTCCTTCTTCAGCTCTGTCACTTGCAGCTAATAAAATAATCCCAAAAGGCACCACGATGAAACCTCCTCGCTCCTCAACCGTTAGAAGACATTGCATGACTCCAAAGCCAGGCACTCAATCTGGAGTCAGTTAGTGATTACAGCTGCATTTTAAGTAAGTAAAGCGGGGATGAGATGGAGTCTTAAAATGGAGAAGAGCCCTAGGAAAAAAGGGGTTCCTGGGGCCCCTTCAGACGTTGTTAGGAGACAGAAATCACGCTGCTCTAAATACTACATGGAAGAATCTCGGCATTTCTAGAGGTGACATCTCCCACGAGCTCATTTCTCCTCTGCTGCTCTCCAAAGGGCAGGGGATGTGTGTCGGGGCGCGGAGGGACAGCCGCTGGGAATTGAGTTAAGAGACTCAGAAGACTGACCTGAAGTTTCTCATTTCATCTCCCGCAAAGTGCCCCATGGCTATTAATTCTGCCCAAGCGTTTCGCGTCTCCTCCATCCCACACAAATTAATTCACATCACATGGGAGGGGGAGTCTTTTCCTCGCAATGGTATTTATAGGTCAAAATAAAAAGTATTTTTTAAAATATGGGTGGCTGTGGGAGCAGTGCAAGCTGCGGGCTGAGCACACTGAGGGAGCGTGCAAGAAACACGTGAAGGAACTGGGGGGGACAACTGGGGAACTTGGCCTCACTGGTGCTGGGTGCTGAACAAGGACCCACTGCTGAAGCGGCCACCTTCTTTCTTGTGGGTATTTTCTACCTGCACGGTCATCGTTAGCAGAGTGTAGTTAGTGCCTCTGCAGATTGCAGGGCACTGCTGAGGGCAGGGAGCAGTGCAGCACCTGCCCCCCCGCCCCGAGTGCTGACACGTGCAGCAATGTAAACAGTAATTAGGACTCGAGTAACCCAGAAAACGCGTGTTTGGCTCGGTGGAGACATGGGAGCGGGTTAACGAGACGCAGCGGAGGGCTGCAGGAGCCTGCGGAGTAGGACTGGCCCCAGGGATGGGGCAAACATTGCTGCCCTCCTGGCACAGCCGAGCATCCGGACTAATGTCCCTCTCGCACCCCAGCCATGCTGTGCAGATGTTTGCCACCTCTGCCTTTGGCAGTCTGTCCTTCAGCTTTCCAGCAGCCCCATCCACAAGCCGCTCCCCGGGTGTGGATGTTAACGATGTGCCCGAAGCCAGGCGGGACGGGCTGGGATACCCCAAACACCCACAAAGGGCTTGCGAGCAGGCAGCGGGCGAAGACAGCCCCGCTTCACGCACAGCACAGCCCTTCAGCTCACAGCGACAACTTCTCAGCAACGTGACTAACCCGCGCCAGAGCCTACGCCATCCGAAACCAGCTCGGTGGAAAACGACAGAAGTGCACTTGTAATTCCCTTTTCCCCAGCTCAAGATTGAGATTCCCGGTCTATTTATGCAGCGTAACAAGTTACTGCCCAACTGGTACCCGTGCTTGGACCCTCTCACTGGGGTAGGCCAAGTCAAACCACTTTGCGTGGGCTCAGAGCACAGGACGAACGTGCTGCAGTAACCCCGTTAGGCTATAAATATATCTGTCCCTTTAAAGGCTGAGATGTCTCCTCAAATTTCCTTGGTCTTCATCTTCATATCTAGTCACATCGGAAGATACCAGTGTGGGGAAATCAAGTGTCAAAACCAGGTTGCTTCTTCCCTTCTCTCTGGCTTTTATTTAAAGGGAAAAAAGAAAAACAAAGGGGGAGGAAAAAAAAAAAAAGAAAAGAAAGAAAAATAAATGGAAACTGCAGGACTTCCCATCCGAGGTGCAGAAAAGGAGGAGCATGCAGTGAATCACGAGATATACAAACCACAAAACGTTAATACAGGAGAGAACACAGTTTTCCAACCTGGGCTTCAGCACGGATAGTTTCAAAGAGAAGTTTTTCCTGGGATTGCATGGAAATCAAACATACACAGGAGTGAGGAGAGAGGTGGCTTCCCCGAGAACCCCACGAGATCCACCAGAGCTCGGGCAGGGCTGGGAAATGGTGGCCGAGTGCCAAGCGGGATGGGGAAGGAGAGGCTGGAGCATCTCCAGGTCAACAGCACCGGGTGGTTAAGAGCCATTCCATCAACGTGGGGACAAACCTGGCAAAAACCTGCTTGTTGCAGCTACGGTAAGGACAGGAGACGGAGTTAATGGTGTGGCCGTGTCCACGAAGCCTGTAAGAGGTGGCCCGTACGAGTGTGGCTTGGCACAGTTAGCTGTGAGGAGGTCAAACACCCTTTACCCACAGGCACAAGCGCTCACAGAAGGGACTCTGTGAAGCAGGGGGGGTCCCTTCCTCTGGCACTGATGGCAGGAGGAGACGTGAGCGTTACTAACGCATATGGGGAACGAGCTGCAGCAGCTATCTGGAAGATCAAAAGAGGAGGGAAGACGATTTTGCTGGCTGGAGTATAAGATAAATCAGAGCCAAACAGCTTCTAAATTGAACCCTGGGCTCGTGCTGCTGTGACCTGCGGAGGGGATGGGCAGCTCGTGCTGAACAGTAGCCAGAGGAAAGGGGGAACCCAGCACAACTGAATCCAAGTGGTTTCACAATACCTGGTGGGAATCCAGAGGAGCCTTGATATAGGAACAGTATTTCATATTCCTATGCACAAATTAAAGCCACATTTTCAACCCTCTGAAATCTGCACGCATAAAAGTAACTCAGCATATCAGCATCCCCACAAAGTGTATCCAAATTAAGCCCAGAGAGAGGGATGTGAGAAAGAGCCGCGGCTTCCAGGAACGGACAGGCTCAGAAAGAGGAAAGAAAGGCGATAAGGGAAGAGTTACTCCAGCACAGCAAACCAGACAACTGCAGGGGCTGCTACACTCCCCCCTTTACCTTGTTACATCAGGAGCAGTGGTGGGGCGAACGTGCTTCATGATGGTCTGGATCCAGTTGCGGCGAATGCCCGACGTCATGGCGGAGAGGGTGAATTCCCCTTCCTTCGTCTAGGGAGAGAGGAAGACCAGCTCAGAGCTGCTGACTGCACCCACCAGCACCTTCCCACACCCCCCAACATCACCCTGCACCCAGCCCCTCCATCCCTCATCACGCTCATGGTGGGAACTAACATTTCTCAGCCATCCGGCTGTTGTTGCCACAGCTGAGACCCTGAGGCTGAGACAAGACCTTCCCTTTCCCCTCCACCTTTCGTCAACCAAAAAAAGCTGCCTCTCAAACCCAAGGCGACAGCTTTCCAGAGCTTGGCAGGGGATGCAGGGTGGCCTCTCTTAGGTGTTTCGCTTGCCACGGATGAGCATCCCCAGGCAGCAGCCCCGTCAGCCATCCCACAGCCGGACTCTTCTTCCTCCCCGCATTTTACTTACGTGGATCTGGAAGCCGTAGTTTCGCTGAACCGGATACTCAGTAACATCATAGCAGGTGGATAAATCGATTTCTCCATCCAGGTCAGCTGCCTGGAGAGAGAAGAGGCAAAATAAGCAATGCCAAAGCATGGTGGGCTCACAGGGAGGCACACAGCAAGTCCTCGAGAAGCACAAAGTCTGAAGAACAATGCTCCAGGACCTTGGCATCTGGGCAGACAACCTGCCCGGGGTCAGTTTGGGAGCACCTGGGGCTGCCCTGGGTGCAGAGGGATGGGTTGAACACAGATGGGGAAGACACCTACCTCCTCCGCCACGGAATCCCGGTAGTATCTCAGGCTCTGGTCGGTCAGCACAAACCAGTGCTTCTTCCACTAGGAAACAACCAAGATGGGGCAGTTAAAATCCTGCTCCTTCCCTCGTCACAGGTCACCCAGCAGAGATGCCCCGCAGGGAAGCAGCTTGCAGCCTCTCCCCTCCCAGCTCCACATCCAGCATTGCCATGAGGCCCTCCAGGTGGGAAGGGGAGACCCAAAAAGGTGGCAATTCAAGGGATGCCGTGATGGTTTGCACCGCCAGGACCCCAATTTCCCCAGCGCTGCCGCACCAGCAGAGCGCTGGGCCTTCAGCGTCACCAACCTTTCGCGTGACGGTGGAACAACGCAAGAGCCACGGGGGCAGTCAGAGCCTTCCCATTAGCTCCACTGGCCGGACGATGCTTTTAGTGGCTGCACTTAAAGCCTTGGAGGGACTTTTATTTTAATTTTAAAAAAAGCAGTAAAACATTCATGTTTTATCTGCAGTACCTAGAAACTGAGTTGGAGCCTATTCCTGGCCCTTGTTCTATACAAATACGCCTTCTGCACGCTCCCAGCGAGGCACTGGCTTACCCAAGGCAGCTTTCAGTTAACAAAGCACTCGCTCCAGCAGCTGATTCCCCCTCTGGCTACCTACAGACGTGCCCCAGGGCCCAACGCACCGGCAGGAACCCACAGCGGAGCCCAGGCCACGGCGCTCACAGCTGTGAGCGAGTTGCCCTCATTTTCCCTCGATGGGCTGAGCGGGAGGGAAGGGAATCCAGGGAAGGGGCATTTGGAAACAGCCACGGGCACCCACACCGCATCAGCATCGGTGCCCGTCCCTAAGGGTCCAAGAGCAGCACGTCCCGCATCCCTCCAGGATGGACAGGAGGAAAGCGGCAGCGGCTGCTGCCCTCAGTGCCAACTCAGAGGCATTTATTTATTTCTTGGCCTTGCCATTTCCCTGGAGCTCAGGAGACTTTATCTGAGGCTCATTACTGACGCCAAAGAGGTTGCTGGGTCACAAGGGAGGTGGGACTAATAGAGAACAGGAACACGAAACCAGTGCTGCTATCCAAGCTGCCCCAGCTCCCTAGAAACCCACGACACAATATCCAGCCGTGAGGCTCTGAGACCTCCCCAAGACAGAGAACCAGCTACTCCCGCCCCAAAACAAACACTGTTTGCACAGGGCTGGCACACAACCACTGCTGCCTGACCCCAGAGCTATACCAATTCCCTGTCACTGCTCTGCCCAGCATCTGGTTCCTCCCATCTGGAGCACGGCCCAATTCTGATCTACCCTGCAAGAGCATCAAGGCTTTGTCACTACCAAGAGCAGCCTCATGCACAGCCTGCAAAACCGGGATGTTGGAATGAGTGTCAGCTTCCAGAAACCGGGACCAACCACGGTACCAAAGACCAATGTGAAGGGCAGAAGCTTTGCCCGGACTCACCTGCCCGTCCTCGTACTGCTTTGTCAACCAGCCCTTCTTGAAGTTCAGCAGGTCGGGCTGCAAGAAAGGAGAGAGGCAATCAGAGGGGAGGATGGAAGCCTCCGTGCCCAACCGGGGAGCAGGCAACTGCACTGGCTTGATAAAACACAGAGCAGAAATAAAAAGAGACCAGCAACAGTTAAATTGGATCATTATACTGCGTGGAGCTAAACGTTTGCTCCCAGGAGGAACACAGACCTGCTGTACGGTTTATTCAGGCTCTCCCTTTCCTAGCATTTCCCTTGTAATTCCTACTGCGTTACAGAGGAAGGAGAAGCAAGGAATTAGCAAGACTGCAGGCAGTTTTGTCCTTCTATTATCTACTATGAAAGAAGAGCTATGTGCTATTGATGCGAGGCTGCAGGGTTCAAAACAAGGCTGAGTTCCCAAGGCTGGAAATACAGGGAATCCCAGCGCTGCACCACCCAAACGCCACCTGCTCCTTCCTCCAAAGGGGGTGCATCGGGGTGTTGAAGCTCTGAGAAAAGCAACTGCGACAGCGTGGGATAACTCTGGCCAGCCCTTCCTCCCAGGGAAGGATGTGCTGGAAATGCTTTGGCTCCCTCGAGGCCGAGCTCCTCCAGCTGCTCCACGTGCTGCAGAGCGGAGGAGGAAAGGAGAGCAGCGTGTGAAATGCAGCTGTAGCATCTGAAATGAGCCACAGCAAGGGGAGCAATGGAAAATTGGAGTCTGGAAGCCTGTTCCATCAAACTTATGCTGCGGGGTGTCACATCCCACATTCGGGTGCTTCCATGGTGGCAGGAACCCAGCCCCGCTCCACAAAAACACAATGGCAAGTAAATGCCACCTTGCCCTTCTTGAACCCCTAGAGAACTTGAGGAGGGTGTGGATAACTGACCTGATCAGACACAGCGAACCCGATGGGCAGGGGAGAGTCTTGCAATCACGGCTGCAGGCCGTTTTTCTTATGTTGCTACTTTTATAGCAGGAGTGGTACAATAAAGATGTATTTAATGCAAGGAAAAGGTTTTCTTCCCACTGACTGCATGATTTTCTCACCTTCATTAGATGATGTGCACGGCCAATTAATGTGCACTTCTTGCACCTTTTTATTACCACCAAGAATTTGAAAATCACTCTTGAGGCTCTACAAGTCTACATGAAAAGCTACTACAAAAATGCTAAGCTACTGCATTTTTCTGAGAAGTCCTTGAATAGAAGCTGTCTATCCACAAAAAAAAAATAAAAAAATGCAGCTCTTATTTACAGTGGCTGTGTAATCTTTTTGAGAGATTAGCAAGAGTATTTATTTTGTTCCGATAGAAGGGTGGTGAGTGAGAAGGGAGCATTTCTGTGTTTGTTCTGTACTGTTTGCCTCCAGGTCTGGTGAGCATCTGAAATATGCAAAGGGAGGAAGGCTCAGGAAGGCAGTTTCAGCCCTTCCTCGCAGCCTTCGTCCCACTCACACCCACTTGCAACTGCGTAAACATCAAGGAAGCGGCATTAGAAAACTAGGCCACGTGTTTGCTCTCCTTAACAGGCCAAGTGTCAAGCGTGACGCCAAGTCACTGAAACCTGCTCCGAACCCGAGCGTATCCTATGTCCTACGTGCTGGCTACAGGGGAAGCTGCAGACAGTCCAGTTTTCACTGGACCTGACTGGGAAGGGCCTCTCCCGTCCTCCCCCGAGGCAAAGGACATGTCGCCGGTGGCTCACCGTCATAGAGGACTCCGTGGACCTTCTGTCCAGCGACTTTGCCCGGCGATGTGGGGACAGAGGAGACGCAGACACATCCAGGATGGAGCCCACAGCTGCACCTTCGCAAGTGAAGTCCTGTGTAAACAAGGTTAGCCCAGATCAGCGCAGGAACTAGGACAGCGAGTCCCACTCTCTTGGCTCATGGCATAAAAATCCACATATTTAAGGGGCATCTCAGGCTCAGAACAAGTGTCATTTCGTTGGCAATACATTTTTTTGGTCCTCTCAGGCACTAATTTGTTCCCAATATATCTAAGCGTATCTGGGACTCTCTAGACTGTCTGTTCCTTTTGTTACTTCACCCCATCCTGATGTGTCCTGCCATGCCAGGTCTGAAGTTTCCCTCTTTCTATTTGGGAGGAAGTAGAAAAGACAGCCTGATTTTCCACTCCGATCTGTAGCCGGGCCAAAGGAGGAGAGCAGCAAGTAGCAAACCTGCACAGACTGAGCACACACAGCAGTTTGGCTCCTGCATGAGCCTGCCTGCGACTCCCGATCCCCTGCTCCACCCAGGGACAAACCCTATAGCTAAACCCTATAGCTAAACCCTACAGCTAAACCCTCAATTCTGGGCTGCTGGATCCCAGGTGCCACCCTCCAAACCCCATCATGAGACCTCGGCTTACCCGTTTCCGTGGGAAAACCCTCTTCTCGCTCCTGCCCTGCCGTGTCTCACTGGAAAGGGCAGCACCGGCCGACACGTTCGTTTCCATGTGCTCCGCGTTCTCAATATCTAATGCCTCAAATTTTTCAATCACCTGGGATCGTCTGGAAAACAGAGAGAAAGGGGAAACCAGAGCCGGTTTAAACACAGGAACAGCGACTGCGCTGAGCTGTACAATCCCACAAATTTAAGGTTGCAGAATTGCTCGACCCAGTGTTCATGCACACCTCGCTTGTGGTCCCTGTTTCTCTGCAAGCTCTAGCGTGCACAAATCCGGGGCAAAACGCCCCGATCTGACGTGCACCATTTTACCTGCAGCCAAAGTGGGGAAAAACCTCACGCTACTCAGCTCCACAAATAATATCTTAAATATCTAGAAAACCCATGCAAAACCAGCAGTAACTTTTTCACTTGTAAATTTGACAGCCCTTTGAGAAGCAGGGATTATTGGGCAGCTTTGGTTTAAGGTTTATCTTTACTCTCTAGAACCGCAGCTATCGACGACCCCCCCAGGCCACAGAGCAGAGACACATCAGACCAAGCTGGGGTGCGGAGGTAACGGGTACCTGCAGGTCACCCTGTGTGTTCTCAGCAATAGATACCCTGCAAAAACTCAGCCCTGCATGGGTAACGTCCACAGGATTGTACTGAGTGAGAAGTGTCTGTAGGTGCCTCCAGACAAGGGGTCTGGCTCGCAGGGTTCACTAGCTGAAGAGGCAGGAGATGGGGAGCACCCCGTGCAGGGCATCACCAGCAAAACCCCAGGGCTCTACCCTCCTCTAAAACTGGTCTGCAAATCCAGTATGGACAGCAGGGAGCACAACTTGGGCTCTCAGACACCACCTCGGTGGCCCATCACACTGTGGCACGTACATCTCCGAGGATGGAGGAGAACTGTGAAGAAATGTGGATGGAGCAGGAGCCAACCCCAGATCAAACCCAAATGGGATGTTCCTAAGAATGAGCAAACAACAGGCCTTTGCAGGTGGAATTAAAAGCGCCGTTTCAGCACGAAAAATTGCTCGCTGACCCACAGGAGAGGAAATACTGGAATTTTCAAAGGACCTGCTGGTGTCTCCATTTGCATGCCCAGGGGTTTGGGCAAGTATCAACCTCAGGTCTTTAATCACAACCTGGGAACGTGAAGCAATAACCCACTACCAACACACACGCCGGCTAAGCTCCAAGCTGCGAGGTTTAAGCTCCATTTTCAACCTCCCCAAAAAGCTCAATCTGGGTGGGTTCTTGACACAAAATTTGGACACATGCGTGCCGCATCTATACTCGGGGCTGCTTGCTCTGTGTGAACCTCTAATGTGCATGAAAATCACAATGGCAACCACATGAGGGAAACAGGTTATCCAAAGAAAAACATTTTTAACACTTCCCACAAAAAGGAACAGCAGGTTAAGGACTCAAAAAACCATAAGATGTTCAGTTTTCAACCAACATTTGCACCAAATTCCATAAATGAGACGAACAGTCTGAGCACATCACGTCCCCCAGAGGGCTGGGGGCCCCCCCACTGTTGCTCAGAGCCAGGCTGCCAGGACCGGGCACTGAAGCCCAAAACCACAGAGGAAGGGACAAAATCGGTGGGGAAGACTTTGCTTTGTAAATTCAAATGATGTTTTTAGCAGGACATCTGCTACCTCCCAGTTTGCACACTGGGAGTGGGCAGATCCCGGGCTCGCGCAGAGCTCCCAGTCCCCCTGGGATATTCTGCTCATGAGATGCCCATTTACATAAGCCTGTGGAGCATAAATCCACGTCCTCCGTTCACCAACGGACAGGGAACTGTTTTGGAATCACAATTTTTTAACCCTTTTTACACTGGCCCAGCCTTCTCTGAGTCTCAGTTTAGGAGGGAGTAAGAGGTCCATGAATTAACATTGTCTGTGCCCTATTAGGTGAAGGCCTGAAGAAAAACAAATCAGGAGAAAAAAAAAATCCCAACCAAAAAAACATAAAACAAAATCAAAAGCAGGTTGATTTCTCATGAAAGGGGCTGCACCACCAGGTTGTTCTACGGCTTGAGATTGAGATGAGATGGTAGCGAAGCAGGCGAAGTAAAGGCGGACACGTCACACAGCAACACAGCAGGAGAAGGTGGAGAGCAACAAGACCTGGAAGAAAACAAGGCTGGAAAATGAATGAACAGAAGAGGAAATTATATATCTGCATCTACATACAAAACAAAATCAAAATCATTCCAGTAATTCGTCATTGAAAAAGGGAGGAGGAAAATAAATCACTGCAACCAAATCACAGCCCCAAGGGTTAATATCATCCAGATTACAGGAAAGAATCATTTATTTTTTTTTTTTCCCCATTAGCTCAACATTTCAGAGAGGTTACTGCTAGAGATCCTAGGGGGACGGGGAGGGGAAGGGCTCTCCTCTCCTCCCCACCGCGCCGAGGAGCTGCTCCCTCTGCGCAGCAGCTCTGCGTTGACAAAACAAGGCTGCAGACAGGTCCCAAGAAGCGTTTTAAAAGCTGCGGTGCCATTTAGTACTTTCTCAACTAAAAGCTCATCCCAAGGAGTTCCTGGGCCATGCAGGCTGTTAATCTTTTCCAGGCCACTAAACCCGAGCGGCGGATCTCGGCTGTTAGGTGGAGGGGTGCGTGCGGTGGGAAGGAAAGCTATAAAGACCAGCACGAGCTATCGTTAAAGTGATTTTCCTTGATTGGAAGAAAGGGCTTGTTTTTATTGGATTCATTCATTATTTAGCAGCAAGAAAGACAGCGAGTGTCAGGAAAAGGAAGAGTTTCCCAAAGGAAGTTTCCCAAAACGGTCCACAAAAATGAAGAGGAGAGTTATACAAGAAAAAAAACAACTATACTTGCAGGCACTCCTCTCTAGGGGTGGAAGCAGCATTCAGAGCAGAGCCTTACATCTCAAGAAGCTCCAGAGAAGGAATTTGAGAAAGAAAAGTTCTTTTAAGTGATTTCAAGCAGCTCTGCTATTTATTGAGGCTAGAAATACTCCCCAGCCCCCTGACCACGCTCCTACAGCAGATCGAGCAGGCGCCACAGCGGACTCTTGCCAGGATGAGCAGAACGTGGGGTCAACCAGGAAAGCCGGGGTTTTAGAGGCTGCATCCCTGGAAGTGTGCAAGAAAAGCCAAGTTTGCCAACCAGAATTCCCAGTGCTCCCCAGGGAGCTGCAGGAGGCGGGTGAGACCCACAGCAGCACACCCAGAGGAAGGGGGTCCGAGTCTCTGCACCCAAAGGACTCCCCACCCGATGGTGGTCTCCTTCCCAAAGCTGCTGACACCTTCCTGAGATGTGCCAGGATTTATCCCCGCAGCTTCAGGGCCCAGCTGAGATATGGGTCCCAGCATCCAAGGCTGTCCCTGCAGCCCTCTCTGCTGTGATTTTGTGTGCAAAACAGGCTTCAAGTTTTATCCATGGGGTTTCCAAAGAGCTGCCCCAGCTCTTCTGCCCTAGGGATGGGTCTGAAATGGGAGACTGGAGGCACGGCTCGACCTCTCTGGACACAGACCCTCTCCCCCAACCAGTTTGGGGTCCCTGGTGCGGTGCCGGCAGTGCGGTGCCGGCCCCGTGTGCCAGCAGAGGGAACTCGCACTCCGCCGCTCTGCCAAAATCATGGAGATTATCTCTCTTTTTTTTTTTTTTTTTTTCCCTGATTCATGTTTCTGAGCAGCTGTGAGCTCAGACGTCGGCACGGGGCGTGGAGTCAGCGTCAGGTACAAATGGTCAACATGGAAAATTTCCAGTACGGTCCTGGACATAAGTCATGTAATATCTCTTGCTATAAGGAAACAGGGACAAGAAGCTTGAAAAACAGCTTTATCTGGAGCTCAGCCTACAGGTGTGTCGCTCAGGATGCAGCACCGGGTACCTAAAATAATTCTTTTTCATCCATCCCTCTGACACTCACACTGATTTACGGTGGGTAAACGGAAAATGGGAGGAAGAGCCGAAAATACCAACAGAATCAGAGCAAGTTCATCTGGTTGCACTGAGAGATGAAAGGCCGATCTGAATGATGCCCGGCTGGCGCCTATCGGGCTGGCATGTAGGCAAGCGATTTCAGGCAAGCGTTCCCAGACGTGTTAGTGGGTTACTGAGAAGGATTATTAGAAATGGTGTTAAACCTGGGGGGAAAAGCTGACCCCACAGCACAGAAATAAGTTATTGTATTTGCCCAACCTCGAACAGCACAGCCCGAGCTCGGAGGAGAAAAATGGGAGGGATATGTGGACTAAGTAAACTCAAATTTAAAAAGCAGCCAAGCCAAGCTGAGCAGGGTGCTGGCGAATGTTAATTCTCTGGTGCGACGTGGGACTGCCTCTCTGTGCCCTGATGAGTCCACCCGAGCTCTGGGACACACGGTTCCCCCACCCACGCCACCCACATGGCCCAATTCCCAGGTTACCGGAGGAGACAGCAAACGTGCCCGTCCCTAAACACCGCTCGTCCCTGCTCACAGCACACTCCTTCGGCGCCATGGGCTGTGATCCCCAGCCAAACCCTCTGGCAGATGGGGACCCCTGACCCTACTCTTTGCCATCACCCCCCTCCCCAACACTGGACTGGGCTCAGCCCTGTGGGCAGCCAGACCCCAGCATCTGGCACAGAGCTCGCTCCTCTCCCTACACCCATCCTGCTCTGATAAAGGCCCGGGGCTGAGATGGGGGAATTTTTGCCAATACTGATCAAGCAATAAAAACCTGTTAACAGCCCCAGGAGCCCAGCTGGGCTGGGAAAAACAGACTCTCCCTGGGAAAAGGCACCCGCCAGCAGGCAATGAGCGGGGCTGACATGAAAAAAGGACAGTCTCTGGCAGCAGCATCCTCTCCTGGGCCCCGTTATCTGTCTGTAAATCTGCTCCTCCCTGTCCTCGGCTGGCACATCCCAGCTCCGAACTGGATCCCAGTGCTGCACGATACCCCCGGGGCTGGAGCCAGGGACTGTCGGCACCAGAGGAACATGCTGTCCTCTCACACAGGGGCAGGAGCTGGCCAGGGCATCCTGTGCAAGAAAACCCAGCACGGACACCATTTCACCCACACCTGAGCCAACAGCGCTGCACCAGTTCAGCCTGCAAACCAGCAGTCACTGGTCCTTCCTCAGCCCCGTCCCCAGCCAGGGTGGCCAAAGGACCCATGTGGCATCCTTCTTCTCCATCATGGGGAATAACCCAATTCCCAAGGCAGAGGAAGCCAAACCCATGCTCTTCTCCTTTATTCCCAGCCCAGCACTGGCTGCGCATGGAGCTGGGCTGGGTTTGGGATCCTCCTGCCGACCGGCAGCATCGGCACAAAATTACATGGTGCTTCCCAGCCCCGCTCCCAGCTCTCGGAAGCCAGGCTGGAAAACAGTCCTTTAGGGGCTGGGAAGAACTAGAGAAGAAGCTCTTGCTGAAACCGTGCGAGAGAGAACATGCCCGGAGGAAAACCAGGGCAAGAAAATCAGACTGGCAGGCGGCCCTCTCGCCTGGGGGCTGTCTCCCGGTTTGCTCTGCTGCCCTCGCCGTACAAATGCGTCTCTCCCAGGGCAAGTCGAGCCCATCCTTCGCCTCGCCCGGGGAGCACCAGGCACGCCGGAGCACGGTGTGGGCGGACACCCTCCCCGTCCTCCTCCGCACTAAGCTGTTTTGCTGCGCCCTGCCTCAGCGCTGCACCCGCCTTCTCCTCTCCCAGATTAATGCCCTGACATTTTGAAACCTCTCTCAGCTCATTAGGCAGTTGCGTAACGCGCCCGGCGCTAACACCATTTAGAGAGCTAACCTAATTAATGGTGCCAGCTGCCAGCATGTGCCGTGCCGGGGAGGGGATGGAGAGGGTGGGCTTGCTCGCCAATATGGCCACCAAACGTCACCCACCTCAGCCAGCTTGTCCCCAAAGCAGCCAGGCAGGGTGACACCTGCCTTCTGGCACTACTGAGGACATCCCAACCGCCTGGTCAGTGTGGATGGGCATCCCTAAACCCAGGAGAACTGGAATACAAAGGTGCTTCACCCAGTAAATACCGTCTGCTCCCTCCTGGGCTGCGGCAGGGACCCAGCCTCGCTACTGTGGCAAACATGCAAGGAGGAGATTAGCCACTCATCCCTTACCTTCTCTCATTGCCAAAGAGCCGGGCCACTTCTTCTCTCCCAGGGCTACGGGCCCGGGTTCTCCGCTCTAGCCGCTTCCTCTCCACCTGGAAGGCCTCACGATTACTGATCCTAATGGCCTTGGGAACGTCGGCCAGGGTGGTGTATTGCCGGCTGGCTTTAAAAGAAAGGGGACGCCCCGATTTTTCAGCTCCCCTTCCTACATCTCT
Organism: Numenius arquata; assembly: GCF_964106895.1. Classification (NCBI taxonomy): domain Eukaryota; kingdom Metazoa; phylum Chordata; class Aves; order Charadriiformes; family Scolopacidae; genus Numenius; species Numenius arquata. Next base: position 4,951,142 of record NC_133589.1, on the reverse strand, counting down.
GCTGCCGGAGTCCTTGTGCATGGGGCAACTGCTCTTCGAGTCCAAGGAGTTCAGAGAGAAGCTGTGAATCATTCGGTCGCCTGCTCTGGTACCTGGGGAAGGAAAGGGCTGGGCATGCTCCTGTGAGGGCGATTTGGGATAACTGTACCTGTTGTTCGGGGTGCTGGGGCTGGGCGGGCTGGGAGGGGGCGGCAGCTGCTGCTCTTCCAGCTTCGAGTCTTGCTTGGTCTTCTCCAAGGAAAAGTACCCGCTCTCCACACGCGTCTTCCGCCCACAGTCTATCCGGTCTCCATTCATGGAGCTCTCCTCTAAAGGACAAAGAAGTCACCGTGCTTGGTTTCAAGTCCGAGTTCTGCTTTTAACAAAACATACCCTGATTCCGCCCAGGACAGGGGCAGGAAATGAGAGCAGAGATGGTCTTGGGCCCTAGCCCCACGCTGTGCCACCTCTTGCACCCTTGCCTTTTCCACCCTGACCACCCTTCATGCTAATGGAGATGGTAGGACAGTCTGCAGGGAATTGGGGATGCTGGTCCAACCCCTGGTTAGGCTTGCACAGATGAAAGACCCAAACCTTCAAACCAAGAAATGGATGGCTGCAGTCACTGCTCTGCACTGATTTCCATCCCTGTCCTTACCAGCCTGGCATCGACCACAGCTCCATGGGTGCAAGGTGATGGACACCTTGCTCCTGGCTGCCAGGAGAGGATGGGAAGAGTCCCCCTGATCTGAGCGGGCAGATAAAGGAAATGGCCGCAACGTGTGGGACCTGTCCACGGCCCCAGCAGGAAGAGTCCCCAGCCCATATTGTTCCAGGGAGAACAATGCTGCGGCCATGGCGCCTTCCAGGGACTCATCGGGGAGACCAAATATAAACAGGGCCCTGACGCAGGGGCCAGAGGAGGAAGCAGCACTCAGGGCTTGGCAGCCCCGACAGCCAGGCTGAGTGCAGCGCCGCCCCGCTCACTCCGGGTGCCCCAGGGGTGGATGTGGAGGGGCTAAAAAAGGCATTTTCCCCCCTCATTTTGCCCCCACCATGAGGACAACATCACCAGCGAAGGCGGGCAGCTCCATCTCCCTGCCAGGGCAGGACTGGGCACCATGCTGTGATTTTCCAGCATGTGATATCAATTTTTTCCTTCCTGAACTTCAGCCCGTAACGCCTCGCTCCGGTCCCCGCACAGCAGGGATGAGGTCTGCCTCCCCCTCCTTGCTGGGATGCTCCAGGAGCTGAACCCATGGAAAACTTTTCCCTGTATGGTGTTTTTTTGCCAGCTCAGCTGCCTGAAACTGGGTCACCGCAGCATCACACCAGTGCTGGCACCCCTGTCCCTCACCTTCCTTGCTTTCCAGCACGGGATCCTTCAGGGAGCTGGCAGCCCCGGCCTGGCCTTGCACCGGGCTCGGTGCCGGGCTGATGCCGCTGCCTCCATCTGTTTGGTCTTTGCCCCTCATTTCTTCCTGCCAAAGTGTGGACTTGGTGGCAGGGACCTTCTCCGCGCTGGGGATGTTGCTGCTGGTCACGGCCATCTTAGCAGGACCAGGCTCCTAAAGAGAACGGAGAAGACAGCAGGGTTAGAGGGGTTTGTCCCAGCTCCGCATCCAGGGTCCCCATCAGGCTGTCCCCAGAGGTGTGGGTCCCACACAGCCTGGGTGCTGGCCACGACAGGTGTCATGATGGGACAGGGATGGGGCTGCTCAGCCATGTGCCACTGCCCTATTCCCACGGGGACAATCTTGCAGGTGGAAACCCTGCTCCAGGATTTCCTCGGCCAAAGGGACCATCGCCGCTCTCGCAGCGAGAGAGGAAATGTCCCTCGCTGTCCCTCCCTGGGGCGGGCTCCCGAAACCGGCCGCACCACCCCACACATCCAGCTGGGAAAAGATCCAGAGCAAAGGTGAGCCGACAAATGATGGGAACCTTTGGCCAGGCGCTGCGGCAGCAGAGGGGCTCGCTGGCTTTGTTTTTGGATAGGAACTGCCCCTCCCGGCATGGCGCACAGGACGCTGTGGCCATTGACACGTAACTCCTTGGGAAAAGCTCATTTCGTGCTCACACAGCTCAGTCCCGAGCGAAGAAAAGCCCATGCCCTTCCCTGGCATTCAGCTTCCCAAAAGCCGTCCCATGCACACATGGGGCCCTGCACCCGAATTCACGTGCAACGCTGCAGACCCGCAGAGAAACAGGTCTGTTGGGTCCTGACTCACGGGGAACCTGGAAATGCTCCCGTCACCTCCGCCAACACCCAGTTTGGGGTGACAGTGCACCCTCTGTAATTGATGCCAATAAACACAGCGTCCCCCGTTTCCCTCCGCATGTCCCCGGTCCCTCTGTGGGCTGGCTCACAGGCAGCCGCTGCCTTTCTCAAATACAGACCAACACCAGGCTCCTCTCCCAGGTCCCATCTGCCAGGACTGAATTTTCTCAGCGTTACAACTAACGTTAAAAAAAAAAAAAAAGAAACCAAGCTATCGGGATGGAAGAGGAAACTAATTCCCTGCCACCAGCAGCCGTGTCGTTTGTCACAGCTGGTTTGCTTTGGGCCACTGATAAGAAGAATAAAACCCAACCGGCGCTCTACTCCTCCCGGGTGTTTCGGCTACCTAACAGGCTGCTTGTCTTAAAAAGGAAATACAGCATCGCGTTGAGCTTTATGCTATTTTAAAACAATACCCATCATCTTAAATGTTTCTCTAGCTCATGAGGGGCTCTGGAGCCCATCAGACGATGATGCCATTTTGGTGGCCGCAGCCTGGGCAGCCCAGGTTCGGCGCACGCCCCAGAAGAGGCAGCAGCTCTCACAACTCCTTTAGGGTTTGGCTTTGTTCGCTAGCAGATGTTCTGCCGTTGTCGTATCAAGCTTCTGCGTTAGCAGATTATTTTCCTTAAAGCCACCAATAAATCAATGACAATTAACCCCCCTCCAAAGTCTCTGGATGGTGGGAAGTTTCCTGGCTTGTTTCCCTTCCCTGCAGCAGGAGGAACCCAGGAGCACCCGATCCAGCAGCCGTACGCTGGGGACACAGGCTGTGAAGAGCATCCCCTCCATCCCCTCTCCCACGTCAGCAGAGCCACCGGTGGGTTTTAGCCCTGCACCTCTAAATCAGCATTTGTAGGGCTGCGCCGGGGGATCTCCCAGGGAGCGGGTCCTGGCTCCGTGCACAGCCACAACAAGCAGCAAATGACCTCAATTTTTAAAAAAATCCCCTCGGAAATTTCACTGCAAAGGAATGCAGTGTTGGAGGTAAACGATCCCGAGTTCACAGGCGTCCTGCTCGAGGGGATGCTGCTTGAGCAAGGGGGTTGGACCAGACAATCTCCAAGGGCCCTTCCAACCTCAACCACCCTCTCATTCATTGATCCGAAAGCTCAAAGCTAATCTCCAGCTCAGGATATGTATTTTTATATATTCCTTACACACACCCCCATATAATTATTTGTAGATGTGTATTTAATTAGACAAAGATATGAGGGCCAAAAAGCAGTCTATAAGCAAGCAGAGAAATTAACTCTTCGCCGCTCAGCAGTATGAAGAGCTACAAAAAGGAGCATGGACCAAAATTGGCAAAACCATCCTCCAGTTGAATTAAGTATGTCTGGGCACGCTCTGCTTACCCGAGCCTGCCGCACCCCTGTGCAAACCCGTCCTGCAACACAGAGCAGTGCCTCAAATCCCAGATTTCAGCCCCAAATCCTGTCCCGATTTCCCAGGGACAGCAGGAAAGCAAAGGCAGTAAGCCCAGTCTCTCCCGCTGCCTGCAGCGCTCGGCCGGAGCACGGCAAAAGCTGCAAGAGAAACCTGCCCTTTTCCCCCTACGACTGCAACCTGCTCGCAAAGCAAAGGTGAAAACACCTCTAGGGCTGCACCCAACAACTCCTGTCCAAAAATCTGCAGCTGGAGTGATATTCCCAGCTTCGCTTGCATTGCGATCCCACCCCGGTGATCTTGCAGGGGGAAGATGCAAAACGATGGGGGGAGCTGAAAATGGCCCTGTTGCCCCAGGAACGCCTGGCTGCAGGCAGGCTCTGCTGTAGCACAGACATGGAAAAACTACATGGGAGTGAGAAAAAGCAGAAATATCCATTGTTTCAATTTTTTTTTAAAAAGCACAAAGGTGTCTGTCCCTCCCTAAGTGGCTCTCAGACATGATCCGCTGCCAGATTAGCGGGTGGCCATCTTTAGAAAGAAATCAGGCTTTCTCCACTGACACATGGAGAGCAAGCTGAACAGCAGCCAACTTCAGGAGAAGCCATTTCACAGAGGGGGATTTGGTGCTGATTTTCTCCCCAGCATCCTTTCTCCTTCCCTGGACCAGCTGCCTGGCATTGGCAAAATTCAAGACACCGAGTAGAGATGCTTATTCTGCCTTTGCAGGTTGCTCCTGAGTGCCCGAAGCAGGACAGCATCCATCCGGCAGCCGGTCCCACATGGAGGTTGGTTTTGCAAAAGTGAATTTGAGAGTTTTTCTGGTGCTACGGGGCCGGCAGCGATGGGATGGAGAAGGTGGAAGGAGGGTAGGAAGCGGGATGATCCGCTCGGGGCAGACCACCCTGCCACCAGGGTTTGTGCTCACCCCATCGCCAAGCACCTGGGGAGCCCGTCCGCCTGCGGGGAGCCAGCATCCTTCCCGCAGTCGCTTCCCTTATTTGGTGCTCAGGAGCTCGGATCCTGTACGGTTTCCAAGAAGTTGCCATGGTGATGAAATGTAACCCAGAATGATGTTTTTCTGGCTCTGCGCCCCTTCTCCTCTCCGCTCCGTCCCCCCCCTGAACCCAGCCTGTATTTAGCCTTGTGCCAGGGATGGGGTGAGCATCCCTGCCCTGTTGCATCAGCTCGCCGGGGTGCCCCGAATGCGGCAGCCCCCTCCCTGGGGCTTGAGGACAGGCAACTCCTAACACACCAGCTCTTGGCCACGGAGGGAGAAGGCATCTTCCCTGCAGCATCACCAGAGCCAGCACTCGAGGGGCTGTGACGACCCCAGCTCTTGGCAGGGGGTGGCTCAGACCTCCAGCTTGGTGTGCGAAAAAGGGATCATCTTCCCCCTATTTTTTTTTTTTTTCCTAATGCCCAGAAGCTCTTTATCTGGTGCAATGGTGGAAACCTGCTTCAAAAAAACACCATACAAAACCCACACATGGCCCAGTTTGCACCAAGATCATTCCAGGGACTTCATCGAAGGGGACCTGAAAACCGGGGCTCAGGGGAGCCCCGATGCTGTTTCCAGTCCCCCAGTGCCGCAGCCTGGCTCGTCCGGAGGAGCCCTCCCAGCCGGTCCCCTGCGGCAGTGGGACACTCGCCCCGAGGTCAGGCGGCGTCAGGGACACGGCTGTTCTCAGCCCCGACGAGGGACGAGGGTGGCCTCGGGGTCACGTTCCCCATCTGTGGGATTCTCCCCCACTCTGGCCACGTGGGAGCCCGGCAGGAACGAGTGAGTCACGGCCAGCCCCGCTTTTTACCATTTATAGTCAAAGTGAGCACGAAGCCACCGCCGGGTCCCTGGAGAGCCCGGCTCCGGCCCCCAGAGCTCCCAGCCTGGCCCTGGCCTTTAGTATTTTCCTTTCATTCCCATTATCTCTGGGGTCATCTGAAAGCGGGTAACCGGAGCCCAATGGAATTTCATCCTGTTTTTGCCGAAACAGCCCATGAACGGCCAGCACCTCTCCCTGGTCCCCCATGGGGACCACATGGCTCTGTGGCCGCTCCGGGGACAGGGTGTGCAGGGCCACTGCCACATGACAGTGCCTGGGGGGGCAAAACATGGCCCCAAAGCAGCCAGGAAAGCAGCAGCAGCAGCGTGTGACCCTGGAAGCGATGACCAGGAATTAATTCACACCATCCTGCGGATCTGGCTGGCCCCCTATCCCTCACCCCGATGCAGGCAGCATCAGGGGGCCAGCAGCCTGCTGGTCCAGCTGGTTTGGGGGCATCTTCCCCAGGAGCAGAGCAATGCTGTGGCCCTCAGAGGAGGCAAGGGACCAGGCAATCACGTGTGTGTCCCCCTGGGGTTACCTGGGGAGTCGGGGGCTCTACCTTCCTCTTCTTCTTCTGATTCTGCTTGTTTGTCCTTGGATAGACTATCAGCATCTCCAGCCACCTGCGGGCAAAGAAAGCAGAAGGTGAGGTCTGTGCCAAAGCTCGCCCTGTGACGCTCGCGCTCAACCATGGGCTGTAACGTGGCTTCCCACAGGCTGCGGACCCAAAAGCTGTTTCCCCCCAACAGGTGGCTCTGACCACACTGCCCAGAGAGATACTGCCCTATCCCGTCCCCGGGGCAGGCTGCCTGCAAGCTCCAGAGACGGAGCATCCACATTTCATCCCTAACCCCAGCTTTCCCCGGTTTGTAACTTGGCCATAAGCACAAGCCCAAGCTGGAGCTGGAGCTGGGGACACAGAGGAGCTCAGCTTCTCCAACCTGGTCAGGGTCAACATGATAAATAGTACCCAGAAATCATCCCAACCAGCTCCTGGGGGAAAAATGAGGCAGGACAGGAGGGGAGGAGGGATGACCCCAGGGTGCTTTGGCTCAAACCCTGCTCACTGCAAGAGCAAGGCCATGGCCAAGGCTGACATGGGACAGGGATTCAAGGATCCTGAAAGAGAGCCGAGAGGGACAGAGCCTTCAGCAGGACCTTCCCCCTTCAGCGATGCCAACACTGCACACAAAGCGCTTTTGTCCAAGAAAGAGCAGCGTGAACTTGGCATTGAGAAGTCCATTCCCTGCACAAGTTGCTTGTTTGGGGGACCCTCCTGTGCCCTCCCCACCGCGGCCTGACGACCTGCCCCTGCATCTCTGTGATCTCCACAGGGATCCATGCATCACTGGGAAACATTCCCGCTTCAGATGTCCCTGCTTCGCTCTCCTGTTCCCCCCCACTTCACACGCTGCTGCTGTAAAGCGTTTTGAGATGACCACATCAAGTAGGTTTTGGTTAAGCAATAAATGCCAGAAGCATGCAACGAACGTAAAACAAATTCTCCCCCGGCCGGCGAAATCTTCCTGTCGTGCTGCAACTGCAAATGAAACCCGCCTGGCTGGGACCCAGAGTGGGGCTGTTTGGGGATGATTAATGCTTGCAGTCAGGAGCAAATGCACTGCTTCAAAATCCAGCGCCGGGCCAATGAACAATAAATCAGCCCCACCTTGCTCTGCAATGCCTCTCCCTCCTGCATGGCGGGCAGGAGCGGCAATAAAAGGCTGAGCTGTGAACGGGAGCGTGGGGAGAGGGAGAAGAGAGCAGGCCATGGGGGCTGGCCATGTTTGGGGGCACAGCCATTGCTCCTGCCTTGGCTGGAGGAGAGGAGGGGGCTCCCCTGTGCCACGATTCCCCAGTGCCTCTGCATCCCGGCTCCATGGCTGCTGCCACCCCACAGCTGTAAATAGGGCCAGAAGGGGGGCCGTGCTGCCGCAGGACAGGTCTGCCAGCCCACGGACGGGGAATCAGCCACACTCATGTGTCTCAGTAGAGCAGGGAAGTTTCGAGGCATGAAAACACGCATCTGATCAAAAAACCTAAGCTCTTGGTCGAAAAATGCCTATTTCAACCAGCATTTACCAAAACGGGGGGAAGTCACAATCAAAGAAAATGCTTGGAAATAGAAATCACCTCAAAGAAAGCACTGACTCTGCTGCTGCCAGGGCTTGGGCAAGCAGGAGAGTGCTTGGGAAGAGTGGGAGACCTGGGAGACTGCCTTGGGAAGAGTGGGAAAGAGCGAGCGCTTCATCCCTTCAACTTTCTGCTCCAGTTTCAAATGTCAACAAATTCTTGGAGGGAGGCTCCGAGCTCCAGACATCCCACATGGGAAATGCTCACAGGTGAGCAGCAGCACCATCACAGCCCATCGTTGTGTGCTGGCGGCTCAGCTCTCCCACAGCTCTGCATCCTCACCAGCGCCAGCTCCAACCCAAGCCGGCACGTGAACGATGGACGAGGATGTTTCTAGGTCACCATCCAACACCTGGAGTCAGGAAATCTACCGCGATTTGCTCATTTTAGTGGCCTAATCTTGAGTGTTGCTGAGCAACTGCATCCCGGTGGCAGGAGCTCCTAAGAGCGATGGTATTTTAATCGTCCTTGGAGGTCAGATGCTCTGCTGGAACCAGGGGGTGGGCTGCATCCCCCCCTCTGCCTCCCTGCCCCACAGGGATCAAGCCAGGGAGAGCCGGGCGCTGCGAAGACAAATCCGAATGGGGATGGGGTAAATGCAGAGCAGGCAGCTTCAGGAGGCCACGTCCACCCAGGGATGGATGAGAACCAGAAGGCGTGTAGCCCTTGGGGTTGGACACACCAGCCCCGGGACTACGGGACCTGCTGCTGGTGCGGGAACAGGACCTGTGCCAGCGGGCTGCATGCCTGATCGATGCTGTCCTAAAAGCACCATGGGGTCACCCCAGCACCCATCAGCTTCAACCCTGTCCTGGTGTTCACCCTGTGGCCAAGCTTCTTCCCCTGGCCAGCTGCTTTCTGCTGGGGCTGAAGCTGCCATGGCCAGCCCAGGAGAACCTCGGCATCAGATGCACCCTCTGAACATCCCACAAACGCTCCAGTGTAGCTCAGCTCACTCCTGGGGGGAAATGCCGCAGGGAGTGTTGTTCTGCAACGGGGTGTAGGATATTGCCCAATGGCAGACAACAAAAGTGACTTGAAAACGGTGGCCTTCATAAGTAATGAGTGACTCAGGAGCATCTCAGCTCCAGGGCCTGGCCAAGGCTCCTGGCGGAGGCTGAGCTTCCTTGAACACTGGCTCTGAAAGGTGGCCGGCATGTTGGGAAGCCTCAGGCTCCAGCCTGGCAGAGCCGAGCACACACAAAAGGTGCAGAGGAAGGACTCAAATCACCCACCACCACACCGGTGTCCGCTGAAGTCAGTGCTCATGCTCACAGTGTAAATCTGGTGGCTCTGGGGATGCTCAAGCCCCCTCTCTGCTGCACAGCACCAGACAATGGCAGGGGTCCACCAGCCAGGGGAGCAGGGAAGAGGGAAGAAACCTGGTCCTTGCCAAAAAGGTGGAAAAAATGGAGCTGAACTCCAGTGAGACAGCAGCTACAGCCAGCCCCCAGGACTGTCCCCCCAACAGGCTGCGATCGTCACTCGGGGATCACCCTCTGTACACACTGCCACAGCAACCGGCCTTGGGCAAGGTCCTACCTGCCCTCCTCTTCCTCTCGGCAGAGGGAAGAGCCCCACAGCAGCTCAGCCCAGGACCTGCACTCACCCGCTGATGATCTCCTTGTTCTCAGCCCGGATGAAGTGCTCCTTCTCCGGCGTCAGGATGCACAAGGAGAATTTCTGCCCTGTCCGTCCCTCTCCGTCCACCACATCTGTGCACTGGTTCATGTTGATGGTGCCCTGCGGGAGCGTTGTTGGCTGCAAGGGGAAGGAGAAAGGAGTAACATTTAAGGAGAGAAGAGCAGATGAGTGCAGACTTGAGCCCTAAAACCTCTCCTGGTGGCCACCAGGATCCTCCACACCAAGATGCTCTGCCCACGAGTACCCAGACCCATCTGTGCACCGTGTCGGAAGACAGCAAAGCCCTGTGCCACCCGTCTGGGGACACAAGCAGCAGGTACAACACCTGGTAGACCAGTCCAGCTTCTCCTATGCTCAACGCCCCAAGGATGGCTGCCCCGCTGCAGCATGGGGACATCAAGGCAGGGTACTGTGTGGCTGGCTTCAGGTTTGCAGCTGCAAACCATCTGGGGTGGTGGGGTGGCACCAGGGGACAGGGGGTGGCAAAGACTCCAACTACCCTCAGCGCAGGATGGCTCTGACACTAGAGACAGACAGACACGCATGCCAAGCTTTTTCCATTGAAGTAAACAAAACATGGAGTTTGCCAGGGAGGGACCACAGCGTGGAAGGGCCTGATAGGCTTTACAAACACAGTGTCACCTCCTGGCCCCCTTGCTCCAAGCAGACACAGCGGAGTGGGACAGGCAGTGGCCTCCCTGGCCTGAGGGGACATGGAGGGACCCAGAGGGGTGTCAGCACTGACGAGAGCTGACAGGTCCATCTGGAGCGGCGCTGGCTCATCCGATTACAGCGTGGCCACCCGCTCCCGGTGCATGGTGCCCGCAGCCCTCCCTCCCCAGGCAGTGATGCCACGTCTCCCCCATCCCCAGCCTGCCTGTGCCCCACCAGGCTCGGTGACACTGGGGTTCCCCTGACATCATGGTGTGAACCTGCACCTGGGGCACAGATGACCGGGCGGAGGGACCCCTCCAAGGTGCCAACAGCACCGAAGGAGCACCCAAAGCAGTCCATGGCCACCTCCTCACGCTGCTAAAGCCTCCTCCTGCCCTCCAGATGGCCGGGCCAACGGGGAGGTGGATTTTTGGCAGATGCTGTTAAGGTTTTTATCACGGAAATCAGCTCCCCTGCCAGTAAAACCTCTCCAAAAGCAGCCTGCGCCACGCAAAGAAGGGGTGATTGGGGAAAGCTTGATGGCCCCAGTCTATGACCCCAGGAAATTCAGATCAGTCCCCTCAGGCCCCCGTTTTACCCATCTGCGGGCCACGGGAAATAGCCCCCTTCCCCAGGAAAAGGGCTTTTCCTGCTGCTGTGTCCCAGAGTGGGAGCATCCTACGACAGCCCAGGGGTGGCATGTAGCCATCACGGGTGCTGCAGCACTGGTGCCCAGCATGGGCACACAAACGGGACAGGTCATACATCAGGGACACCAAAACCATCTCTTTTCCTTTGTGGAAATCACCATCAGCACCCACAGACCCCATGAGAACGAGGGAGGGAAAGCAAAGCTGATCCCAGACCCCCGGCACGTCGCAAGCACAGCCGCCCGCCCTGCACCACCACGGGTAGTCGGCTCCTAAGAGGATTTTTTTGTCTTAGACAACAAAAATAAAACCCCGCTTTCCGGGAGCTATAAAAACCCAACGGAAAAACTTTCTCCTGCTCCAAGTGGAGTCTCAGAAACGTTTTTGTCTCACTGGCCTTCGGCACAGCCAAGGCCTCCAGGACTGTAAGGTCTGGGACCAACCTCCTTCCCCATCCAGAGCATTTTTGCACCAGGGAATGCATCCAGGATGGGGAAATAAAAGGGGATGAGGGCAGCTCCAGGATGGAGTCCCGGTCCCTCATGGGGACCCTGGGCCACTCAGTCCCTCTTACCATAGGCACCCCTTGATTCCCCAGGAAGCCCGGCAGGGATTTGGCAGGGAGCTGGCACAGGAGGAGAGGAGGAGACAGACGGCTCCCTGCAAAACCCGCCTGCTCTCCTCTCTCTAACCCCACAGCAGCGTTCAGGGCGGCTTCCCCAGCCCCGACACAAGCACACCTGGAGTGGAGGAGCCGGTTTGGGGCCCCCGCCACCACCGGGCCAGCCCAGTGAAGTGGTTTTGCCACGCACCCCTCCTCGTGAGGGTGAATGCTGGCATCTCGCACAGCCTGACGCACGGGTCCCCATCCACCGAGCTGGGACGCCAGAAGAGGGGCTACGAGAGCAAAGCCAGGGCTGCCCCCCTTGCCCCTATGAACAGGGACAGGATGGGCAACAGGGAAGAATCCTCCACCCCACGGCAGCCCCCCTGTGCCCCCAGCAGCAGATGAAACCTGACGGACCAGCAGCATCGCTTGCTCGGGATGTAAATTCCTTTACACCATTTATTTCCTTCCTTGGAGGCAGCGCAGGCACTTTGAAGCAAAGTGAAATGCAGATGGTGCCAAGTGGAAAGGTGCACATGGAAATTTCACTGAGGAAAAGGATGGGGCTCAGGCATCACTGCGCCCCAGGAGCACCTCAGATCCAGCTGGGGATAGCCGGGCGAGGAGCTGGCGATGGCGTACTGCTGCTCTCCCTGGGGAACCAGGGGAATAGGGATGGCCCTCCTGTGCCGAAGCTGTGGGCGGTGGTGTGGGATCAGGGGAGATGGGAGAGATTCTGGAGCAGAGGACGAGGACACACAGACCCCTTTCCTGCCTCTGAGCATCTGTTTCCGCACTAGGGGGTTTCTGAGGGCTGGGGATCCCCAGGGAAGGATGAGCAGAGCTGGTCCCACGGCAGGTAAGGACCCCATGGCTCCATCAATTGGACGGGAATAAATAAATGCAAAAGCAGGGAGGTGTCATACAGCTGAAACACCAAGACAATAACAAGGTTGGGACTTCAAGCAGCCCTTTGAAGAGCTTTGGTAGAAGGCCGAACCCGGCATCAGACCCCCAGGGCCATGGGGAGGCTTTGCATCCAGGTGAGGCAGGGGTGGATGCTCAGGCTCAGCTCCAGCCCCAGCTGCTGGCTTCTGCTGGTGTCCACCTTGGGGACAGCCCTGTTCCCAGGTGCTGGCCCTGCCTTTGCCATTTCTCATGCTGTTGTCAGTGGGATGAAGCATGCAGCTACTCCCTGACTGGATCTGGTGCCTAGGTGTGGAAGCACAAGAGGGTGCACCAGCAGAAGAGACACCATTACAGGCACCATCACGAGCAGCAGCTCTCCTCGGTGCCACCAGCCACCTCTGGCCGCTCACACGTGCCAGCGCACGGAAGGCAGCACCCACATGATATGAACAACTACAGCTCTCCACGCTGCCAGTATGAACAGAGGAACTGCAGCCAAGAAACAATCGCGTTGCTGTTTCCCTCTGGTATGACAGATCCGTATTTACACACACACGTGCTTGCAGCGTCTCTCTCCATACTACACAAAGCTTATAGTACGCTCTCTTCCTCCTCCTCCTCCTCCTCCTCACCCTTCCCAGGTGCCCAGGACACAAGTCACACCACGCTCTCCACATCCACAATCCCAGCAGCCTCCAGACGAGATGCAGGGACCTTCAGATGGATGCTCTTAGGATACAGAGCCCAGCAACTGCAGCATTCCCCACCCTGGACAGAGGAAAGGAGGGAAAGAAAGAATGGGGACCTCTTCAAGCCCAACAGAAGAAATCCCAAGCGGGGCATTACTGTGGAGACCCGGCTGCTGCGGCAGGAGGATGCTCTGTGGGCCATGAACTCACGGGCGCAGGGGCTGATGCTGTAAAGTCAACACAGTTTATCTGCACAAGACCCTTGCTTCCATATGGTTTTGCAGGGCTGAAGTAGAAATACAGCATTATTTAGATTCAAAAATTTCCTAATTTTCTCCAAGTACCTTCCCCATCATTTCTAACACACAGGAGCTCGATCCAAAATACAACAGAGCTTCGCTCAGCAACGGTACACACAATGTTCTCTGAGCAGGTAACCCCGCGGTCAAGCTCCCGAGGAGCGGCTCTGCCATGGCCTCGGTGGGACACGGCCAATGCCCACGCCGTTCTCCGGGGCTATTACACAACGTGGGTTGATGAAATCTGGAACACAACCTTTAAAGAAAGGCAATGGGGCAGGGGGAGGAGGAAACCAAACAAAAGGGACATTTTACTTTCTGCCAAGAACCAGGAGAGGAAGAAGAAAAAAAAAAAACAACAAAACACAAACCCACAACCATTTGTCTATCTCGCATGGCGGGCTCGTTGCCTTGGCACCAGGGCTCGGGGCAGGAGGGGGGGAGATCGTGGCTCTGCTGTCCCGCTCTGCCGCGATGTTGCTCGGGAAGGGCTCTGGCTCTGGCTGGCTCTGCCCTGGCTCCCAGAGCAGCCGTGAGCCTACGGCGCCTGGGGAAGAGACATCCACGCTGCCTCCATAAATGCTTCTTGACAAATGTTAATTCTCCCAGCTAAAATATTCATGAGGGCGGCTGCTGACGAGCGCGCTGCTCATTCGCAGCACTCTTGAGTACTCGGCAACGGCAGCTGCCGTGTTTGCTAAAAGCTTCACCCATCCCCGGTGGCCGGGCTCGGCTGATCGAGGTGGAATGCAAGTGGGATCTTGGCTGGGCTGTGGCGTGGGAGGGAGGAAGACTCCGCCGCCCCATCGCCACGGGTGCACCAGAGCAACATGGAGACAGCCATGCCTTGGGCAAGGCCAGCAATGCAGCTTGGACAGGCAGCTCCCGGCACCGGTGCGGCACAGGGAGCCCACACCAACGCCGCATCCACCATTCCCACCTGGACGTCATCAGCAAGAAGGCACCACCTCCTTGAAAAGTCACAGGGAGCTCCCTTTTCAGCCGTGCGAGGCTATTCACAGCTTCACTAGATCCCAGTCGGGGATGCACCGTGCAGGCACCGGGGCTGGCTCTGCCGGTGGGCTCGGCTGGGTGCCGAGAGGGTGGCCACGGTGTGCCCTGAGCTGGCCTGGCGCCGGGCGAGCGGGGCTGGCACAGCAGCAGGGCTTTAATGAGCATTTTAGGCTTCCTGCCACTAGACACAAGGCTATATCGATACGGCCACAACGCGACCGGAGCTCTGCGGCGGGTAGATTTTATTACACTTATAGATCGTCTAACAGGCTGAGCATCCTGGATTTATTAACTTAAGACAAAGGCCCTTGAAAACAACCTCTGCAGGCTCTGCAAAAGGACGGACTGGAGCAGTCACCCATCAAAGGGGAGAGGAAGGTTGTGCTCCTCCATCCCACACCTCCCTGCATCCCATCCCATCCCTGCCGTCCCCTCGGCAGCTCTCTGCTCTCCCTGTGCCACCCAAGCAGGAGGCAGCTATCTTTTCTTGGCCACCTGAGCACACCTTTCCCACCTGCAGCCTTCCTGTATCAGCAGCTACTGCTCAGTGAAGCCACTGAGAAACCTCCAGCTTGCTTGGGCAGTGCACCAGGCAACAGAAAAGCAGGTTTTTACCATGAGCAAGGGAACGCAACGGAGGTATCAAGCAAAACGTGTGCCTCTGCATGCACACCTCGTGTCCCTCTGCAAGAAACAAGGGAAGATGCCCCTAGATCTCACTGCTGTCTGGACTCTCCATCTCACCAGAAGCCATCACCTCCTCTCACAGATGGAGGCACAAGTTGTGCTCTGCAGATGTGGCCTTTGCACATGCCAGGGTGGCTCTGCACCAGCAGCAAACCTGGCTCACAGTGCCACCAGAAGCCCTCCGTGCCAGCGCAAGGAGAGGACAGGACCTCTGCCCCGGTGTGCAGCCAATGATGCAGAAACACCCTCCCAGCTGGATAAATGCCCTAACACTTCCCCCGGCCCCAACACACATTTCCCTACCGTTGGGCCCTGCCTGTTCATCACGGGCACCGACTGAAATTTGATTCAGCCACCTCCTGAACTTTGTTTTGCCGGAGAAGCTCCCCACAGCCCCAGCTCACCCAGCCCAAGGAACCAGCTCAGGAAGGTGGGCTTGAAGGATGGGATAGCAAGCCCCATGCACGCCCTTGCAGAGCCTTCCCGAGCCTCTACCAGGAGATAAAACAACATCAGCTCCACTTCCGCCACGGGGGGAAGGAATTTTCTTCCCTGGGAGCAGTTTGGGGAGGGGGTAAAGTGCAGGGGTTGGGCAGGAGAGTTCAGCCAGGGGCCGCTTTTAAGTGGAGTCGGTGTTTATGTCCACAGACAGCAAGTCTAAACACTGAGCGAGGCGGCGAGCTGGCCACGAGCTTCCTGCGAACTGGCCGCGAGCACCCTTGGGCTCCTCTCCCGCCCAGTGCCACCTCAGCAGCCAGGCACGGACATCCTGGGGGTCCCCAGGCAGCGAGTTTGGGGCCAAGCATCCCATCCGCAGCCCCATCCCCACGGATGCCCATCCTGGGAGCGCGCGCTGGAGCGGAGGGAGCTCGGCCGGGGCTGCGCGGGAGGCTGGAGCCGGCTCGTCTTGGCCTTATATGGCGATTTTCGCGCCGCTCTTGCAGCTCCCAGCTGCTCCCCACCCCAAAGCGGGGTCGGGAGCTGGCAGCCAGCGCCTCGCCTGCCTCCTTCCTGTTAACCTCTTTCCTGCTGAACGGCCTCCAAGGGGTCCCTGCACGACGGGGACCATTGTATCCTGTCCTGACACAACCGCCTGCAGCGGGCAGGGAGGGTCATCAAACCTGGTGGTGGTCATCAAGTGGGTACAACCTCCCTCAGCGCTAGGGTTCGACCCTCTGGGTCCTTGGCAGCATCCCCAAATCCAGGAAGCCCTTCAGGGGAGCTTGCACCCGTGTACATGCACGCTCCACGTCCAACACTGCTGGAGGGGAAGAAGGACAGAAGATGCAAAGAACATCGGCACCAGAACAGGAACAAGAGCAAGGTCCCACCAGGACAGGGGTTGAGGGGCTGCTCCGAGCTGCCATCCTGGCTCTTTGGGGACAAAAGCAAAAGCCCAACATTGCAAAGAGAGCTTGGAGCAGCCACTCAACCCATATCCCAGCTCTCTGGGGTCCAAAGAGAAGTCCAGCGTTGCACAGGCACCTTCTGGCCCCACCATGCTGAAGCCACCATCTCGCATCCCTGCAAACCCAAGAGTTATTCTTCCCTCTTGCTCTCTGGGATTTAAACGCATTTAAAATGCAAAATGTCCTCCTCGCCTCCTGGGAGGGGGGTGGGAAAAATACATGATAACAGATCTGACCCCATCTGCTCACAGCTGCCAGCGTGGCATCTTCCCCGCTCCCCAACGCGCAGGCACAACAGCTACCCAGCCAAAGGGGAAGCAAATATCTGCAGCGTTCAAGCGAGTTGTCATGGCAATCAGCCCGATGGCAAAAGCCTGGCGAGACCAAGCACCAGGACAATATACACGAGACCAGAGCTTGGTGCAGGGACCACGGCAGGCGAGTTGCCTGCAGAGGGAAAACGCAGTGGTTTGGGGGTGGGAAGGAAAGGAAGGCTTCATTTGCATCTCAATATTTTAATTTTAAATTGCACAGTTCCAAATTGGCCTTGTCAACTTTATTCTCCACCCCCTCGGTGTAGGAGACAAGTCCCAGGTGGTCCCTGCACCGTGCGCTGCCAGGCACACACATGCAGGCGCTCACCACCATGGTGCACGCTGGCTCCACGTCCCTCCCCAGGACCAAAGGACTTCACCAAAACATCAGAAACACGTCCCCAGACCAAGACTCATAAGGTCACCCATACCTATGACCATGAGATGGTCACAGCCACGGTGATGCCAATTTTAGAGCCAGCTCAGGAGGTGGAAACTTGGATCCAGGCAGGATGATCCCCATCCAGAGATGGTGGAGATGCTGGCCAGCCACCCAAGCCCTGTTCAACTGCAGCTGGACCTGGATTTCTGCTTCATGGGGGTGGAGGAAACAGCTCGAGCATCTGCCTGGGCATCGGCTGTGCCGGAGAGATGAGGCTGAACTAGGGGAAGTTCTGCTCAGCAGCACAGGCTGGCTCCACTCACCAGTCACACCAGGGCTGAGGCTGCTGCACTGACTCTCCAGAGACCTTTTGCTTTCCAGCCTGGAGTTGGGTAGAAAAACTGGTGAGAGGGGCCCCAAACCCCTATTTTCATCCCCTAGGACTGTCAATACAACACCTTGCACCAATGCTCAATGACTGCAGAAGAGGCGAGGACAACCCTGGGGACTAGCAGCGCCAGATCTGCCGGAGCCTCGGGCAACTCCCACGGGCGCAGATGCTTCAGTGGAAGTTCTTGAATCCGGCCAAATTAGTCTGGAAATCTCATTACTCCCCAGTGCTGCTCTTACGAGCTTTGCAGAGCTTCCTGCTGGGCTGGGAATACCATGAGGCCGGGCTCCCAGGGGTCTGCAGCTGGAGATGCAAGGGCCAACCCAAGCAGAAGAGGTTGGGTTGGCCAACGAAGCAGCACCCACATCCTGCACCCCACGCCTCACCCGTATAGAAAACCCCATACCTGCTCTGTGTTGCTTCCAACAGCTTCCAGACCAGCTTGGACTCTGCGGACATTCCCAAAAGCCAAGTTGGTGGACAGAAAGTGTTTTCCAACCTTTGACCGTTGGCCATCCCACAAAATGGCACAAAATGGGAGGCTTTTTGGCCAAGAAAGGAAGTTCCAAGAGGAAAAGCTCCCAACAGGCGCACAAGGCTGTCGCAGGGCAAGAAGACCAACCGGCAACAACTCAAGCTGGGCTTTGCTGCCACGGGCAAGGTGCGGCGGAAGCGCCGAAGCAGACAGCAAAGAGCCCTCCTGGCTGGGCAGGCACCACCAGGTTCAAAGGCAAGAGGCACCCGGGGGGAAAAGCGCTTTGAGCCCCTGCCCCTGTCCCTGCCCCTGGGACAAAGGCTGGGAATAACATACCAGGCTGCCAGAGCCGTCCTCATGTCCCAGGGGAGCAGCATTTTCTCCCTAAACCTGCTGCTCCCATCTGGCTCCTGCACTTGGCAGAGGAGTTCAGGGAGAGGAGCGAGTTCATGGCGTGAGCTGCTTCCAGGAGCACTCCCCGCCATCTCCTTAGGGAGCAGCCGCTCGGCCCCAGGAGAGAGGAGCAACCTGGGGCTGGTGCACGGAGGAGGTTTCTCCATTCCCCATGCCTGGGATGACAGAGTTCACCCCCCAATCGGCCTGTGCATGGCATTAACTGCCTGTGCAAGCCAAACATCCCCTTCCTCCACACACCTGCTCCGTCCAGAATCCTTGCTGTCCCTCCCCTAATGGGAAAGCAGCCAGAAAAGAGAACCAAAACCCTGATTATATCCCAGTAGCTTCCCAGCGCCCTGGTGATCCGCTTTATCGATGCGGTTGCAGCAGGGCTGATGAAACGAGAAGAAAAGGGCCAAGGCTGGTCGTGCTCCAAAAACCCACCTTTTCTCCCCAGCCGCAGCATCACAACGGGTGGAAATCCTGTGCAAGCTCAGGGTGCTACCGGGATGTGTCTTAAAACCAACCCGTGCTCCCGTCCCCTCCGCCTCCTCTCCCCAGGGACCCTGTCACCCATGGCAAAGGAAATACTACAAGCATCACTGTATGGGGACCAAGAAAACAGCAGCGACAACCTGCTCTCTCGCTGCAGCCAGGGCCTCGCTGGGCGTCCCCCAGGCCACTGTTTGGCCATAAAATCATGGAGAGCCACAGCTATGGCACCTGGAGCCACAGCACCCGTGGCATGGGGTGTGCAAGTGTGGGGACCCTCGGGATCGCATCTCCAGAGTGAGGGGTGCAATGGCAGCAGAGACATGGCAAGGGTCTGGGGTGCAAGCCAGGAAAACATGGAATCATAGAATGGTCTAGGTTGGAAGGGACCTTAAAGGTCATCTAATTCCAACCCCCTGTTCTGGGCAGGGACACCTCCACTAGAGCAGGTTGCTCAAAGTCCCATCCAACCTGGGCTTGAACACCTCCAGGGATGAGGCAGCCACAGCTTCTCTGGGCAACCTGGGCCAGCGCCTCACCACCCTCAGAGTGACAAATTTCTTCTTAATATCTAATCTAAATCTGCCCTCTTCCAGTTTGAAGCCATTACCCCTCATCCCACCACTACATGCCCTTGTAGAAAGCTGGTTCTTGTAGGTGCCCTTCAGACACTGGAAAGATGCTGTAAGGTCTCCCTGGAGCCTTCTCTTCTCCAGGCTGAATAACCCCAACTCTCTCAACCTGTCTTCACAGGAGAGGTGCTCCAGCCCTCGGATCATCTCTGTGGCCTCCTCTGGACACAACATGGAGGGAAGAACCCTCCATGGTAGGTGGGAGCCTTCCCCAGCTCCCCCCATCCCTTGGAGCACCCCAAGCCCTGCAGGCAGTACCTCTGCCCCAGGAACCTGCTCTCCCTCCAAAGCAGAAGAGGTGGCAGAGGAGCCGTGCTGCCCGCGGTGGGTGGCAGGGTGAAAGCCTTGTTAATATACACAGACAAATCAGCTCCTGGATCCTGCGGGAAGGAGGTGAAGGGTAACGTTAAGTTGCTGCGCACGTGATTTACCTATGGTAATTTTAAC
The DNA here is from genome assembly GCF_964106895.1 of Numenius arquata. Classification (NCBI taxonomy): domain Eukaryota; kingdom Metazoa; phylum Chordata; class Aves; order Charadriiformes; family Scolopacidae; genus Numenius; species Numenius arquata. The sequence goes on along the minus strand of NC_133589.1, from coordinate 4,931,446 downwards.
TTTTAGCAAGGCTGGCTGTCTCTTTTATCTTGTTGCCTACTTGCAGCCAGACTTCAGTGCCTCTTCTGCAGCTTTGAAAGGTCAGGCCAAAATAAAAAGGTCTTAAAAAATACCCGTTAGCAAAAGCACATTCACACACTGTTACCTGGTCTGGCATGTATTTTCCTGGCATTTTTTTTTCTACCCTATATATCTTGCAGCTCATGGTAACTCAATGAGCAAAATCAATAATAAAACCTGCCTGGGAATTCTCATTTTTTCCACCAGAAATACCTCAAAACAGTGTGGACAAAAGGTGGAAAACCTCAGCGAAAGCCCTGCATTCAGTAACCCTGAGAAAAGCTGTTTACAAAACCTCACTGAAGACCTCGGCTTGTCTCCACGCAAGTTTTAACCTGACAATGTCCCTTTTACAGACTCCAAACCTGATGAATAATGCATGTCCGGGATAAACCAGAAATATAATATTCACTAACGTTTACCATAACAGAGAAACAAGGACTGCAAATAAGTAATTTATTAACCCCAAACCGTGTTGCTGCTTGAACAGAGTGCACACCTCGGCTTTCCGCCCCAAAAACACCAGCGGAAAGTTTGCTCTTGAGCCGTGGCAAGAGCACGCCAAGGGCTGGCTGAGACCCCCCCCCCCTCTCATCACACCTCCAGCACAAACATGCCTTGTCCTGCACTCTAGGAGATGCTGACGGGGGAAAAAAACCCGAGAGCAAAAAAAAAAACCAAAACCCTCCTTCCTCCTCCTCGGGGGCGCAGCCGGGAGGAGAGCAGCGATGGGAAGCCCACAACCCCGCACTCGCCCACGGCTCCAGCCGCTTTCTCAAGCATTCCAAAATTTGGCCAGAGCCTCTTTTTGCAGCACACACCCCCCCCTGCCATGGCTGGACGCCTGCCTAATTGCGTATTTATTTATTTCTGCATTTTCCCAGCACCCTGCACACACTGGCGGGGGGCGGGGGGGGAGGGGGAAGCCAAGGCCGGCTCCCAAGGCAGACCCAAAAAAAAAAAATAATCAGGGGAGTGCAGCTCCCCCCCCCCCAATTCCCCGGAGGCCGGGAGGGAGCCGGGAAGAGCGGAGCTGGCCAGGAAAGGGCTGGAAGAGGGGGGCAGGAAAGGGGGGGACGCCGGCAGCATCGCCCACCCCCTTTGCTTTGTGCGCGCGCTTGGGGAAATTAAAAATAGCTGCGTCCAAAGAGTGGCTGCAAGCGCCACAAAGAGCGTGTTGAGCGGAGGCAGCTGCAAGCTATTTTGCTGCCCCCGGTAATCAGCATCTCAGTTTGCAAAGGCCCCCCCTCCCCCCCCCCCCGGCCCCTTCCTCCCCCTGCCAGAAGCCGCCGCTGCCTTTCTCCAACCCACATATGTCATGTCAACAATCAATGAATGCAGGATCTCTGCCGGGGGAAAAAAAAAATAAAATAAAAGGGGGAAGGTGCTGTGATTTTTGCAGAAGCTTCCTTGCCTTCGATTCAGGTCCTCGTTCTCCTCTCTGAGCTGTCACCAAGGGTTTTGCAGCACCAAATCCCACCAGGCGAGGCCAGGATACCCCACGCCACCCGGCAGAGATGGGACCCTCGGTGGGAACGGGGATGTGCCAGCCAGCGGGATGCCATTTCTTCCTTTACGCAATGGGAAAAGGGGTGCTATTGCCCGGTGTTACCCAACTGGTAGCCCACAGCTCACTGGTGGTCCTTGCCAATCTCAGCTGGTGGCCTGCAACAAGGCTGGAAAGAATTAAAACCAATTCTGACCCCACAGGGGGATGCTTGGGAGCCCAGTGCTGCCCCAGCTTGCAGAGAACTGGGACCAGGCACCCACCGCTGCAACCCCTTCTTCAGCTGCCTGCAGAGATTGCAGAGCCCCCACTGCCTTCATTTCAACTGCTCCAGTAGGAAAAAAAAAAAAGGAAAAAAAAAAGGAAAAAAAAAGGAAAAAAAAAAGGGAAAAAAAGGGAAAAAAGGGGAAAAAAGGGGAAAAAAGGGGAAAAAAGGGGAAAAAAGGGGAAAAAAGGGGAAAAAAGGGGAAAAAAAGGGGAAAAAAGGGGAAAAAAGGGGAAAAAAGGGGAAAAAAAAGGGAAAAAAAAAGGGAAAAAGGAAAAAAAAGGAAAAAAAGAAAAAAGAAAAAAAAAGGAAAAAAAAGGAAAAAAAGAAAAAAGGAAAAAGGAAAAAAAGGAAAAAAAGGAAAAAAAGGAAAAAAAGGAAAAAAAGGAAAAAAAGGAAAAAAAGGAAAAAAAGGAAAAAAAGGAAAAAAGGAAAAAAGGAAAAAAGGAAAAAAGGAAAAAAGGAAAAAAAGGAAAAAAAGGAAAAAAAGGAAAAAAAGGAAAAAAAGGAAAAAAAGGAAAAAAAGGAAAAAAAGGAAAAAAAAGGAAAAAAGGAAAAAAAAAGGAAAAAGAAAAAAGAAGGGGAAAAGGGGAAAAAAGGGGGGAAAAAGGGGGGGGAAAGAAAGGGAAAAAGCAACTGGAGCAACTGTCCGTATTAAATACCAGCGGTACCATCTGTCACTCGCCGCTGCGGTACTGGGGCCGTTGCTGGAGTGCTGTGTTTTGTTAGACATTTACAGCGTGGTGGGACGCAGGGGAAAGGCAGGTCCGAGGCAGAGGATGGGAATGCACCAGGCAGGGCCCAAAGGGCTCGTGTGAGGGTAACTGTGCGCTCGGCAATTAGCTGTGTCATTTCACTACCAGCTCTGACATCCTCACTGCTAAATGCCATTAGAGGCACGTTTGATTTCTGCGCTAACGTTTTACAGCGGATCACGCTTTTTCTTTCACCGAGAGCCTGCAGCCAGGCTGGAGGCCACAGGGATGGAGCCCAGGTTTCCAGAAGTCACAAAGAAGAAACTCCAGCTGCTGCAAGCCCCTGTATCACTCTGCCTCCCACAAGCCAGATAAATGCAATTTAAAATCCAGCTCGTTTCCCTCACTGCTCTTGCACGCGTCTTCTACACAAACATCTTTGCTAGGTCTCAAGAGATGGCAGAGCAGGAAAAAAGCAGAAAGGACAGAGGCAAAAGCAGAAAGGACAGAGGCACTTGAATCTGTCCTCATTGCTCAGCCTAAGAGCAATTCCAGCTTTGCAGCTCGCCCAGCAGAAGACAATAGGGGCTGTGTTGTTTGCAGGAAGGAAGCACCTGGGCCAGGTCATCAAAGCTGCTTGTTCATTAGGAGGTCACTGGCTGTATCAAGCTCTCCCAACTCTGCTTTCATTCCCTTGCCTTCTGTTAACTCCCAAACCTCCCACCACGGACTGCTTCACACCAGGGTCTCTCCCAAGCAGGGCCTCCAGGCAACAAACACCCTTCTCGTCAGGGCTGGACGTGGGCATCAGCATCCTCCATCCACACTTGAGAAGACGGGAACAGAAACTGCCAGCTTAATCCACCTAAGCTTACAGTAAACCCAGGCACTTTTTGGGTGCCAGCGATCATAGAATTATAGAATGGTTAGAGTTGGAAGGGACCTTAAAGATCATCGAGTTCCAACCCCCCTGCCACGGGCAGGGACACCTCCACTAGAGCAGGTTGCTCAAAGCCCCATCCAGCCTGGCCTTAAACACTTCCAGGGATGGGGCATCCACAACCTCCCTGGGCAACCTGTTCCAGTGCTTCACCACCCTCACAGTAAAGAATTTCCTCCTAATACCTAATCTAAATCTCCCCTCTTCCAATTTAAAACCATTACCCCTTGTCCTGGCACTGGATGGTGATGGTCCCTGGCCATAGACCCAAGTGCCAGGACTAGTGTTGGAGCCATCCCTAGAGAAGCCCTCTTCTGTTCCCTGTTTTCTCAACCCCCACGAACTGTTTTCTGCAGCTCAACAGTTTTACTTCCCCAAAAATCACAATAAACCAAACTAAAAGAGGTAAAATAGAAGAGGGTAGGGTAAGGAACCATTCACGGGGGTGACCACAGGTGTCTTGACAGAAGGACACACCTCCAGTAGCAACTGGGGCCAGACACTTTGAGCAGACAGAAAAGGGAAGACGTGAACCCCCCCCTGAAGCCACCGTTATGGGATCCCCATACCCAACCCCAGTAAATAAAATGGCACGGGATCAGCATCAAGCAAGACATTGATATTAGAAAGATCATGAATGAAGATCTCCGTATCTTCCCAACCCCTCCAAGGCTGCTTTGTCCCAGCTTCAGCAATGTCCCGGGGAAAAAGTTCCCAGGGCTCCCTGTAAGTTCATGGATTTTTTTTTCCCCAAAAGCAGTATGGAAAATTAAAAACAACAAATCCATCAAAAATCTCCAAGCTCTGTCGGGAACCACCAGCACTTGTGCTGTCTCTACATCTCCTGTAGAGCAATCACATGGATGTGCCTTCTCCCCTCTCCCTTGCACCCTGACTTCAGGTGTCCCTCTCCTGGAGGAGAAACGATAGCTGCTCCCCAGATATTGCCAACCTTTCCTTATTTCTACTGCATCATCTTTGAGATCCCAGGTGAAACCTTCCCACAGGTCATCTTCCACCCCGCTCCCCACCAAACCAGTTATCTCCCTGGCTCTGCTGCCCACCACTGCCCATCACTCCCATCCCAGCTGGCTCACATCCTGCATGATTCCCCATCCACACCATGACCACGAATCCAAGAGCTCCTGGGTGGAACCATTCCATAAAGTGGTGGGACTGGCAGGGCACTATCATCAACATTTGCCAAGGTGAAGCACCACCTCCAGACCATCACAGGAAGTGGTCAATTTCCCTCTCCATTGGGGTCAAACAAAAAAAACCCAGAGGAGACAGGAAGCAAGACCAAGTCAGACCCATGCCCTGGAAAAAATCTGGGGTGGGAGTCCCTGCCACCATCCGAGCCTTGCACAGCCTCTGCCCTCCAGCCCCTTCTGTTTCAACTTGCTTTAAATGTGAAACACGCTTTGATTCAAGCCAAAAAGCTTTTTATGCTAAACAGAAACTGAAAGTCTTGAAGATCTGGCAAACAGAGGCACCGGCAAAATTGTGTCTGTGGCAGGGCGGGGGGGGGAAACACCAGGGACGAGGGCAACAGGGGTCTGTAAAACCTGGTGCTCCCGCGGGGGAAGGCGCAGGGAGAGCTTGGAAACACTTAAACGGTGAAACGTGTGGAAAAAGTAAGGACAGAGAGGCCAGGATGTTTAAGGTTCGTTTTTAATTCCTGCCAATGAATTTCCATTCCGTGCCAAGACTGAAGTAAACTGCTTTGATCTGAAAAGGAGGAAAAAAAACCACAAAAAAACACATGCACATATTCTTGGCTTCTTAAAACAATATAGATGACAAAGGAGGGAACTACGATGGAAATGAACACAGCACAGCTCTGCTGATGGTGACGTTTTAAAATGCCCCTTTCTTCCAAATAAAGAGTATTTTGGAGGGGGATTGATTAGTGAAATAATTAGGAAATAATAATTACATGCATCTACGCATCACAGCGTCAGCGGGTACACATTGCTCCGATCCCCCACCAGCAGCCACCGATGCTTACACCATTCTCCTTTTTTTTTTTTTACCCATTTATCAATTCCTTAGGTTTCCGTGGGGTCTGGGGCCGCGCAGGACTCCAGATGTGACCCTGCAGCCCCCTGCGCAATGCCAGACCTCCCACCTCTGAGCCGGCCTCTCTTCTCCTATTTATACACCGGGTCCAGGGGTCCCAGTGCTCCCCTAACCATTGCCAGATGCCGGGATGGCCTTCCTCATCATCCTACCCTGATCCCATCAGCTCCCAGATCCCTCCTGACCTCCCTCCCAGCCATCGTGGGCTGGAGCAGGGATGTCCACTCCACCGTACTGAGGTTAAAGCTATTATGATCTGCCTGAATTCCTGATTTAGGAGTAGAACTACTGTGCTGTGAGCCCAGGAAGGGTCTGCAACGCCACCATGGAGGATGCAACCACCCAACTCCATATGCATGAGCTAACTCTGGCATGGAGGTGGCTGATTAACGGTTTAAGCACCTTTTTAGACCTCCCCAAACAGCAGTCCTAATGTCCCCTCCCCAATTTTAGAAACCAACTTGACTCCAGCAAATAAGGGGTAGAGTAGAAGCAGGGCTCCCAGCCCATCCTCACACTTTGCTCCACCACGCAAAGGAAGGCGCCAGACATGGAGCGAGGCCAGTTTGTTGGGAGAAGGACACGTCGTGCCCAGGGATGCTCCTCCTAATCCCCCACAGGGGAACAAGGAAAGCTCATCCAGAAGATGCTCCCACCTTAGTGGTAGTTATCAGCAACACCAGCAAGTCTGAGATGCTCCCAGGTGAGCCTCAACTTTGTCCTGCTTTCAAAGCAGCATATCCACAAAGAAAATAAACCAAAATTAATAGTCTCAGGCAGCCATGGAAAGGAAGCCTGGTGTGATGGAAGAATACCTCCAGGGAGGACGCAGCTCTCGCTGGGGGCAAAGCACTGGTACAAATGCCAACCTAATATAAACCCCAGTCCCAGGGAAGTGGCAGAGGGGTAAACCGAGGCACAGAGACTAGGCCTGGCCCACGGACACGTAACGAGTCATTAAGAAGCTGGGCTGGAGATCCAGACCTTCTCTGGCCTGCTCTAGCCCCAGGGCTGGATCCATCCCCAGGCGGCGCTGAGGCCATAGCCCACCTGCAGGTCCAGGGAGGGACGGGACAGTGCTCTCCATCCCTGCAAACCGCCCCATGTGCACCCACTGCCTCTCTACTACGTTCCCACGCAGTAGGGCTCTATTTATAGAGACCTCGGCAGCTAATTATAGATCCCAGCAATCAAAACAAAAGGAGGCAAACGCTCTGCACTTGCCGCTCTCTGGCTCCATTCCCTCATCCTGGCACAATTTTTGTGGCAGTTCCCATACCTCAACCGACCCCCCCCGAACCGCCCCGGAACCGTGGTGCCAGGCTCCTCTCCCGCTGCAGTGGCAGTGGTGGTTTCGCAGGGTGTTTTACAACGTGGACTGAGATGTTGCACAGCAGGAGGCAACGTCAGAAGGTGCAGCTGCAGGCACCGGTTTGGGCATCTCCCCCTGGGCAGAGCGTACCGGGATGCAGCCGCCTGGCAAGCAGCAGCCAGGGGAGGTTTTGCTCACCATCCTGTCACGAGTCCCCCCTCGTCCCCTCGAGTGACTGAGAACAATCCCTCCCAGCCTGGGCAGGGCTGTTTCCCCACAGGATGAGGACTTTATCCTCTCTACTCTCAAATATCCTGAAGTATCAAAGGTCTAAGCTCCTTGGGTGACTCTTCCACCACCAAAACAAGTCTCTGGACACGTTTGCCCCAGCTTAGTTTTTTTGGCAGCCTTTAGCCTCACACTCCATGCAATAAGGAATCAGGGCATGTATCTTTTGGAAAACCAAGGAAGTGCCACAGGACCAGCATGGGGAGCACATGGGGGCAAACGTCCTCGGATACAGTACAGCAGCTTGTCCCCAAGCCTGTCCCCAGCTCCCTGCCACCCTCTTTCCTGCCTTCCCTCAACTCAACCTAAGAGTGTTTTCACCATCCTCCAGCTGCAGCCGAGAAACATCAGCCCCTGCACACCATCTGGCCTAGCAGAGAGGTTTATCAAACGGCAGGAGCAAGCCAGCACCGAGGGGTAATCACGGTGGTTCAGCATGGGAAGGCAACCCCAAGCAATCACCCAACCTCCGCATCCACCCACGGCTGGGAGGGAGGAATTTCTGCACATCTGAGCAGGCTCGGCTTAGCCAGGGCTCAGCTTAGCCGGGAACAGCCGCTGGCACGTTCCTTGCAGAGGAGAAGGGGATGCGCTCCCCTTGGCGTTCCCAGAGGCTAAGGCAGGCTCTGGGTGCAGGCAGGAATGGCACCCACTGTGAAACAGGGAGAGCCCAGGGAGTGAGTCTGGGGGCTCAGCCTGGGTCTGAGGGGATGGAGGTCCATACCTTGTGCATGTCCTACCCATCGCAGCCATCACACAGAACTGCTTTGGGTTTTCAGAGTGAAAATATGGCAGAGAAAGGATGGAGATGGAAGGGTGAACATCCAGAAAAAAAGGTGGCTAAGCAGGAGCACAGAATCTGGATCAACTTGGGGATGCCCGTGGGCAGGTCTCGGGAAGGGTCTGATGCCAGCAGGGTGGCTGGTGCCCACTTGTCCCACCTCCTGCTAAGGGCTTTCCATGTCCAAAATGCTCTGATCCAACACCAAACTTGACCCACCCCACAGCAAAAGATTCCTGCACCCGAGGCTGCCCCATCCCATGGCCTCTGTGTACTGCAGCACCAACATCTTCGGGGACCTCCCAAGGTCCCCCAGCTCACGGCGGGGCTTTGAGCCACCCCTCTACATCCTGCTGCTCTCCAGGCTGCTAGGAGCAAGGAGTGGAGTCTCCCTGGCTGGGCACGGAAGTGTCTCTGCCGCCATCGCCAGCCCATGGCTCCCCTCCCAAGCCCACCCCTCCTTCCCCTCCCACTTTTAATAAGAGCAGAAATTGCCAAACCCACAAAATTAATGTCTAACAGGTTCAAGGCAGAGCAACTCAATCCCCATTTGCAGCAGCCTGGGAGGTCTCCGGCCAGCTGCCACCCGGCTCCCGGCACGCTGTGGAGGCCACCCCCATGCTGAGACCCCCACGGGACCCCCACCGGGCTCCCAGGGGATGTAACTGGGGTAAATCATCCCTGCATGGGCTACAAAGTGGATGCCCCATGCAAAAAAACATGTGCTCGCTGTGCATGGAAGAGGCACATCCCTGTCCCGTGGAGGTGGCGGGGACATGGCAAGGAGCTGGCACAGCCAGAGGGGTGGAGAACCACAGGCAGGGAGCAGACAAACACCTCGGGGGGGAAACAGTGTCCCCCAGCAATGTTCAAGGTGTGGTGGGCAGGGAGCTGGGTCCCCCATGGGGACATACCTGCTGACAGCCTGACCGGAATACCACCAGTCCCCTCCAGTGACCCCCATCACAGCCTGATGCTGTGGGCTGGTGACAGTGGGTCCCAAACCCACTGTGGCATGGTGGGCTGCCTGAGATGGGGGGGGCCTGGACCCATCAGCAGAGCCGTGCCAATGACTAATGTAGAGGGGTCAGGGACTGGAGGTTTGGCAGAAAAAAAACTTCCCCAAGGTCAAGTGGAGGACGTGCCACAGGACACGTTCCCACACATGGAAGAAGATGGTCCCTGTCTGTCCTTCCTCAGCTCCCCAGCTCTGCTCCTGTGTGGGCTGAGCAACAACAACAACCCCTGTCTCCTCCTGCTTGGGGGCTTTTCCTCCTGCCCTAGAGCAGCAGAGGATGCTCCAGAGGGAAGGGACCAGGGGAGGCTGTGCCCAACTATGGCCAGGTGACACCTTTAGCAGAGCCAGTTCAAACAGCAGCGTGGATCCCACAAAGTGATGTGGGGGAAAGGTCGGGAGGGTATTTTTAAACTGTATGTCAGACCCCCATGAAGAGAAGGGAGCATCTCCTGCACCTACGGCCATGGTGAGGCCAGATCACGCCCTCCTGCCCAGTGGGACCCATCATACGACAAATAGCTATGGGGGCAGTGAGTCCCAGTGCCCCATCCTGGTGATGCTCTGCTGGGTCAGAGCTGCCCTCCAGGACACGCAGGGCTGGAAGGATGCAGGGACCCAGCAGTGGCCAAGGAGGGCAACCATCATAGAGGGGTGCCAGCACAGTGGTACATCGTGCTGCCCAGGACACCAACCCACACTGCACATCTGTACACTCCCTTTGTTTGGTTGGTTTTTTTCCCCCCAGTTTTTCCCCTTCTCAAGGGGAAAATGCCCAAGAGGTGCTTAGAGAACTGTGGGATGCTCCTCCATCCTCTGCATGCTCTCCAGCAATGGTCCTCTGCAGTGCCACAAGGTCCAGAGGGCAGGGCATGGCGTTGACGCACTGCCCGTTGGCTCCTGCCTAGATGCAGCAGCACCTGGGGCTGGTCAATCTCCCCAGGATGCAAAACAGCAAGAAAAACATTAAAAAATGTGTTTTCCAACATCCTTCCACCTCTCCTTGGATCAGGAGATCTCCCCACCCCAGCCAGCCGCACACTGCTCTCCTGTCACTGCAGGACATAAAACACCAGCTCGGTGTGGAGCCAGGCTGCCAAGGCACTAGAAATGCACTGAAAGCCTCCACCGCTCCTCCCCGAGACATTTAAATTATTTAGGGCACTTGGATCAACCCCAAGAAAAAAAAAAAAATAATACAAACAAACAAAGCATGAAACTCGAGCAACGCTCTCTGTGCTGCCATCCCTCCCCATCCCACCGTGTCCTCGCAGGGAGCCTCCCCGCCGCCATAAACGCAGGTCCCCACATGTCCCAGCTCCGTATCTCAGAGTGCCCAGCTTTGTGAGCCTCCCACCCAGGCAGATCCCAGCACACAGAAGCCCACCGTGCCATGTCGTGCTGGCACGTTCAACCTTGGGCACCCTCCCACAGGTTTGCTGTAGCCGGGAGGATAAATCAGCAGCCCCGGGGGGTCACAGCAGGGCTGACCCCCTGGGATGGACACCCCCACCTCACAGCTCGCAGAGGTTTCCCTCTGTCTCCCCACTCTGTTTGACCAAGGGGAGCAGCGCCGGTGGCGTGCTGTGGCTCCGAGGCGGATGAGCTGCGGGAAGGCGTTCCAGCTGACCTACTTTCCACGGCATGGCCAAGCAGGGCCTCCTTCCCCAGCACTACCGAGGCCATTCACTGCCACCAAACAAACCCCAGCAGGCACAGGGCAGAGCAGAAAGCAGTGGGGAAAACCCTAGGGACCCCCACCAGTGCAGGGACTGTCAGCAACTGATGAACCCACTGATGAACTGATGAAAGCACTACTGAGGAGGATCTGGGAGTCCTGGTAGATAGCAAACTTTCCATGAGCCAGCAGTGTGCCCTTGCTGCCAAGAAGGCCAATGGGATCCTGGGCTGCATAGGGAAGAGTGTGGCCAGTAGGTCGAGGGAGGTCATTCTCCCCCTCTACTCTGCACTGGTGAGGCCACAACTGGAATACTGTGTCCAGTTCTGGGCTCCCCAGTTCAAGAGGGACAGGGAACTACTGGAGAGAGTCCAGCGTAGGGCAGCTAAGATGACCAAGGGATTGGAGCATCTCCCTTACGAGGAAAAGCTCAAAGAGCTGGGGCTCTTTAGCCTGGAGAAAAGAAGGCTGAGGGGAGACCTTATCTATGTTTACAAGTACCTAAAGGGTGGTGGGTTGACGGATGATAGAGCTGGACTCTTTTCAGTGGTTTCCAGCGATAGCACGAGGGGCAACGGGCACAAGCTGGAACATAGGAAGTTCCATTCAAATATGAGGAAAAACTTCTTTACGGTCAGAGTGACAGAGCACTGGAACAGGCTGCCCGGGGGGGTTGTGGAGTCCCCTTCTCTGGAGATTTTCAAGGCACGCCTGGATGCAGTCCTGAGTGATGTGCTCTGGGCAATCCTGCTTCAGCAGGGGAGTTGGACTAGATGATCTCTAGAGGTCCCTTCCAACTCTGACAATTCCATGATTCCATGAACCCCAAGCCAGGTGGGACCCACACGCCTCCTACACACCCATTGTCCTCTGTTGACCGTCCACCAAGCTCTCACACAAACCCAGCCTGGCAGCAAGTCAAACCCAGAGAGTAAAACTCTTCATCAGTTTGGCAGAGACCTCCCCACACCGTACCAGGAGCCTCGCCAGAGGCTCTGATGAGGTCAGCAGAGGTGGCCCCGGCTGATCACCACAGTTTGAACATGGCCACACGCCTCCACCCGGCAGCACTTACCATCTCGTCGAGGGCGTAGCGCAGCAGCCCGTGCTCGTAGAGGATGAAGAACCGACGCTGCCATTTCTGCAAGAGAAGACAGCAACGCTGGTCACAGCAGGGCCCTGTTGGGGACACCAGAGCTGTACCCCACAGAGCTGGGGCAGAGAAAAGGCACCGAAACCCCTCGGTGGCAAGGGACTCATGACAACAGGGCACATGCCCAGGTTTCACTGAGCACGGGAGCACAGCTGCCAAAAAAGCAGGGGAACCCCCCAACACTGCGGGGACCATTCCTAAAGGGTGAATGAACGTTGTAGAAATCTTTCTGCTCAGCCCCTCACACCCCAAACCCAGCTGTTTGGGGTGCGATGGGCTTCGCAAAGCAAGGTCCTGCCAGGCCATCTGACAGGGCTCTGCTGGGGGTCTGCTCACACCAGCCCACATTGCTCAACACTGATTTACTGCCTGGCTTCGTTAGCACCCAAGAAGGGGCTGTTTTGGGGTTGCTTCCCCACCCTGCTCCTTTCTGCATTCAGACAGACCCCAAGATGGTCTGGTTTAACCATACAGGGGACAAAAATAACCAGAGAAAAAAATATTCCAGATACTGGCTGAAACCACGATTTTCTTCCTCCTCTCCTGAAGGACACCCACAAGCCCTGTCACTGCTCTCCAAGGGACCCAAGTCCAGCAGGACACCAGAAAGATCCCCTGACCAAGTGCTCCCAGCCCTCAGCTTCATCCTGAATGGTCTATTCCAGCACCCATTGCTGCAGGGTGACAGGGTGTCATGCTAGACGTCCCCCAGCAGTGCATCAGCTGGATCTGGATGGTGGCTGCATCACCAGGGGTGGCACCGCCTAGGCACCACGCTGGCACTGCTGCTTCTGCAGCCACACAGCAAACCAGATTGGAGAACTTATCTGGCTGGAAAACTGCCTTCTTTTTTTTTTTTTTTTTTTTGTGTGTGCCAGGTTGTTTTCAGCCAAGAACAAAAACTGGTCGAGCAGGCTGAAATAAAAAAGGTCCTAGATTCATAGCCCCAGTGCAGCAATTCTTATCTCGATTTTCTCAGCCTTTCGGGCAAAGTCCGAGGTGCTCAGGGACAAGCAAAACTAGTGAGGACCCTGTGGACCTCCGCATGCCCCAGCTTAGCAGGCAGCCACCTCTCCAGTGGGGGGACAACCCAAGTCCCATGTCCCCACAGTACTGGGCCAGCAAGCCTGTGACTAGCTGTGACTCCAAATAATGACCCATATACCCCAGGCTGAACTCAGAACCCAATTCCTGTTCACTCGGGAGAGATTTTTTTTTTTTTTTTATTACTAGCAGCTCGAAGAGCATTTTGGCTGCGTGACAGAGGGTTCACGGACCATTGCCATCCCTCCCACGCACAAGACAGCCCTGTCCTGGAAGCCTCAGCAGAAAGTTCCCTGGAAAAGCAGCCTGGGGACAGGTTGGGAGTCCTCACAGTGAAAGGACGTCAGCCTGTGGCCACGTCCTCAAGCCTCACACCCCCCAGGGGCTGGAAAGTGGGTGATGCTCCAACCCCACACGATGCTGCTGTTTCTGCAAGGCATGAGCAAACCCCTTTGGGCAGGAGCTGAATGTGCCCCGCTCTGTCTGCGGGTCTCTGCTGCCAACGCACTCAGCTTCAGAGCTCTAGAGGGTTATAGCGAACAGGAATCACCTCTCAGCCCCTTCCTTGCCACAGAACCTGCCTGACACAGGCTTATTCGCATTAGGGGATGGGATACAGCCTTCCTCCAGGGCTCTGGGCATGCCCATGAAGAGCTGCAGAAAATAAAGTAGTTGTTTCCGAGAACCAAAGGGAAATTAGGAGCCTTGCTGATGGTCCCAGCATGGTTCAGAGCCGCACAGCCCACATCCCACCAGCCCGAGAGCCTTCCTGTCAGTACGGCATGCGTCAGGCCAACCTGACCCCAACCAGAGTAGCATCAAGGCATCAAAAAGCAACAGGCAATAAAAGTGCACAAACTGAGCCTGACTTGCATCTGCAGCATCCCAGTCTGCTGCCCAGCACGGAAGCCCTCGCGTCCCGGAGGAGGCATCCGAGCCCTGCTGCAGGAAACATCTCCCAGCTTCCTGGTTTGCACAAAAGGATGGGTGCATGGAAGTGCATGCGATGCTCTCGGGGCCACAGCCACCCCCGAGGGCAGGGACAGGCCCTTGCTGCTCCTCCTGCCACCCCCACCCACAGCACAGGGAGAGGGCATCTCGGCTTTGCTTACCCGGGAGCGATGGACAGGGTTGTCAAAGTCCGTTCCTTCTGGGGCCAGCAGCAGCCAGCCACCATAAATGGGTTTGGCCTGCGAAGAAACAGCAGAGAAACACATCAGGCAGAGAGGAAACCAGCCCATCATGGACCAGCACCACAGGGGATTGATGGTTGGGGACCACAGGAAACTCCACCAGTCCTGCCAGTGCAGGGAACACTGTGCTCGATGGCAACCCGTGGCGTTACATATGCTGTGTGCAAACGGGACTGAGAAGAGGGCTTGGGAGGAGGTAAAACCCCAGCCACAAACACCTAACTCAGCTGCTTCTGTATGGCATCCTGCCCAGAGCACCAACCTCCCGGGTACTGCCAAGCTGCAGAGCCCGTCCTCCCCGACACCTCTTCCCCTGGCCATCGGCAGCGTGCCTCTACTCCAAAGCAAAAACATACTCCAAAGGAGAGCTCGATGTTTTCCTTTCGTTAATTAAGAGAGGAAAAACTACCCGGCGCTGGCAGTTCTCCAGCTCGCAGCCGCTTTCCGTGCCGTGCACATCCAGCACCCGTTTCCCCGCAGGGCCGGCCCCTGCCTCCCCGCTCCTCCGCGGCCGAGCTCGCAGGAAGGTCAGAGCCAGGCTGGGGGAAAAACAGCTCATTCAGCCGGCCGGGAAGAGAAAGGGAAAGAATACCCGGAAAGAAATGCCTTACAGCACTGCCGTTTATCAGTGGAAAAAAAAAAATAATAAAATATCCAAGCTCTTTCCACCGATGGTTTGGTGCAGAAGTGGCCGGCGCGAAACAGACCCCACGTCAGAGTGATTGGTGGGATGGGGATGGGCACCGGGCATGTCCTCCCCCGCAAAGTCCCACAGGCACCACTCCTACTGCCTATCAAGCTGCAAACTATTAGCCAACCCCATTCCTGGCAAGGGCTGGGGCCAAATCCTGGTGCAAGAGTGGGGAGGCATTGCCACACCGGCAAGGCGGCTCCGTGGAGGTATCGGGATGGGCCAGGAGGGTGGAAACCCGAGGCAGATCCAGCTTCAGGAGCCCCCGCGTCCGAGGATGCTGCTTTCCACCATGAAACATCCATGCACACCCAACCCCAGCCCAGCCCGGCCACACAGCAACACGGACAGACATTCCCAGCTCCTCTCAAAATTATTTGGTTAATCTTGTTGCTTTCCTTCTCTTCTTTTTTTCTTTTCTCTCCTTAAAACTTAAAACTGTTTCCAATTCGGTACCTCCCCTGGATTCCTCCTGCCAGTTTCTGTGGTTTTGTAATGTTAAAAAAAAAAAAAAAAAAGTTTCCCCTCTGGAAAAATCCCTGCAAACAATAGAAGAAACTGCCTATGCACCAAAAACTGTCAAATGCATGAAGCACTGAGTAAGCAAACTGGAAACAAGCCGGAGGAGCCCTTTTACTGTTTATAAAGTGAAAAGAAATAACAAAATATCTTATCCCCCCCCAACAACGTGACATATCAGCTCTAGGTGTTGCTCTCCCAGCAGCTGGGAAAACATGATTTGAGAAGACCTTCCTTCCTTCCTTCCTTCCCCCCCTCTTTAAAGGGGATTAAAAACAACAAAAATGGAGTGCCTGGAGTGGGATCCAATTTTGGGGAGTTGCTTCCCTCCCTCCCAGGGGCATCCGCCTGTTCCCACGACCAGCACCAGCCTCACCCACACCGTGGCGGGGGGGGAGGGGGGGGGGTGTCCATTGCTGGCACAGATGGGCACCCTACCGGCTCCGCAGCCCCCAGCCCTCCCTGAGTTCAGCCAGGAGCCCCTCGCTCCTCGCCTTGCCCCCAACTCACCTGGGTGCTGGCACCCTGCTCGCCCATGCTGCCCCCCCACAGCCGTGGCGGCACCCGCTCTGCGCCGGGCCCCGTGCCGCCCACGCCACGGGGTGAGCCGGGCTCCGCCACTCCCCCGGCGCACCCCGCCGCAGCCCGCCCCGCGCCCCCACCCAGAGGCACCCGTGACGCATCCGTGCCCACGCTGGGGGAGAGGACTTTGGAGCCAGGGGCTCCCATCGCGCCCGGAATGTGGCCACGGCCACCTGGGCAGGGCCACTCACAGTGGCCTTTCCCAAATTTCTCTTCTGTTTTCAAAGCAGAATTGTAAATAACTAATTAACTAATTAAAGATTCATAGATTGGTCCAGGCCGGAAGGGACCTCCAAAGGTCATCTAGTCCGACCCCCCCGCAGTCAGCAGGGACACCCCCAACTAGACCAGGTTGCCCAGGGGCCTCGTCGAGCTTCACCTTGAATATCTCAAGGGAAGGGGCCTCAACCACCTCCCCGGGCAACCTGTTCCAGTGTTCCACCACCCTCATGGTAAAGAACTTTTTCCTAATATCCAATCTAAATCTCCCCTTCTCCAACTTCAAACCACTGCCCCTCGTCCTGTCACTGCAGGCCTTTGTAAACAGACCCTCCCCAGCCTTCCTGTAGCCCCCCTCAGGTACTGGAAGGCCGCTATGAGGTCTCCCCGGAGCCTCCTCTTCTCCAGGCTGAACAACCCCAGCTCCCTCAGTCTGTCCTCATAGGAGAGGCGCTCCAGCCCCCTGATCATTTTGGTGGCCCTCCTCTGGACCCGCTCCATCAGGTCCATGTCCTTTCTATATTGAGGGCTCCAGACCTGCACACAGTACTCCAGGTGAGGTCTCACCAGAGCAGAGTAAAGTGGCAGAATCACCTCTCTGGATCTGCTGGCAACGCTTCTTTTGATGCAGCCCAGGATGTGATTGGCCTTCTGGGCTGCGAGAGCACATTGCCTGCTCATGTCCAGCTTCTCGTCCATCAGCACCCCCAAGTCCCTTTCCTCAGGGCTGCGCACTGAGATGACCCAGCAGAGAGCCGGGGAGTGCCTTCAATGGGTCACTGCAGCAGGGAAGGGGGGGGGGGAGGTCCCCAAACTCCCATGAGAGGCACTCGCAGTGTACCCTGAGCAACCGGCTCCAGTGCTTGAGAAGATACTGTGAGTGGCCTTCATCATCCGGGAACGAGGAAGACAATGACAGTGGAGGCAGGACGCGGCGTCCCCAACGCTTGGCACCACCATAAGGAGCCATCAGTGGTGATGCCACGAGCAGTTGAGCCACTTGTGGGGCTTAGCCCTCCTCCATCCCCTGAATTTCCCCTCCGTGCCCCACCACAGCCCCTGGGCAAGGCCGAACGCCCAACCCACCAAAGCCCCAGGAGGAGAATCTCTGCCCAACACAAGCCACAGCACTGTAGCCCCCCGCCCCCCCACACCCTGGCAGGACCGTCCCATGCCACCCCCATCACCCCAGCAGCGTCCAGCCCCACAGAACCCGCAGTTACACAGGCAGCGGGCAAGTCCAGGTGTCACAGCAGGGATGAAGCGACCATGAAACCCAAACAGGCGACACCAACCATCGCCAGGGTCAGCAGCGAGTAGCCCTAACCCAGTATTACAGGTGACAAGCCCTGCCCTACCTCAGCCTGGCTCACACCCCTCAGCAGACGTTATTTTGCCCTCAGTCTCTCCAATTTTGGCTCAACTGACTGTATATAAAGCACCGAGCACCTGAAATACATGCCCTTAACACAGAGCACTGTCATTTCTTTACCGGCGTCATAAAAAAAAAAAAAAAAAAAAAAAAAGAGAGCACCAGTGGGCTATACTTACTTCGGCAGAAGCATCCAATTTCAGATATTGAAACCAAAATAGCTGAAAGGTATGAGTTAGAGCCAGCCGGCGTGGGCAGCCCGGTTCCACCCGCCAACAGATGAACACTCAGCAGCGCTTTTTAAAGCCAAAACAAAACAAGCCACAGCTAAAAACCAAGCAAATGCCCAGAGAGGTACAAGCCTAAATAAAAGGGATGTGAATCGGCGCACAAAGTGTCTGAAATAAACCCATCACACCTGCATCGGAACGGCCCTGGTTTAAAATAAACCCGCTCGATGCTGCTGTGGGAGGCAGGTCCCAGGGAAGCGTTACCGCACCGGGATGGAGCTGGAGCCACACGTCGCTTGGCACCAGCTCAGCTTCCTCCGGAGAGCTCAGCAAGAGGAGGAAAATACAACACGCAGCACTGAGCAAGAGCTCAGAGCACAAACTCCCCCTGTTCAAGCAGATCTGTTCAACCTCACGCTAAGGTTAGAGTAACCCTGGGGTTCCCAGGATGCCTTTGACCACGCAGAGCCCCGTCCGCCTCCTGCAGGCTCCGGCCATATCCGAAGGGCAGCTCTGGGTGGTTTTCCCACAAGTAGCAGCCACGCGGGATGCTCAGGCGCTGGGTGGCTTTGCTTTTATCCAGACGATACCTGGCCAAAGGGCGAGCCACAAAACGACATGGAGAGCAGAGCGGAGGGCAGCTGCCGGCAGCACGGTGCATCCACGTCTGGGGTGGGGTGAGGAGTGCTCCCAGGACAGGCAGGAAGAGGAGAGCCGGTTCCTCCGGCACGGCTCACGGTGACGAAGCCAACCACCCACCACGACCTCAGTGGGGAGGTGCCGAAGCTGGTGCCGAGTTGCCCCGGGAGAGACCTGCAGGCACCTCGCTGCCCAAAAAAAGTGATATGGCCAGGGTGCCTTCCAGGGGCACCACCACGCGGGGGGTGAGGCCGGGTTAGACCCCCACAATGCCCAGTCCCATCCCGTGGGACCGGTGGTGGAGGCTGACTCAGGATGAAACGTCACCGCTCCGCTTCCTGTCGCACCTCTGGGAACGCCCAGGTATCCCATCCCGCCTCTGATCTCACCCGACCCTGCTTAGCTTCAGGGCCCACCACCAGAGCTGTGCTGCGGGTGCTCCACAGCCCCTCACCTGCCTCTCGGGCCACCGCCCTGGCCACTGCATCCATCCCCTTGGCTCGTAGCCCCGTGCTGCATCGAGGGGGAGGACACTTGCCTCCAGCCCAGGGCTGGCGCTGGCAGCACAGCGGGTGGGAGGAAGCCGAGAAGGAAGCGGCCCCAGCTCGGTTTACATGAAGCTGTCAAGCTGCCGCGCTGATGCTGCCCAGGCACAGACAAACCACCCCACCCCAAGCAGCTCCACCAGCACTGGCAACGTGATTCCCAGCAGCCAGGAGACTGGGCTGGAAGGATGTGCAGAGGCACTCAGCGCTTCCCAAAGCACAGGGTGATGCAGGAACCCCTGCACATCCCCAGGGCTGCAGGGCGGAGAAGGGACGGTGACCTGCTTCCAGAGGACAGGTCACAGGAGACCAACAGCCCACGGAGCACCAGGTCACAGGGCTGGAGGTGGGCTGTGACACCTACCAGGGTGCCTGTTGGACAGGCTTTCACACCTGCAGTGTTTGTTGGTGGTACCTTCACCTCTTCCCCTCCCCATGCAAACCAGCCAAGCAGGCTGCTCGGCAGCACCGTGCCGGCCATGTGGTTCCCCCCAGGAGCTCACTGCACAAGGTGGAACAGGAGAGCTTTGCTGACATCCACATCTCCTTTTAGGCTCCAGACTCAACCCTGTGGCAGAGCATCCACACCCCCAATGAGGTGCTGGGACACGCAGGTGGGCTGGGGATACCCCCGCAGCCCATCCCTACCCACCCCAACGTGCTCCAAGGGAAGTCCAAATCCATCGCCGGGAGAGACTCCTGGCTCCCAGCGCGTGGCGGGAGGGATAATCTGTTTAGGCTGCCGGCAGACGTCATCAGCCTGTCTCGGGTGGAGGCAGGGCTTGTTTTGTTCAGGCTTGGCAACTGAGCGGGAAGGGGGGGGAAAAAAAAAAAAAAAACAAACGGACCGTGGCAGCTGAGCTTTAGCTTCTGCCTCCAACACTGAACGCAGCGAGCCCTGTGCACGGGGGAAGCTGTGCGGGGGCTTCCAGCAGCCCTGCTAGAAAACAACAGCCCCAGCCTGACCCCGGCTGTGGGTAACTCCCACAGTAACTCCCATCCCACCACCTTTACGGGTTTAGTCCCAATATTCACCAAGGGGGCCTCTCTGAAAGCAGCCCCTGCTGCTCCCTGCACACATCTCTGGGTGCTCAGTAAGAGCATCACAGCTCTCAGTTGGACCCACAGGAGACCATGGTCCCAGAGCAGAGAAGGCAAAGGTCACCATCCCCTGTGCACCAACTCCCTCTGGGCTCCCTGGAGGGAGGGGCTAGTTTCTGGCATAGCTCAAGGGAAAAAAAAAAAAAAAAAAAAAAAAAATCACCACAAACGCTGTAGTTGCAACCTCAAAAGAGGAAATCTGGGCAGTTTCAGCTCCGCTCTGCTCTCAGCTTTGCACACCTTGGAGCCTGAGAGAACATCGCTGATGGATGAGTCGGAGCAGCCATCACCTGGGAGGAATGGGGAAGGTGACACGGTGTTTGGGGCAGGAATGGGATGTGACACCCAAAGCAGGCTTTCCTGTCCACAGCATGGCTTCCAGGAACCGAGAGACCGGCATCGCTTCGCATTTTGCACACTCCCAGCGGGATGCCACATGGATGGCCTCAGACCCAGGACCCCAGCCAGCAGGAGGATCTGCAAACTCGGGCTCCGGTGGCAAACAGGATAGCCAGGGATATAGCCCAGCCTCGGTGGTTAAGCCGCTGACATCTCAGCTTCCCTGCCCGTACAGTGTTTTCCCTTCTGCTGTATGTCACTTGGCGATGGGCAGTAGAGCAGGGCCAAATCCCAGCTCTACATCCAGGCTCGCTGCCCCCAGGTTCGGTCCAAGCTCAGCTTCCTCCAGCCCGAGACCTGGGCAGCTCCTGGGGACAGCCCTGGATGCATGGGGACATCCTTCCCTCCATCCACCTCCCACTCTCCTGAAAAACCACATTTGCGGGCACGAACCAGCTGCTGCCCTTGAAGCTGCAAATCGCCCAGGCCAGGTGCTCACCACCAACACATCTCACCACGCAAGAAGAGGCCAAACCAGACCAGACAGACTGGACCTGGGGTGCGAGGAACACGAGGCGCCGCTGCCGTGGGGGTGGCCGGCAGGCACCGGGCAAGGCACAGCCCTCCCGGCAAACCAGCAGCCCTGACCCAGCCACCGGCAAACCTCAAAGAAAGGAGCTGCCCGGGCAGTTTGCTGCGTGGGCAGCGGGAGTGACCGACCGACCGGAGGAACAGGAAGGGGAAAGGTTGAATTCGCCCTCCCGTGCAAACAGCCTGGCTCCTTCTGCAAATACCCTGGCCCCGGCCCCAGGGCTGCGCTGGGGTCCATCAGCTGCCCGGGCACTCGGAGCAAGGGCTGGACGAGGCCAGCTGCAGTTTGCACGGGCAATTTGTCAAGCAGCAGCAAAATGGAAGTGGGATGGAATGGGCTCCGCAATCCCCGCTCCCCCTCCTCGAGCCGCCCCAAAGCCCAGCCTGCCCCACAGCGAGCACGCGTATCTAACCGCCTCCCACATCGGGGCTTCCTCAGCACTGGGGAGAAGCCACAACATCTCTTCAGAGTGGTGGAGAGGGGATTTATCACTTCCTCGGGTGCCAGAGCAGATAAGGTGCGGCGCCATGCAAAAAAAACCAAAAAAACAAAAAACCACCAAACCCATCAGCAAATAAGTGAAATAAGTGTGCAAAGAGGAGGGTTCTCCAGCACCCAAAAGCACCTCCATGGCCCTGGGCCATGCAAAGGGTCAAGTGCACCCAAAGCCGACCCTGGCACCCAACCTCACGTCCCTCCTGAGCACCCGCTGCTCTCGCATCGCTCTCCAAGGGTTGGATGCAGCCACCGTGACCGTGCCCGTCCCAGCTCCTCTGGCCGTGTCCCCCAGGCCCCTGTCCGCTGGAGCCGCTGATGGAGGCGGGTTTGACATTTGCAGAGAATCTCCCCCTGTTCAGTCCTAATAATTAGGCGGATTTTTGCAGCATGATACAAGCAGCCGGGAGCAGGGAATGCAAGCGCAGAGGCTGCTTTCCAGGAAAGAGGGGGCTTTTCCTTCCCCGAGGAACAGGGGGTGGAGGTGAAAGTGTGGCCGGGACATGATCCCTCACCCTGCCACCCTTCAGACAATGCACAGAGCCAGGACAAGACCCTGTCCCAGGGCATCACAGCCCCGTCCATGCAACGCCTCTGAGCAAAGCCAAGCCTGTGACCCAGCGCTGACACTCTCTGGCCTCGGGGCTGCCGGCAGCCGGCTGTTCAGCGTCCAGAACAGTAGGAAAGTGATAATGTCCAAAGGAGGAGAGATGGAAATAACCACCAACCCCCCCTGTCACTGGGCAGTGGTGTCACGGGCTGGGGCAGGAGGAGGCAGTGGGAAAAAGTTTGTAAGCTCTATTTTCCAACTGGGTGGTCCTCTGGGCATTCATGCCACAGTCCCGTTCCCCCCCCAAAAAAAAAGAAAAAAGAAAGAAAAAAAAAAAAAAAAGACACTGGTAGCTGGAAAGACGTCCTCAAATTCCTCTCTCTGTGCCAGTCCCCATGCCCCGAGAGAGCACACGCATGGAGAAAATTAAAAGCAACTGCTTTACGCTCTGCCCTTCTTCCAATTCAGGCCAAGCGTGATTTTGAGGTTAATTCCCAGCCTGTTCCTGTTGTGGGGGCTTCATCTTCCTTACGAACCAAAGGCATGAGGGACAGGCATGGCTCAGTCCAGGCCAGCTGACGTAGAGAGCAAGGACCCCATAGGGACACCCCCACAGCCCTGCAGAGCCCTAGGTGGCTTCCTTGGGAAGAGGGTCCTGCTGGCCAGGCTGGCTTTCTACTGGAGATGGAAGAGGGTCTCCAGGAACCGTCCATCTGCCTGGGGCAGGCTCTGGGGAGCTGACTGACCTCCACACGAGGTATGCAGGAGGTGAAAGGGGACCATGCGGTGCTGGTTCAGGCACGTCTTGCCAGGAAAGAGGGAATTCCCACGAAAAAGGGAATTTCTCCCTTGCCGGGAAAGGGGCAGTGCCAGGGAAGCTGGCAATGGGTGAGTAAAGCAGACAGGACAGAGCCATCAACACCCCTCTGTCTGCCATGGACCACGGGCCTGATCCTGCCACCACACAGGATCACAGTGCCCATGCCGGGACTTCGGGTCATCGGGACAGACCCCCCAGCAACAGATTTTCCCAAGGGAGGAGCAGATGTGGCGAGTGACCCAGTTTTTCCCATGCCATACGGGCACCACAGAAGGTCAAACACAGTTTGAGGGGGGATGTCAAGGGCACATCACCTCCCGCCTGCAGCCCAGGGGGGGATGGCCAAGGCTCTCCAAGGGGTGGTAGGGCCACACGTAGCCACCCCAAGTCACACCGACCCCCGGCCGGCAGCACAGCCACGCACAAAAACAACTCGTGAACGCAGCGCTCCCGGGATTAGGGACTTAGCATCCGCGCAGCCCTTTGAAGTTGGAAGCGCTAAGTCCGATTATTATTAGAGAGCTCCAGCTCATTAATCCTGATGTTTGGGGCTGGTTTCCCCCCCCTCCCCTTCCCAGCCCCGTTCCTAATTCGGTTCCCGTGTACGACGGGGATCCACTACGACCGATAAATATATTTGTGACACTTTGCAAACGCACCCCGGTCTCTGCCCCGAGCGGTTCCAGTGCCCCGGGGCACCCCGGGAAGCAGGAGGGGCAGCTCCTGACACCCACACAGGTATTTTTATATAATAAAAATCCAAAAAAGACACGAGTGCGTAAGTGTGAAGTACCTTCACCTTTCCGGCAAGCCAAGTAGAAAAGGTCAGATGACTCAAAAGGACTTTTCTAGCCTGACTCTAGGTAATCAGCAACACGGTCCCCGTCCACGGGGTGAGTGGGACGCGCTGAGGACAAAGACCCCACGCCACAGTCCGTCCGGGATCCCCCCCCTTACCCAAACCAAGCTTAAAAAAAAAAAAAAAAAAAAAAAAAATTAAGTTTAAAAGGAAAAAAAAAATTCAGAGCTGTTAAATGAACCGTTATTCCTGGGTGTGCTTTGGAGGAGCACACCCCCACATCCAGCAAAGCTCCTCGCCATGGCATGGAGCCTCCTCCTCCTCCTCCAAGGGGGACAAATTCGGAGGGGAGGCAGAGAGGGTGGGGGGGAAGCGGGGCTCCTCGGCGGGGCGGGAGGGTGCGTGCGTGCATCACACGCTCCCAGAGCCACCATCTTATCTGGGAAGCGGGATTACTTCACCCCGGCTGCAACGGGAGAAGCTGAGCAGGATCGCGCCGTTTTTCCCAACCGGAGCCCCCCACGCAAGGGCCTGGATCTGTCCCCATGGTAGCCGCCTGCGGTGGCAGCCCCCCGCAAGGCCACCCGTCACCCCGAAGGGAACAAAGCAAAGTAGGGGCTGCCCAAAACACAGCCCTGGGTCCCTGGGGAAGGCGGCGGGCCCCCCGCAGCGGGACTGCCAGGCGCTACGGGGGTCAGCGTGCAATGCTTTGAGCCCCCCCTCCAATAAAAATAAAAAAGCCTTGCACCCAGGAAGCGGCAAAACCCCGGGCAGGGCAGCGGGAAGGGGCCGACTGGGAGCGGGGGGCTCTTTCCGAGCCCCCTCCGGGATGGCTCCTTTGTCTGGGCACGGCCGCGACGCTCCCTGCCGCCCGCCCCTTCCCGCACACACCACGGCATTTTTTCCAGTTACATTTTTTCCATATTAGCCCTCAGATTTCATTATGCCCCCCCCCCTCCCCCCCACCCTCCTCTCTCTCCCGGTTCCCCCCCCTTCCCTCCCCAAGCGAGCGCAGCAATATGTCTGATCTCATTGCCATAATAGGATCGGGAGTGGGGATGTCAGCCCCGGCACAGAAAGGTGTGGGAGGAGGGAGGGCGGCCCTGCTCCCCACACCCCGACACCCCAAACATCCCCCCCGCCGTGGGTGCACGGGTCTCCGGGCCTGCCTCAGGCTTGGGAGGAAGAGGAAGAGGAAGAAGGCCCAGCCCTGGCAGCCCCCCAGCCCGGGCCCTCAGCGGGAAGGGGCAGCGGTGGCATTCCCGTCCCCCCGGGAAAGCGGGGGGCTATGGAAGCCAGGGGGGCACGTCCGGCACCTCCAGGAAGGGACATTCTGTTTACAGCTGAGTTTTTTCCCCCAGGAGTTTTGGGATCTTCCGATGGGGCCCACGGAATACCCCTCACCTGCTGCCACGCACCCCAAGAGGGGCAGAATCACCCCCAGGGTGGGTGCTGGTCCCCACACAGCCTCAGGAAAGGGGTGAGGCCCCAGGGTAGGAGGCCACAGCCTAAGGGACAAATGGGCATCCGTGGGGACGCAGGGTGCCCTGTGGGACGCCTGGGTATCCATGGGGTCAGCAAGCACCCCATGAGATTGCTGGACACCCTACGGGACCAGAGGGCACCCACAGGGCTCCTAAACACCCCGTGGGATTCATGGATAGCTGTGGGTCCCTGTGCTATCTGTGGGGTTAGCGCCCTATGGGACCCCACACCACCAATGGGGTCAGCTAGCACCCCATGGGACCCCTGGACATCCTACGGGACCAGAGAGCACCCACGGGGTTCCTGAACACCCCATGGGATTCATGGATAGCTGTGGGTTCCCATACTACCCACGGGTTTAGCAGGCACCCCACGGGAACCCACACCGCCCATGGGGTCAGCAGGCACCCCACGGGAGTCCCAGACATCTTAAAGGACCAGAGAGCACCTACGGGCTTCTAAACAGCCCACGGGATTCATGGATACCAGTGGGTCCCTGTGCTCCCCATGGGATCAGCAGGCGCTCTGTGGACCCCCTGGACACCCTACAGGATCAGAGAGCACCCACAGGGCTCCTAAACACCCCACGGGATTCACAAATACCTGGGACCCCTGTGGGGTCAGTAGGCACCCTTTGGGACCCCACAGCACCCGTGACAGCCCACACTACCCGTGGGAGCAGCAAGCACCCACAGGGCCCTGCAACATCTATGTGACCAGCAGGCACCCCATGGGACCCCTGGAGATTCCCTGGGAACCTGTGCTAACCATAGGGCCAGCAGGCACCCATGGGACCTTCTGCTATCTGTGGGACCCTAGGACATCCACGGGACCCTACACTATCCACAGGGTCCTGGGCTATCCGTGGGGTTACTCCTGGGACCCTAAGCTACCCAGTGGACCCCGAGATACCCATGGGGCCACCAGTCACCCACGGGGCTCTACACCACCCACGGGACCCCGGGCTACCTAGGGGGCCAGCAGACACCCCACGGGGACGCAGGGCACCCCAGGGCCGGAGGCGTGGGGGCGGGAAGGGGGCGGGGCGCCGGGGCGGATTTTAGGGGGGAAACCAGTGGGGTTTGGGGTCGGGGGGTGGGGGGGAAGGGAAGGTCCCACCTGGTTGAGGTCCTCGTCGTTGAGCAGGTGGGACTCGCGGGGCTTGAAGCAGTTCTGGCACTTGCTCTTGTTGAAGATGTTGGCCTGGAACTTCCTGCAGGGGTTGTCCTTGGCGGCCATGGCGCGCCCCGCGCCCGCTGCGCGCCCGCTCAGCGCCCCGCCGAGCGCCCGCCCGCCGCCGCGCCCATCGCCGCCTGCGGAGCGCGGAGAGGGAGGTGGTGGTGGTGGTGGGGGTTCCTCAAACAAAACAAGCAAAAAAACCCAACCAAAACCCCAATGAATAAATCAGATAAAATTTTAAAAAAAAAAAAAAAAAAAAAAGGGGCGGAGGGGGGGGAAACGGCAGCAAACTGCAAAGCGGCCGCCTTCCGCAGGGGCTCAGCGGGCGCGCATGGCCGAGCGGCGCGGAAGGCCGCGGTTCCCCCGCCCTGCGGGGCTGGGCCGGGCGCGGTAGGGGGGGGGGGGGGGGGGGGGCCGCGGTGGGGCGGTGGGTGCCCGGTGGCGGGTGCCCGGCAGTGACGGTGGGTGCCCGGCGCTGCCGACTGCGCCGCCCGCAAAGTTTCCAGCGTCCGCGGAGCCAGGCGGAAAAGGGGGCGGGGCCTCGAGCGCCGACGGACGGCCCCGCCCGCCAATGGAGGCGGGAGTCCGCCGCTAACAAAAGGCCTCCCCGGCCAATGGGGTGCAAGGAGAGGGGAGGGCGCGGCGGGGCCGCCTCGGCCCCCTTCGGACGTGGGGGAGGGGCGGTGCGCTGACAGCTGGGGGCGGGGCCGGCTGGGCCCTGCTCCCCCCACCGTGTACTGACCCCCCCCTCACCGCGTACTGACCCCCCCACACCATGCACGGACCCCCCGCACCGTGTACTGACCCCCCCCCCAGCGTGTACTAACCCCCCCACCATGCACAGACCCCTCCCACCGTGTACTGACCCCCCCCACCGTGTACTGACCCCCCCCTCACCGTGTACTGACCCCCCCACACCATGCACAAACCCCCCGCACCGTGTACTGACCCCCCCCCCCAGCGTGTACTAACCCCCCCACGATGCACAGACCCCCTCTCACCGTGTACTGACCCCCCCCACCATGCACAGACCCCTCCCACCGTGTACTGACCCCCCCCACCATGCACAGACCCCCCTCACCGTGCACTGATCCTCCCTCACAGTGTACTGACACCCCCCCACCATGCACAGACCCCCCCCACCATGCACAGACCCCCCCTCACCATGCACAGACATGCCCCCCCCACCCTGCACGGCTCCCTCATCCCTTGCACTGATGCTCCCACACACACACATTGTGCACCAGACCCCCCCCTTTTTTGCACAGGCCCCTCTGTGCTCTAAGCCAGCCTGTGGGGACCCCTGTGCCACTCACCGCTGTCCCCCCCCTCCATGCATGAGCCCTCCGCATCCCCTGCACCACACACAGCCCCCCCCCCCATATAGCACAGTGACCCCCCCGCACCATACAGCCCCATGCACAGCCCAGGTCCCTCCTGGCCACCCAGCAGGGTGGGCACAGGGTACGAGGTGTGGGGTTTGCACCCCCACAGCCTCCCCCCAACAGAGGGATGCCCCGGGGGGCAGCTCTCCCTCCCCACACACAGGGACCAGCCCACGCCCCTGCCCCTACGCTTGGAGGGTGCATGGTGACATGGCCCCAAGGGTGACACAGACCCCATTAACCCTGACCTCGGGCACAGCCCCGACCCTGGTTCAGGTGGGCACGTGGGAGGGGGTTCATCACCCGTTTGGACACCCAAATTCGGCAGAGATGGGGAGGGGGGGGAATAGGAAAATCATGCCCCTCCTGCAGCTGTGCAACTTGTGGTGCTGGGGACCTACTGGGACGAGGCAGGGGACGGGGTTGCCACCGCCCCAGGGCCGGCAGGGAACTCCTCTGTTTGTCCAGTGCATTTTTATCCGGTGGAAACCGGCAGCACCGGCCGGTAAATACACCCGACCGGACGATAAGGACCCGGAGCGAGGGTGCGGATTTGGCCTCCTGGCTCCATCCCTGGGGGTGGCCGAGGGACCCACCCGCGGGCACACACCGGGTCTGGTTTTACCATCCCATCCCTAATTCTGCACAGAGAAGAACCAGAGCAGGGACCTCAGTGCCTGTGGAGCATCACCGGGGCCGGAGAGACATGGCAACGCCAGCCCCGGAGCGTGGTGACAGCAGGAGTGTCCCAATCCTCACCTCCAAAATGCATCCCAGCCCGGCACGTCCCACCAGGCTCGGATGCCGCCGGGGCACACAGCGTCTCCCGCTCACCCCAATATTCCCCGCCAGCGTGGGACGCGGCCCTGCTATTAGGGACAGCCACACCGACCTTCCCGGGTTTGTTGGGACCAGGAAAAACCCGTCGGAGAAGAGGCGGCGGCGCGGTCCCCTCGCACCCGGCGCTGCCCCATCGTTTGATGTGGGGCCCGGCCTCGGCAGCCTCGCCACGCCGGCTCCGCGCTGTCATCCTGGAGTAAATAAAGACCAGCACAATTGCCTGCTTGTTTATTAATTTTTTTTTATTTTTTTTTTCTTCATCAAAGGCTGCTTTAATCATCTCTCTCCCTCCTGCCATCGCCACTCGCAGCACACACGGAGCTGGCGTGCCACGGATTAGGGATGGGACAGCGGAGCTGTGGGGTGGCCCTGCTCCCGCACTGGTGCCACCGCAACTAAAAACCCATTAAATAAAAGAGATAAAATTAAAAAAGGGGGACTGCACCCTCACCTGACCCTGCACTGGCTGCCTGGGCAGCCCACGCGATGCTCCCGGGAGGGACATGCAGGCTGAAGGGTGGCCACCATTTCCCCCATCACTAGTTTGGGTGGATTTTCTCACCTTTCCCTTGACCCTAATGTTGTAAAAGCAGCACGGCTCTTCCCCGGGGAGGGAGGATTTTCCCCTCTGGGATTTACAGACCCTGACACCCTCGCCGTGGGTCCAGGGTTCACCTGGCACATGACTGCTGAACTCCGGCTCTTCAGACAAGGGCGGGCGATTTTCCTGATCAGGTCTTCTCTTGCCCTGATCCCTTTTTCCTCCCCCCCTCCATCCCCGATCTTGTTGGATTATTCCCTGCCACATCCCTTGCTGAGGACCTGCCGTGCCCTGCATCCCACAGGTCCCAGAGATGCCCAGAATTTTTTTTCCATCAAAAATTCCCTCTGCAGCTTCCCAGGCACCTCTACCTGCTGTCCCCATGGTCCCTGGCTCTTTGCCACCTACTCGGGGTTCCCCATGGGCTGGCAGAGGCACAACGCATGGCCAACACGAGGGCCCCTCGTGCACACAGCATCCTCCCGCGCTCCCGGGATGAGCAGGGTGACTCATCTCCCAAGGGATTTGGGTGGGGAGCTGGGGGACAAGGGGACAGGGGTGACCAGTGCGTGTGTCCCCCCATTGATATGCAGAGAGATGGAGCAGGGACCCTCAGGCTGAGGGGACCCTCCAGAAGCGAAGGGTCTGCCCTTTCCCCAGCACCACGGGGCACTGTCCCCCCCCAAAAAGGGCACGGTGTTGGCACAGAGCACGGCAGAGGCCAGGGCTGGCATCTCCCACGCCACGGGCTGACATGGCCGAGCTGCAGCGTGGCTGGGGGCCACGACCTGGCGCCACGCACGGCCCCACCGGAGCCGGCAGCACCTCGCGGGAAGCAGCTGGTGCCGGTGCTGGCTCCAGCCTCTCCAAAAATCCAGCTGAACGGGACGGGCCTCTCCGCAAACCTGTCGAGCCGCATTCAGCCGCGCCGGAGCCAGCGTCCGTGCGCCGCCAGCCGCCCGTGTGCCACGTTCGACGTGTGCAGCCGCCGAAAACTCGCTGCCGATGACTCTCCACATGCCCCAGGCCTCGGCACAACCGTGGCACCGAGGTCCCCCATGGGTGCCGCGGAGGCACGTGTCCCACCCCGCCGTCCCCCCCATCGCCCCCGCCATGGGGACACCCGGTTGGGACAGCCGTGTGTAACAGGTCTCCTCAGCCCAGAGCCAGTCTGGAGCAGTTTTCTCAAATGAGGGCAATTAAAGTAATGGGAAAATGGAAAGTATTCGTCAGGGAGCTGCGGTGGCGGGGGGGGGAAGGCGCTGCGGTGAGTCAGCGATCCAAACTGAAGCCCCAGCGCCAGGTAAACAAGCTGCAAACCAGAAGGTGTTAGTCACCGGCTCTGCCTGCGCCGGCCCCAGCCTGGGACGGGCATCATCGAAACCCTCCTGCTCCGGGAAAGGGTTCGGTGGCACCAAACCCCACCGGCAAGAGGAGAGCAGCACCCGCTCCCCACCGTGGCGTGGAGGTCCCGCCAGGGCCATCCATCTCCTCCATCTGCGAGGATGTCACTGGAATGGGGACGTGGGACGTGTGGCCGTGCATCATTTTTCAGGCGAAGATGTGATGCAGCACTTTTTCCCACGGGGCCGGGTGCTGCCAGAGCAGGAGCAGGATGGCCAAGTGCTCCTCCTGGGTGGCCATAGCTCCCTGTAGGACCTTGGGCAAGTCATTTAATCTCTCTGCGCCGCCACCTCGCTGTCATTATGGTGGAGCCAGACGGATGGATGCCCAGGGGAGAGGGCAGGATTCATGGTTTAAATCCGGCAGGCCCTGGGATCCCCATTGGATCCAGGCTGGGATGGAGCAGTGCCTGTGAGGGCTCCCCTCCTCCTGCCCTGCACCAGGTGAAGTCGGTGCCATGAGGGGCTGGATGCAGCCCCTAGAGCCAGCCAGGCCAGCTGGAGGGGGGTCCAGAGCCCCCCTAGCCCAGCCCTGCCTGGGGAATATCTGGCAGGGGAGCCACTGGCCAGGGGAGGCTTGGATGCCCCTCAAGCGACCCTGCATCTAATGGGGGTGAAACCCACAGGTTAGAAATCTGTATGGGGGTGAAAAACACCCCTCACAGATGGAGGCGAAGCCCCCCAGGCTGCCCCAGTTACTGTCTCTGTGCCCTGCCCGACCTGTGTCCAATTTTCCCATTGGGAAAAATAGAAGGACACAAATTATCCACTGGAGGAAATCCACAGCGCTCAACTGCAGCCCAGAGAGGAGGATGCAGCTCCCATGGGGCCGGATAAGACCATGGGGATGGTCCAGCGCAGCCCTTTCCTTTGCTGGATACTCACACACACAGAGGCCTGAGCTTGTCCCAGAAACCACATTAAATCACGTCCCCCCGAGCAGAGATTTCCTCTTGTCAAGAGACGCCAAATGCCTGTGAGTTCATACCCTTCTCCTAAAATTGGGCCAATGGTTAATTACGCTCCCGGTCGGGTTATTGGTGACGGGGTTCCATGGCTGCTTCCTGCTATTGGACCTCGCCGGGCTTCAGCAGGGAAAAATCCAGCTCTTTTGTTCCCACACATGCCCCTCTCATCCGTACCCCCCCCCCCACCTTTTGGCTGGGCTTTGCCTGTTCAGCTGGGCAGAGCGGATCCCCCTGCGAGGGGACCGGCTGCTCGTCCTGCTCGCTCCCCTCTCACCGCCAGCCTCAGCATCCCTGCTACAAATATTGTCCCGTCCAGCTTCCTCCATCGCTAGCCCCCTTGGCCACTGCCCCCCGAGCTGCCAGCCACAGCTGTCGGATGTCTGCTCTGCTGACTCCATATAATGCAAGTTTTACAAACGAAAAATGTCACATGGCTGTAAATTAAATACTTTGGAGAAACCCATTATAATGCAGCAGCACAATTAGCTTTATCAGCCTGCCCAGAGTCATGCCAAAAACCAAAGCCGACTCACTTGACAGGAGCTGCCATCCATGAAACCAAGCTAACGACCTTAATTATATTTTTAGCTTCTAATTTTTGGCTGACAGTATCCCCAATTACCCAGCCCATAATTTGCCCAGGCACTGCGATCCGTCTACCTGGTCTGTAATTCCCAGGGTCAGCCCTTTTATCCCTTTTAAATATTAGACTCCCACTGGCCGCCCTCCAGCCCTCTGGAATTTCCTCAGGGTTTTTAGTGTTAAAAATTAACAGCAGAGCTCCTCGGCAGCCTGTGAGCCCCTTCCCGCCAGGGTCCTGCCAGAAACGCCTCTCATCATGAGAAGATCCAGCGATGCTGGAGGTGGGGATGGGGAGTTAAAAACACCCTGTTATCCGATCAGCTCCTCTGGCCAAAGATTGTTCTTTGACTCATTTTCCTTATCTGCCACCCACGCTTTACACCTCAGCACACTTCCCTGGCGCTGAAGCCTCCTTTCCCTGCCCCTTCGTTAGGCATTTATAGGGTTTTATCCTTGTTTCTGTGCCAGCCCTCAGCCAAGCCGGGTCTCTCCCCATCCGGCTGTCCTTCCCCTCCAGTTGGCTACTGGGTTTGGGGAGCTGGCCCTGAACACAGTCTGGTTTTCAGTAACGCTTCCCTCTCCTCATCTGCACCAGGTTTTGGCAAGGTAGCTCTTGCAGCATCACCCACGATGGGCACCCTGGAGCCTGTCTTGCCCTGGGGTTCACCCACAGCCCCCCTGCACAACCACTGCGAGGGGGCAGACCCCACTGCGTGGGGGCTGCCAAAGTGCCCAGACACCAGTGTGTGCTGGGCATCCTTGGGATGATGCCCCACTGCAGCCCCGTGAGGCGATGGCAGGATGGGACAGTGGTGCAAAGGGAGGAATGGAGCGGTGTGGGGTGTGTGGGGGCACCTGAACCCCACGTTGACCTTGGGGCTGGTGCAAACAGAGCAGGTAGGAGCCAGCCTGTGGGGCAGCATCCTCCCTGGCACAGAGACCATGACCATGCTGGGCAAAGGCAGGGCTGGAGTGGCCAGTTGGAGGATGTAAAGGCAGCCAGGGCACCCAGCGGGGAGGCAGGCTGGGCTAGCCAAGGGTGCCATCTCCTGGGGAGAGACCCAAACAGCCGGGAGCACGGCTGAGGACTGAGCATCCTGGCGCAGGATGGGTCCCCCATGGGCTGCAGGAGTGGGGGGACTGGTGATGCACCCCGGGGTGCAGCATCCTTGCTGCCCTTGGCTGGGTTGCGGTGTTGCAGGCCGGGAAGGCAGGGATGCTCCAGCCACGGCGGCAAACATGCCGTGGTGGTTCTTCACGAGCAGGATGGTCACGGTGTGGCTGTGGCTCCTCAGCTGTGTGTGGACACCACGCACTCGGCTGGGCACCTGCCCGCACCAAAAAAAACAGGTGGCGGTGGCTGTTTGCACCAGAAACCTTGTAGTTTTGGTCACGGAGCAGCTCTGCGTTTCACCACGAGGAATCGGTGGTGGTGGCGGGTCACTGAGGACAGACAGCACAGGGGACGGGCCCATCCTGACCCCAGCGCATTCGAGCGCATGTGTCCACAGGGAATTAGGGTGAAAGAAATGAGTCCTCGGAGCCATCTGTGCTCAGCTCGGCCTCCCAGTTGCTGGTTTCAACCCAAAATGACTCCTCTTCCCCTTCCTACCCCTGCGGCCCCTCGTTTCGGGTCCCAAAGGGAGCACGTGTGCGAGCAAACGCCTTGGCCAAGGTGGCCGAGCCCTGCCCAAGCACGGGGACCACAAAGGGCAGAGAGGCTGAGGAGAGGCCGGGAGGAAAATACCCCAGCAAAGCTGCTCAGAGGAAAGGAGAGGCATCCCCCCAACATTTTCAGAGCCGAACATTACCCACCCTGTCTGCCTGTCACCTGCAGCTCTCCTTGCAGCGATGCCGCTGGGGCAAGAGCCCAGAAGAAAAAAAAATCATTT